>NC_043702.1:118606366-118649245 GCF_006229205.1 Suricata suricatta
GGGGAGGGGAGCACTGGCAGATTAACCCATCATAACAGTGGGGGAAAGAGAGAACCAGCGGTCCTCATGTGACCCCCCTCCCCCTTTCTCACCTCCTGAGATAGCTGGATCTCCTTCCCCCTTTCTCAGCCCCTGGGGTAGATACTGGTGTGGTGGTTAGGAGCCTTAGCTGCACCCTGACTTGTACACTGGTTTACCACTTACTACACAGGTGACCACGGGAAAATTCCTCAATTTCTCTGTGCCTTAGGTCACCTCATTTATAACATATAAAATAATAGTGCTAAGGATCATTGTGAGGGTTAAAAAGCAGTTAAAACAGGGCCTGGCACAAAGTGAAGGCTCAATAAATATTAGCTTTTATTATCCCTGGTGGGTAGGGTAGGAAAAGATGTGGTAAGATGGAAGGTGGGTAGAAAAAGGAATAGATGCATGGAACATCTACAAAATTTCCTGGAAGCTGACATTTACCGGCTCAGGCCTCGGTCTCCATTATTTATGCAAAGCTGGATTTAATTTTCTATGTTTTCTTTATAATTGCACCTAACCTACCAAATCCTAGAGTATTCTATAGAATTCTTGTACCATGAGAGTCTCTATATTTTAATAAAAGATACTATGGCCATATGCATTTAGGAAATGATCATATTATCCCCTTTCCTCTTGGATAATCATGGTGACATAGCTCATCCAAATCTCGGGGAAGTACTGTGAAAAAGACAATGTTAAACCTCACTTATCTCACTGTGTCCTCAAGTTAACCTGAGTACAAAACTCCTTTTCATATACCATTTATTAATATCCAAGGAACACATAAAATTTTCAAAACTCTGGAGACCAAAAATCTACTCAGATCCATAATCTTTAAAGAACAAAGCTACAATCCATTAGCATTGCACCAACACAACCAGAAAGCGGAATCTACTCCAGGTCTGCTCACTTCTTATCTCTGTAACCTGGTGGAGCCTAGAGTCCCACTTTGGAAATGTCTGTTACCCTGTAGCATGTGTGTGGGTGTGTGTGCATGTGAGGTGCTCCTAGACGCTTTGGTTCCTTAATGTTGTAATTGACCAGGTACTGCCTAAAGTATCTACTTGCCAGCCCTCGTTGAATACTTTCTGTGAATGAGATGTCATGCTAAGTACTTTGGGGCTAAAGGAGAACTCTAAACTTTCCTCTCTCCTTGGCTTTGCATATGCCTTTCTTTATATCCAGAGAATGACACTCTGCTTCCTCTTTCCTTCTTCTCCAATCATTAGTGTCCATCTCAGATGCCACTTTCTCTAAGAAACCTCTCCTGTGCTTCCAGCTGGATCTCATCTGTGGCTTCTCTAAACTTCTGGCCTTTCCTTAGGCCATTCATTTTACTCTGCCTCAAATTGTAGATATTTGTGAACTTTTCATCCCTTAAAAAAATTGGAGGTTGTTGGCAGGAGAGACTGTGTCTCATTCGTCTCTGTATTTCCTGTAGTAGCAACAACAGGGCATCCCCATAGTCCATGTTCAACAAACACTTGCTGAATTAGAGTTGTTAAAAATAACATAAGGTATGATTTCTGTCAGTTAAGTCATTTATGGTGTAGTTATGGAGACAATATGCACACAGGAGGATATAAAGACTACAGAAGGTAGTTGCCTAGGTAATGGAATGGACAGAGGATGATGTGTTTCAAAGAATCACTCCAGTTGATTGGTGGTGGCTGCCTGATATTCTGTATTTGATGAGATCTTGAGGCTACTTCTTGGCTCAGTAGAAAGAGGGATGTGGTCAGTTATTGATGTCTTCCCTGTGTTATGAGCTCACTGGTGGCATGAATTTAGATTACTTGGTGATGCTTATGGTCAACAATGCATGGGGCTGAGAAGGAGCAGGCTATTCAGGGCTGACTGGGATTGGTCACAGAGAGTTTGTGCTGTGGATAAAGATATTTCTACTGGACCATGGAGGAGTAGGAATTAAAAACTAATGGGGAGAAGTCATGTAAGAGAGAAGGTGTGGTGGGGTAAAAGACCAAGGTAGTTTTGTGGATTATTGAATTAACTTTCCTCTTCTATTAAACTATAAATGCTGTGAAGTCAAAGCTCATTTTTGCTCTCCTCATGACTGTATCCCAATGGCTGGCAGTGTGCCCAGAACAGTACAAACACTCTGTGCCAATGAGCCAGGAGCATGGCCAGGAGAGTTAAGATGGCAAGTAAGATAAATGCAAATGTGGCTTAGGAAGGGTTCTTGAGACTGAAGAATTAACTTTATTTTTCAGTCACTTTGAAGAGTTGAAATTATTTAGGGGACAACTTGAGTTCCACTGAGACATCAGTGGTATTTGAGTACTATATCTCATAGCTGCATTAAGGTAATTCATTTAGATCCATTTCCCATGATTGGCCTCATCACAGCCTTACGCACCTGTACCCACATCAGTAGGAAATGTAAGTCCCAATAAAGCATGGATGTCTAGACATATTTCTGGGGCTGTTCAGCTGAGGTGGAGCATCCTGGGAGCCTCAAGTTCCCAGGAGGGGGCACTCTGTTCTGTCACAGAAGAGCAGGCCATTTGTGAGTGGACTTCAGAGCCAGGACACACAGTCACGAGCAGAGACACCTGCAGCCTGAATCCTCTCCACTGTCCTTATGGCTCCATAAGCAGCAGCTCAGTTTGGGAGGAAGAGTCATCTCATTCCTCAGGACAATCCCATGAAAGAGCTGTCCTATTAGGCCTCCATGCATATCCACATCAAAATGGGTTGAGAGAAAAAGTGGATATTTACACATCCAAGCCATTAACTTTCCACCTGGAGAAAATATAGGGCTTCATGTTTAGTTTTCATGGTAAACAGAAAAAGCAAATGAGTTACTACTAGTGTAGTGTCATGACTGTTTTAATCACTCTGGTGTTTATTTTTGTACCTTGGTTGAAATTCTCTAACCTACTACCTCATCACAGTATTGAAATTTTGTGGTGTGCTTCGAAGAAGTTGTCTCGGGTGTCAAGGAATCCAAATTACTTAAATATTTTGATCAACAACAGCAGGGGAGTCTAATGGTTAGATTGGATGAGAGGTCACTCTACCTCATTGCCGCTAACAGCCCTTTCACGTTTGTCAAAGAAACTGCTCTGTGTATGTTTGGGTTAAAACTTACTTTTGTGTGATTGATGTGAATACACTAAAATTTTACATTCCATATAATAGACTTGTAATATTTAGTAAAAAATACATTGAGGATGAACATTAGATTCTAAAGTGATTAATGTAGTTGGGGTTGTTTCTTGATCTGCATAGTGATTGTACTGGGTTATTCAGTTCATGAAAATTCTCTTAGTTGTTAACTTATGTGTATTTTTTAATATATGTGTTATCATTCAATAAAAATTGAAAGAAGTTCACTTGTTTTCATCATATTTAAGAGTGGAATTCCTTAAGAATCCAAAAGAGTTAAACTTGACAAAATGTAGAGGTAACAGATTGTTTTTATTTATGTATTTTAAGGATTTTATTTTTTAAGTTTATTTGTGTGTGTGTGTGTGTGTGTGTGTGTGTGGAGGGGGGGGAGAGAGAGAGAGAGAGAGAGAGAGAGAGAGAGAGGGAGAGAGAGAGAGAAAATTTCATGCTCTCAATGTGGAGCCTGATGCAAGGCTCAATGCAGGGCTCAAACTCATGAACTGTGAGATCATGATCTGAACAGAAACCAAGGGTCAGATGTTTGACTGAGCCACCCAGGCACCCCTTAAAATTTTTATTTTTAAGTAATCTCTACACCCAGTGTGCGGTTTGAACTCACAGTGCCATGGTCAAGAGTTGTTGACTCAGTCCTCCAACTGAGCCAGCCAGGTGCCCCCAGGAGCAGATTGTTTTAAAAGTGAATGTTTTAAGGTCACTAGAAACTATTTCTCATCACATTCACCTTGAATAATTAATTTCACAGAGTTGATATAGTATTAATCATAATCACCAGTGTGATTCTAGTAATGAAGAGCATCAGAGCTAAAGATGAAAGATTAAGGGTTTGGAAATCCTTTTCTCCCTAACCAATGAAGTGTTTCCGCATTTATCTTGTCAAAAGCAAGATCAACAAGCAGAGGAAAACTGCAAAAAAATAAAAAGATTCCAGGATGCCCTTGATGTATACCCCTGGCATATTATCTTGATGCCTTGAAAGTAAGAAACAATGCCAAATGCTTCTGTTTGCAAGTGTCCCTTTTTTAGAACATTTTTACTTATGTTAATTCACTGAAGCTTCAGAGCTAATGACAGGTGAAATCAGGTAGGAAGATGTAACTGTAAAGTTTACAAATGAGAATGAAGAGAGATAAGAGCTTACCCCAGGCTGCACAGCCAAGGTAAGAACTCAGACATAGCATTGACTCTGGGCCAGTCCTATTTTCTATGTTCTTTGAGTATTCTGCATTGAATATTTATTATTTTTATAATTATCATAGATGTAAATAAGGATTGTTTAACAAAAAACACCCATAACTCTTTATTGAGTGTCCATCCCCTATAAAGCAGAGTGCATTGGGCAGTGGAGAGAATCCATAAATCCTTTCTAATTAATTGCATATCTCCCTCCAGCCAGGTCCTTTGCTTTCTCAAGTTGAATTGGGTGTATTTTAATAATTATGAGCAAAACTGCAGTAACTCTTGCATTACTGCCGTCTCTTAAGATCCTGGTAAACACTCTGTGTTTGAAGCTCTGAGGACCTGAATGTGGCACAGACGTTCAACAATCAGGATGGGAACCAAGTCATCCTTAATTAGCATAGCTAAACCCAGGGTCTATGAATAGACAGGGGCAATCTGTAAGGATCGTGTGAAGGTGCAATGATTTCTAACTCCAGCTACCACCAAATAAACATGATGTATTGCTTCCTGCACAAATATATAGTATTTTATAATTCTATGTTGAAAATGGATGCATGAGTGATTTCAGGGTTTGGTCTGTCCTCACAAAAGCTTTGGGGGAGGAACCTTATAGATTGCATAGGAATTTACGGCAAGGAACTTAAAAACTATTTTGTAAAGATAGCTGCAGATTTTAGATGGAAAAGCTTATCTTTCTGCTACTATCCTGTGTTGGTGTACAACAGCAAGCTGGGAATACTAGTCAGCTTTTTTCCTCTTGGACCATGATGGTGTTAAGGTGCATTTTTTTTTTCAAGCATCATATTAAGTTTGTGTTGAGTCCAAACCTGGAGTTGGGATTGGTTGGCTGCAGGACACTTACTTTTACCTCCAGTGGTAACCATGGTGATGACTCTCACCTCAGCTACATGATTAAGTCCTCTACTTCACCTTCTAGAAGGAGAGGACTAGGGAGGATATCCTGGCCTTTCTTTCTGACCAGTGGGTGTGGTCTTTGGAGGGAGCACCATCTTCTATATAACACCACCTCTATGTTCACAATTTACAAAGTGGTGAACATGGGGGCTTGGTAATAGCTTCCTCTGTTTTGGGAGGAGAGGTAGACCATGCTCCCATTACTCACGGTGCCATATTTACTTTCTGCTCTTTCTTTTCTCCGTGGCACTAGTTAATATGCTTAGAGCATTCTGGTTTCATCACCATGTCCATAAGTGCATCTGTATATTTGGAATATTTCTAATATATAAAGGAAGAGATAGAAGGAAGAAAACTGCAGAAACAGAGTCTCTTTAATACTGAGATGAGCTTAGACATAAATATTTTATTCTTTCCTTGATTACATTTTGTGTGTACAACTTTGGAGCAAAAAAAACAATTTAAAAAGGTATAGCTATCCTCTGATTACACTAATAAATCACATGGATTGCTATGAAGATGTGTAATATATTATACTCTGGGGAAGAAAGTAACTGTGATGAATTGGTGTCATCTATCTTACATATTCCTACCCTTCTAATCTTGATGTTAGATTGGATTTGTGTAAGTGCTTCTAATTTCTAATTTTTCTGGAATGTGTTTATTTCAACTTTTAGGATAAGAAGGTTAACTTCTTAACCGGCGAGAGCAAATGTGAAAAAGCCAAAAAAGCACAGCTACATTTCTTTTATTTTATAGATCTTGCTGATGTACACAGATTCAGAGAATTCAAAATCATTAAGACCATTAACTCTGATTTAAGAGGAACAGAATAAATAAAGCTTTGTTCAGCGGTATCTGTTTCAACTGCTTTTCTTGGGAGTCTGTCTTGATGTAGTGATGATGACTCCATGGCATGGGAGTCAGACAGCCCTGCTCTCCAATTCCCGGTTGAATAATCACTGGCTGTGCTACACTGCTACACCTCTCAGAGCTTCGTTGTCTTCTCCTATAAATAAGATGAACTATCTCACATGATAATTGTGGGAATCGAATGAAATAAAGTGATGAACAAAATTAACGAGAGACAAGATCCCTGTCTTCATGGAATTGCCTTTTAGGCAGGGTGGTGGGGGAACCACACATACACACACACACACACACACACACACACACACACACAGATACACAGACACACTCACTAATCAAATGTGTCAGGAAGTGATGAGTACTTTAAAGAAAATTAAACCAGTGTAAAAGGATAGGGATCATCTGGGAGGAGGGGAGTAAGGAGTGGCGTTCTTTAAATAGGGTGTGGTCAGGGATGTCTTCTTCGATAATATTGGGGAGACCTGAATGAAATGAGAATGGCTGGGAACGTATCTCAGTGAAGAATATTCCAGGCAGGGGGAGGAGTTAAAGCAAAGACCCTGAGGCAGGAACAGGATTGATATGTTGAGGAGCAGAGGAAGACCTGTGTGGCCAGGACTGATGAGGGACAGATAATAATAGAGGGGGAGTCAGGGAGCTCACAGAGCACAGCAGCAGCCCCTTTTTGGCCACAGAACTCTGGATTTTATTCTGAACTGAATGAGGAGTGATTAGAAATTTTGGGGGAAAGTCATGATACAATTTTTTCTATATTTTGAAAGGATCCTTCCACCAGTTGTATGAAAAATAGATTCTAAAGGGTCAAGGTGGAAGCAAAATTTTCAGTTAGATTATTAAAATAACCTAAACAAGAGATAGTGGCTGAGGTGGTGGGTAGGAGAGGTGGTAAAAAAAATGGTCATATTTGGAAGATTGTTTTCTATTTTTTAAACAATTTTGTTGAGGTATAATTTACATACCATACATTTTATCCCTTTTAAATGTACAATAAGTATTTTCAGAAAATTAATAGATTTATGCAACCATCACCCCAATCTAGTTTTAGGACATTTCCATCAGCCCCCAAAGATCTCCCATTCCCATTTACATATAACTCCTGTTCTCACGCCTGACCCCAGGCAACTGCTGATATGCTTTCTGTTTCTATGGGTTTGCCTTTCCTGGACATTTCATATAAATGGAATCATACAACATGTAACTTTTTGAGTCTTGGTTCTTTCACTAAGAAAGAGCTTTTTCACTCTTTGAAAATATAGGTTTATAACAGTAGTCTTTTTTTTTTTTTTTTGCTAAATAGTATTCCATTGCATGAATACACCATATTTTGTTTATCTGTTCACCAACTGATGGGTATGTGGATGGTCTTACATAATGGCTAATATGAATAATGCTTGTGTGAATATTCATGTACTAGTCTTAGTGTGGACCTACGTTTTCATTTCTTTTGGGTAGATACCTAGCAATAGAGTTGCTGGATATTATTGTAAGCTTATATTTAGCATTAAGCATTTCTTATGTTAAGAAAGTGAAAAACTATTTTCCAAAGTGACTGTATCATTACATATTGACACTCAACAATGTGTGAAGATTCAGGTTTTTCCATGTACTCACCAGAACTTATCATCCTTTTAAAATTATAGCCATTCTAGTAGACATCTTGTGATTTTAGTCTGCATGTCCCTAATAACTAATGATGTAGAACATATTTTCATGCATTTATTGACCATTTGTATGTCTTCTCTGATGAAGTATTTCAATATTCTACTCACTTTTTAATTGATTTGTTTGTTTCTCTATCTTTGAGTTATAAGGATACTTCTTATATTTGGGACACAAGACGTTTATCATATTTATACTTTACAAATATTTTCTCCCAATCTGTGTTTTGCCTTTTAATTTTCTTGACATGTATTTTATTTTATTTTTTATTATTTTTTAATACAGTTTATTTTTTTAACATATGCAATTATTTTCCGTCATTTACAATACAGTAGTTTCAATGATACTCCAAACAGAAAAGCAAAGTAAAAAATCAAAACCCCCACTTCTATTTCATGTAATTAGACTTATACAGAAATTAGAAGGTTAGGTACCAATTAGTTAATCACCTAATTTCACAGCTATCTGAAGTGGCGATTGTAATATAGCAGCTTATCTATGATACTTTCTTGACATGTATTTTAAAGCATAAAAATTTTTAAATTAGATAAGGTCCAATTTATTTACTTTTGGTGTCATATCTAAGACTTTTTTTTTCATTTTAAAGGCAAATCTAACAGAATTTGATGATAGGTTTGATGTTGGGTATGGGAGAAAAGAAGAGTCAAAGATGAGTGAGGATTATGTTCTGAACAATCAGAAAAAAAACCCAGAGTTTTCATTTATCAAATGAATAGAGAATGTGAAAGAAAAAGTTAGGCTGTGGGAATCCAAAGTTGTTTTAATCAAGTTAGATTTGAGATCCTCATTAGGTGTTGAAGTGAGGGTGTGAAGCAGGCAGTTAGATTTAGATGGTTAGAGTCCAGCTGTAAATACTCTCCAGAAAAGAGGGTATTTAAAGCCACAGCCTGTAGGATATTCCTTAGGGTATGAATGTGCACTAAAGAAAAGATTTCAAAGAGTTGACTTCTGGGGCACTTACATTAATAGAAGTGAGGGAGAAGGAGCGAAATCAGACTGGAGATTGAGAAGGGTGTCAGCTGTGTCAGAGGAGGAGACAAGCATAAAAACTGGCTCAAGGTAGAGATACATGAGGGCAGTAGGACCAAGAAGTTGTTACTGGACTTGACAACATGAAGGCCATTGGTGTTCTTGGCAAGAGCAGTATTCACGGAATAATCTAATTCTGATTAGAATGGGAGAAAGAGAGAATAGGAGGAGAGAAAGCACAGCATGTTGTTAGGGACGGCTTTTAGCCATAATGAAGAGATGAGCCACAGTGAAGAGCAAAACATGGGATAGTAGCTGGACAGAAATGTGGATGGAGGGAGGTTTCTTTTCCTTCCTTTCCCCCTTCCCTCCTTTTCTCCCTCCCTTTTGCCCCCTCCCTCTCTTCCTTCCTTTTTAAAAATATGGGTGATACTACAACAGACAGGGGGAAATTGATGCCAGGAGAGAGAGGAGATAATTGTAGAAGTGAGATCCCTGAGGGTGTGATTGCTGAGCCCTGGTGAATATGTGCCTATAGAAAGGAACATGGATGGTTGGTCATGGTAAAAGCAAAGCAGGTAGTTCATAAAGAGAGTTGTATGTGGTAGAACTTGGAGGTGGGAGTATGGGAAAGTTTGTTTCTGTTTGCTTTTATTTTTTCAGGGTTATCAGCTGAAAGGGGAAAGGAGGAGAGAAAGATATTGTTAGTTTAGGAAAAGAGAAGAAAGCAGAAAGCTGACATATAGGAGAGTGGGAGTTAGTGGACTAGAAAAATGTTTGAGATTGAAGGAGGGAAAGGGGACATGTATGTAAGGGAGAGATAGTAATGATGGATCCTCGAATTGAGAGGAGGTGAGTGAGGACCTTAGGAGGTGACAGCCAGTGGAAACGTGGTAAGATCAATGTCCTTAGTGGGGTGCGGTTCAAGAGTTGTTGGAATCAGGATACTAGAATGAATGAGGTACAAAGATCGGTTATGTGGGTCACAAACCAACATGATGGGGTGCCTGGGTGGCTCAGTCAGTTAAGCGTTGGACTCTTGATTTCAGCTCAGGTCATGATCTCATGGTTCATGGGGCAGTCTCATGATCTCATCTCCAGAGTCTCTGCAAGAAAGGCAGGGAAGAGGGAGAAACAGCAGTTTGGAGGCAGCAATAAATGCAAGGAGGATGCTTAATTTGTCTCTGGACGAGCTGTGTTTGACGGGCAGGGGACAGCATGGCCATCGTGTGCCTGGGATGGGCCAGGTGCTCCAAGAATGTTCCTTCCCTTCTCTGAGTCAGCAGCAAGGGCTCTTAAACCTGCATGTCTTACTTTTTAAATTGTCATGTGGCTTAGCTCCAGTGTGGTGGCTTGGCATGTGCACTATTTAAATCTGCTTTTAAGATGCATCCGTGCTTGGTTCTGTTTTAAACGGACCTAAATATTTCTTGGGATGCACACACTCACACAGAGAGATCCTCAGGAATACTCTCATTAGCAGCTAAAGAAATGTCATTTTCCCTCAGAGTTACGCACTCTGATGGTGGGATGGTGGGTTAAACTTAGTTCTCTTTCTGTGGCTATGAACTTGCATTTTCTCTATGCGAAGTTACATAACTATTTAAGGGACACAGACCCACGAGTGAGGCTCCTTTTCTGCTGTTGTATTTGGACCTACGCAACATCAACTTTTTGGCTCCAATGTGGTCCCAGGAACAAGTTTGCAGGCTCTAGACCCGCACCTGTGAATGCAGCTCCCAGGCCCTTTGCAAACCCACTTTCCTCCCAGTATTTCTGGGGGGTCCCCAAGAGGGCCCTTAAAATGACGGTAATAGCCCTACTCCTCTCTGCTGACTTCTGCTCCTGCAGGAGTGCAGCAGCCCTTGTGGCCGGTTGTACAGATGTGCTGAGCTGAGTCCTGTCTCTCTAGCTTGTCTGTCATCTCACACTGCAGTGGCTTACCTCCAGGAGGTTCTGTGGCATGGATAATGTGCATTCCGAAGAAGTGTAGGTGGGGGAAGTTAGGGTCCCATAGAGGACCACTGGGCCCTGGGGTGTGAAAGCTGGTGGCCACGCAGTGGGTTCACACAGCCTCCTGCTCACATCGTATACCCAGGTATCTGAGTCCACACAAGTTCCAAGCATCAATTCTCACAAACACTCTGTGACTCCCTCCCATTCAGAGGGGCTGGTCATCACAACAAAGTTCCTTTATCCTTTGAGACTCTGTCCCATGTTCCTGCAGTCTCCCTGAAACATGACTTCAGTGACGGCTCTCTCCCCACGGCTGTCCAACAAAGGGATCCATAAGCAATTTCTGCATGTGTCTCAGAGCCAAGGACAGATTTGCTTTATGTTTTCTCTTCTTTCTCTCAATTTTCACCCTCTTCTAGGCTCATCGACATTGTCGTCAATTGTTGGACACAAGTAAATGCGTGGGGGTGGGGTGCTGTTGCCTCCACCAAGGACCCACGCTTGCCACGCATCCTACTGTGCCTCTGTTCTGTTGGGTCAGATCGAATTTGACCTAAGCATAAATCCACCAGCTGAGGAGAAAAATTTATTATATTGGCACAAGAACCTCTGCAAAGAATGGGTTAGAACTTGTGAATATTCCATTTTCCATCACTATCGAGTCAATTGGGCTAAACCCAATTTATTCATTCTGATATAGACCCCAGAGTCTTTTCAGTGTCAGCTCTCACTTACCATACTCTCCATCAGTTCTGTGTATCCCTCAGTATGTCACAGCCTTAAAGTGTTTTTTTTTCCTCATGGGTACTTACAAATTCCTTCCTCCCCCCAAAAAACATAATAAGTGAAATTTATGGTTTAAAGTAAACCTAGAGGACACTCAAAAGTAAAAGGAGAAAACAAAAATCATCTATAATCTTACCATTCATAGATATCATGGCCTCGTTACAATTTCTATTTTGTTTTCCCTCTGCCTCTATGATTTTTTAAGCATTGAATTGGGAAAATTTTTTTTGTGCCTCCAAATGTCATAAGCAGAGATTTCTTTAAGATCTTATTATTGATTAATTTGATTGAAGAAATGAACCAAGTAAACAAACCTGATTTTTTCTTTGAGGCAACCCTGGATGCCTCTTTTATAAGCTAACTTCTACCTACTTAAATCTCAGCCAGAAGAAAAAGAAAAGCATAAGTCAAAAAGTACAAGCTGACGTCTTCCATTTCTGCCCTGCCTCAGTGAGTACGTGGCCAACTGCTATAATTGGTAGGTTCCATTAGGACCTCAAGTTGTTGGGAAGAGGGACAAATCATAAACACACTCAATGTTTCTGATGTGGGCAAGATTTTTTTTTCTCCACCTAAGAGATGTCTGCAAAATGACCCATGGGTTGAACCGAGTTGGCCAAGTCCAGGAGAATTGAGAAAAGGGGATTTCTGATGACCCTGAATGCCTATTTTCCAGGCTGATGTTCACAGTATGTTGTTTGGAGCAGGTTGGTTCTCCGCCATTTCATTCCCCTGACAAGCCCTTGCCTTCCTCAAGGCAGGACCACTTCATGTTGGAAATCAGCTAACCGACTTGATTTTGGCAAGACAGGCCCATAAATCTGAATTACTAGAGAATACAGTGATGCAAACTTTTCTTAAAAACAAAGAATATGTATTTGTTTCTGGAACTGTGTGATTATATCCATGATGCCAATAGTCTCTATGAAAGAAAGCAACTGACTTATGTAATACACATTTAATTCCACCATTAAAAGAAATATTTTGTTTGCTCTAACATTTCCTCTTTTGTGCTTATGAGGGGATAGAAATGTCAAATCAAGCAGGGAAAACTGCCCATCTGGCTCAGGAGGAAGTGAGGCAAATCGTAATTTACCCATCTGACAGGTAATGGTGTCTGCTCTTCTGAGAGTTATAGCCCAGTTTTGTAGCTCAGATTGGATTGGGTCAAGTTTGTATTGGGTTCACTTTGGCAGCAGGAAAGTATCCAGACCCACATTGCTCTGTTGCACAACCTCACCTTGAAGTCAATCTCTGGTAAGTCACAGGTACCACAGGACTGGTGATGCACCCTGGAGACAAGGGTGTCCTTTGCCCCCTTCCCAAGCCAGCAGCATGAATGGAATTTGTCATTTTCTAGATCGTCACAGAGACACAAATAGCAAGTATACGTTTCAGTCTTACAAACAGAAGTGTACGAGAAGCCTAGTTTTCTTTGCTTTCCAAATCTCTAGTCTATGTTAATTTCAAGCCCCATTTCACTAGGATAGGGCAGCATATGCTCAGTCAGCTTGGAGTCTTCTCTCCCCACTGCCACCATCATCCTGGAGTTTAGTCTAGTTTGAGGAGGTAAGGGAAAGCGCCGTCCAGTCCTCGGTACACCCTGGCATCTGCTCTTCCATGCAGCCACCATTGGGATATCCCTCAGTTGTGTCCATGTGACTCTCTCCTCTATTCCCCAGTGATGGGATCATACTGCTGCTTTGGTGCCCACCCCCCACCTCCCGGTCCCAGGACTTCTGCCAAGGCCCAAGCTCTGTCTGTATAGAATGGTCTTTTCCAGAAGAGCTATCCTTCTGCTCAAGACCCAGTTCACCCTCACTTCCTGAAAAAGACCCCTCCTTGTCCCTGCAAAGTCCACCTCTTCTCTTTTCCCTTTAAGATTCCACAGTGTTCATCTCACACTTGCCATGCAAGGGTTGTCTTGTCCTTAAGGACAAGAGTCCTTTTCATGAGTGTTTGTAGGCCTTTCACCTTTACCTTCAGACCCTCAATATGACTTCCTCAATTAAATTAGCACTCTATCTTGCTGCTAAGAAGTCCTCAAACTCACATGGAGAAGCAAAGAAAGGAGACATAGCTAACAGGTAGAGAATACAGATGCATGTTGTAGGTTAAAGATGATGCACCAACAAACCAAAGATGTGCCGTGTATATATTTTATCTTCTGCACTACACTATAACTCAAAGGCGGCGTCTCTGTGTTAATGATTTTTTATCTTTACCAGCATTCAGCCCGCTGACTCAGTTGATTGATGCATCTGTTCTCTGCTGACCCTATTTTAAGTACAATGAAGAAATAAAAAGGAAATTAAAAAGCGAATAAAAATTTCCACCAAAACAATATTTCTTCTTAAGATGTTGACTGGAAAACCACATACACAGAAATGATAAATAGATGAACCCTAATAATGGACTACTCTATAATCTCTGTTAGTAACACAACAAATTCAATTCAGTTCATTCAGGGTCATCTCATTTCTACAGAGCTACTAGAGGTACTGCACTCAGCCCTGGTGATAGAGAGAAAAATAAGACATAGTTATAGGGTTATATGTGATATGACCGCTTAGAATTTCCTAGTGGGTAGGCATGTTATACAGTTATAAATAGGAACACTGATACACAAGACAAATTATTTCCTTAAATAAAATACTATTTTTAGGAGGAACCCCAGGGGCCCAGCTTACTCCTAGAGAAGGGAAACATAAGGTACGATGGTGTCAGAGAGACCAGAAGTCAGCTACAACCTCTCAGGTGGGAAGTTCATAAAAAGTCATCAAAATACAATGTTGCATGGCAACTATACCTCAATAAAAATAAAACAAACTTTTTTAAACAAAGACAAAACCAAAAACAAAACAGATGCCATTCTTGGTAGTTAACTAAGGAACAATTCTATGCATATTGTATACGGAACTTTATTAAAACCCAAGTCCCTGCTCTTTGGATAGGTCTTGCACAGAGCACACATATACATTGTTGTGTGAACCGAGACACTCTTGGAAGTAAAAGGGAGCACTGTTATTAACAATTAGTCTGTGACGACAGCAGACATAAAGCTGGAGTACGGCCACCCTAGTCCCATAGTGCTGTCAAAGTGAAGGAGAAGAATTAAGGGCAAACCAAAACATAAACAAAGACACTTGAAGACCTATAAAATCCCTTCTCAATGTCAAACCACAGCTGACCCAGAAGTAGATTCTCCTCCCCCAGTTTTTAAAAAGTTTTTTTTAATGTTTATTTATTTTGAGAGAGAGACAGAGCATGAGAAGGGGAGGGGCCGAGAGAAGGAGACACAGAATCCAAAGCAGGCTCCAGGCTCTGAGCTGTCAGCACAGAGCCCGATGCAGGGCTCGAACTCACAGACCACGAGATCATGACCTGAGCCGAAGTCGGACACTCAACTGACTGAGCTACCCAGGCGCCCCTGGTTCTCCTCCCCTTTGTAGTGAGAGGGAAACAGTCTCCCCAGAAAAATGTCCCAAATTTTCTGCCACCTCCAGAGTTTACCTCTTATAATTTCCCTGCACTGGGGCTTTCTTGTTCCCAGATCTGGAATTACAACAACATTTACTTGTCATTGGGCTGGTGGGAAAAGAACTTAAAAAATGGTGAATATTAGATGCCAAGGAGACAGTATTATTTTGGTGTTTGCATGGGTCGTTGCATTTGTGAGGGATGCTGAGTATTGAATATATACTTAAGCAACTTCCCTGTAGGTTATTTTAATAACATACATTAATTAGGTCCTTTTATAAAGTAGTACATACATACATATTACAGATAATTTTAAACAATAAGAAAGATATACAGACAGAAACACAATCACCTATAAATTCATCACCTAGAGAGAAAACATATTAGTATATTTCTATTTGTGTATTTGAGATAGTTGAGATTACACTGTATATGTACCTTTTTCTTCTACTTTTTCTACCTGCTATTATATCACTTTAATTTGATGGTCATGCGATATTCAATAATGATGATGCCCAATGTTTATGGATGTGAATACATATATAATTTATCCGTGTGACAGTCCTATGAGGTAGGTTATTTTATCGCCCGTTTTGCAGACGAAGAAATTGGAAAAATATGAGTTAGAGAATATGGTCAAAGTTTCACTAGAACGCAGTGCACAATGAGGGTTGAACCAAGTCTGAGCAATCCTAGAGCCCAGGTGCTAGACAATAGGCCGTGCTGTATCAGTCAGGTTTTGGTTTTGCAAGTTTCCACATTTTTCAATATGAAAAAGGGGTTTAACACAGGGAATGCCAGGCTTATACAACCTTGTGGAAACAATTGGAAGAGATCAGGAAAGCCCAAGATCTGGAAGTGCAACTATTTCATAGATGTCCCTGCTGCTGGGACCTGCTGGCTTCCCTTCCTCCCTCCCACCCCGTCTGCCTCCCCGCTCCTTGCCCTGCTTCCTATAACAGCCATTTGCTGATGCTCACACTCCTGCCTAGAACTTCTACTGGAAATAATGGCCCATCCTTTCCTTCTGCCTTGCAAACCATGAAAAGTGCCACCCACTGATGATATCCAGACACGAGCTGCCAAGGAAATCTGAGAAATATAGTATCTAGGCTTGCAGCACCTGTGATGCCAGGAAAGCTTAGGTGGACAGGGAAGATAATGAGGTGCATAGGTTTGTATCGGGGCAACAGGTTATGTGAAGAATCCTACTTAATTTTCTCCATAATTGTACATTTCGGTATTTCTCTGACCTGTGGCTAGAAATGAGACAGCGGTAGCCCAGCTTGCACAGCTCATGTCCCCACTCGCATCCGTCTTAACTACGCACCCCATTTCAGTTGTGCCTGGGAGTTCAGGTGGGCTCCTCCGAGGTTCTCCCCCATCTTCCACTCACTCCGGGCCGCGGCCGTGCTCCCAGCCGCACCGCCACTGGAGGGCAGCACCTGCCCGCCACCAGTGCCGCGGGCGCGTCTCCTGGGCTGGGGGCCCTGATCCCGCAGCGGCAGACCCTTCTACTGCCAAGGCGCGTCTCTGGTCCCCCTAGGGCTTCTTCCCTAGGGAACGCGACTCTGCGCCAGGGCCTCCGCGTGTTTTTTGAGCACTCGACCAAGCTTTCAGGCCCGCAGGCTCCTTTACGTTAAAGCATCTTCAGCCTGTGTGGGTGCCTCCCCTACCTACTAGGGTGGACTTGACCCATGGGCCTGGGTGGGAGGCCGACACCTTAAAACCCCGCTTCATCGTCCCTCACCTTCTGCCAGACTTCCCTCTAGGAAGCTCCTTCCTCGGTGAAAACTAGCTCGTGCAAAAGGACACCATTAACTGCCAGCTCTGACATTTCATGGCATGTGGATTTATTGTCTGAACCTTTAGCACCCAGAGCTGGAGGAAACTTTGGGGCATCACTCTTTGTCCACGTTCTTTCCATAGATTCCTAAATAACGGAATTACTGTCTAAAAGAGGAGAAAAAATTTTAAGGTTGTGATACATATTGGCAAATTGGTTCCAAAAAGTTTTACCAATTTATACATCCACCAGTAATAGTGGTGGTCATAGTAATAGTGCCTCTTCTGGAGCCCTGCCTCACTGCACCTTCTGCCAGATGGTATTTTATCTGTATCTATCTAGTTCTCATCTGTGTAGCTACTTCCCTCCCCATATTATGTAATATGAGATATATAACTTGCACGTCATATGTAATATGATATATGTAATATCATATGTACATATATATCTCATATTACATAATATATGTTATAATAGATATCTATTTCCCACGGGCTGCTTCATTCACCATTAAAGTGAATCATGCCCCAATCCCCTCTCACATATATCCTTGAGGCTCCATAAACAAAACCTTCTAAAATTGTGAGTAGAGTAACACCCTCATCATATTTGTTTAGTCAATGATAGTTGTGGCGATTTTAATTGTGGATTGAATAAAAGGTGTTCTTTTACAAGTTGTAGAGGTAGATCACTAAGGAGTAGGTTGAGCTGTAGGTGACCAAAGTCCAAAATGCCAGTGGGTTAAACCAGATTTTATTTCTCTTTGTCCTAGCAACAATCAGGGGTTAAGCAGGATCTCACCTGGTATGAGATCCACTGAACTAGGTTCGTTCCACCTTCCTTTCCCAAGTTTGCATTGACAATCCATCTGGTGGGAAGGAGAAAGGGAAGGCATGCTGTTTTCTACAAGATACTTTGCGGAAGTTGGATATACCCCCTCCTCTTAGAGCTCATTGCCTAGAAGTTAGCCACCCAGCCAAGTTCAGCTTCAAGGAGAGTGGGAAATACAGTCTTCTTTCCAAGTGATCAGATGAGTTTGGCAAAGAACAGATACCAAGGAACAAATTGTGGTCCCTGTCCCAAAGGCACAGAAGTAGAAAATACACTGTTTTTTCTTAAACGGCCACAGTTTACTTATTTCCTGGAATGCTTGTGCTCCTTTACACAGAAAACACAATGCTGTGAGTAAGAGCCTATTGTTTTTCTTTTAATTATAGCCTGCTTTGACATAGATTATAGCTATAGAGACATTTCAGCTTCATTTTGGAATTCACATGGCTGTAATTTCTCATGCTTCGCTCCCTTTCCTCACCCAGCCTCTCTGTCTTTGCCATTAACGGGTCTAAGAATAAATATTCAGATGTAGCAGGTGAGGTTGGCTTCATGTCCTTTCCTTGACAAAAGAACAAGAAAAGTATGCAAAAACATCAGCAAACAGAGAAAGAAACTAAGAGAGAAGAATGAGAGACAGCTGGTCTCTGTGATGAGCATCTCAAGTTGCAATGAATATAGCCTCCATCATCCAAATTACAAGAACCCAATTTGGAAGGGCCAGGGAGCTTTAATGGAAAGATACACATCAGTAGACCTGGCAATTTACAGACACAGGATCCCATCATGCTACTGTACGTATCTCGTGCATCTCATCAAGTATACAACAGGCAGAAATTACAATAATATAATTTCACAAATTACTGGCCTAATAAGTTAAGACAGTGATGCAGGTTTTGTGGGTTAGAGACCGTAAGCAAAGAATAGGCATTAGCTTGAGCACTGGATCCCAGAAGTCCTGAGTCTGCTTATCATCCAAACCCTTGGCAAATAGTCTTTCGGCTGCCTAGTTGGTTGAGCCAGAGTTCTCTAATCATTTGCCCATTTTTACTTACAGTTTTCTCATCCCTCTCCTGAACCACATATTCATATAGTGTGCTAAATGAAGCAGTTTGTATATAGTGGACACAGTGATGATGAACTTGAAGTTCAGAGTATTCACGTAGTAAGCTGCAGAGAGAGGACTTGTACCCAGGCCCTCAGACTTCCTGCTCAAGGTTCAAATGCTCATCTTTTAGGGATTCCAACCTCAGAAATTCTTGCAAGGTCAGCAGATCTTCAGGTGCCCCCAAATCTGAGTTGCTGTTGTAGGCTTTTAGCTGCTGGTTATGGCTGACTTCCACCCCACCCCTAGCTCATCCAGAAAGACGTTTAACTTATAACCTCAGAGTTCAAGGAGATCGACTCAAGAATATGCAAATTCACAAGAAGAGGGTGCACAAAAAATCCAGTGGAGTGTATCTGATGAGTCCTGAAGTGGGGGGCAAAAGTGGGTTAGCCTTGGACATCAGGACTCAAGCCAGTCTGGGAATGGCTGGTAAGGTTCTAAGTCTTGGGAATCATTAGAAGCTCAGTCACAACAACAGGGGAGGAGGGCAAGGACTGTTTTCTCTACTTTACAGTTGAGTGCCTGCCCAAGGTCATACAGTGTGGGGGGAGGGGGGAGCTGTGATGAAAATAGAACTCAGGTGTCCCATCGCTAGGCCAGGGCACTTTCCATTATGCTGCTTCCAAAAGAGCCACTTTCAGTGCCCAGAAATCGCCAGGCAGAAGCCTGCTATGACTATTCTGAGTGGGGGTGGGGGAGGGGTGTAAGGTGGGTGGAGCCAGGGGAGGACTGTGGGGAGACCATCCTGCCATCCTGGATATGGAAGTCTTTTTTATGGCTTATGCCATTCCAGCTGGCATAAACAAGGCAGAGCTGAAGATTAAATGTCCTGAACATTATTAAGCCCATTAGGTTTCTGGATATTTCTCTGTAAATCCCCAATCAAGTTTTCGTTATCAAATTTCTCACAGGTACATGAAGGGATGTCCTCTTTCTTGCCTCTCTTCAAGGAACAACTATTCTCTCCTCTACTTGGAGAAGGAAGAAAAATTATTTTAGTCTAGAGTTCAAGTCACCAAGAAAAAAGGTGTTGCCATCCCCTACCGTGTCTTGGGTGACCAAGTTGTCTCAGTCTGCCCACGACCTTCTGAGCTGAAAATCTCATGTGCGCCCTTTAATCCAGAACAAACTGCGGTTCTAGGTCAGCCTTGCTGAAAGCAAGACCCTGAAAAATGCTTTGTTCTTGCTAGAAAGACACTGGGTGTGGCCACCTACATGTCACAAAGGCAGAAGCACTGGTGAACTGGGCTGATAGCCCCGTGCTCTGTAGGCCAAGGAGGGTCCCCATGAAGGTGCAGGCAGGTTTTCCAGAGCATGGGCTCCCTAGTGTGGCCTGAGAAGCTCCTTAGGGTGGAAGAGAGTGGCTGCGGCTGGTGGGAGAGGCGGGGATGGGTGCCTCACGCTTGTCTGCAGGAAATTAGGATCCTCTCATTGACCCCGGGGAAAATTCTTGTTTCCAGGGTGGAACATTCTGGTAAAGTCAGGCTGGGAGCAATTACCCACAACGACAATTAGTCTATGTGGTAATAGAGAAGAGTCAGCCCACACCAGTTTGTGCTTCGGTTCTCTTGTCTCTTGGCTAGCTCTCCCTGGTCTAAGGCAGCGGTTAGGGCCGACCCCGCAGGTGCGGGGAGCCCTGCGCGGACCCCTCCCCCAGCTCCCTGGGGATAGCTCCCTGATGGCGTCAAGATAAGGCAGCCTTTCTGACCCGTCAGGGGGAATTCGCTGCGGCTGGATTTGTGGTTTCGGAGCGTGGCTGTTTGACAGCTCCGGAGGGGAGGGGAATCTAGCAGCATTTCAGCCTTCGCCGCGCGGCCGGGAGCTTGGAGAGCCGAGGAGATGAATTCAGTGCCAGTGCGCGGGCGCTTATGTAACCCGCAGGAGGCAGCTCCGCGGAGGGCGCCGCAGCACAGGGAGGCGGCGGGGCGGGCATGGCACTGCAGATCCCGGCTGGGACAGCCGGCCGGGAGGTTCAGCGACCGCTGTGCCGCAGTGCGGGGCCCGCGGGGGAGATGAAGGGGGGAGCCCCGGAGCACCAGCCGTACATCTGGCGATGCTCCGGAGTGGGGGGGGGCTGCCTTGTGACAAGAGGTGGGGGCGTGCAGTGAGGAAGTGTGCTGAGGAGACGGCAGAGAGAAGAAAGGGTCAGAGGCCTTCCAGCGGTTTTTGCAGCGGGAGGGCATTCAGGCGGCAAAGCCCCGGTAACGGATCAGCAGCAACTATTTCTCTCTCTTTAGGAACCTCCGCCGCGCCCCCCCCCCCCCCCCGCCCCTTCTTTCTTGCAACTGCAGCCACACTCCTCCCCGTCTTTGATCCTCCTGGGCCACAGCCCACCTCAGCTTCCCGGCTGGAGTCAAGTTTGAGGGCACTTAGCCTCTCAGCTCAGAACGCACTTCCATGCTGCACCAGGCAGGTGGTTGCAATTCCACAAAATTTATTTGACTTCATTCTGCCCAAGGAACCAGGTTAGGCCCGTCAGGGCATATTTTTGCCTCTGGGTATTGCAAGGTAACGGTAAGAAATAGGACAAGGGCCCAGATAAATAAAGCACAGAGCCAAACACGGTACCTGAAAACCTCGAGGGAGATACAAAGTGCTATCGTTCTTTTTTTTTTTCCTGTAGGTTCAAACACTCCCCCCCCTCTTTTCCTCCAGCTGATTTGGGGGAACAAACGGTGAGTTATTTTGTTTGATCTCTGCAAATCTAATCGGTAGTCCAACAAAAGCTACAGGTTCATTTCAGCTTCCGCCCAACATCAGGAAATTCCCTCTTTCGGTTTGGATGGAGAAAGCCTGACATTAAAATCAGAAAGACCTGGGTACAGGTCTTGGCCGCTGCCTTTACCTGCTCTGTTACTGGGCAAGTAAATTCACTGTCAGTTTTCTCAACCATGAAACTGGGCTTAAATAGAAAGCGGTTAAGAGCGCAGGCTCTAATGTTTAAACAGGAACCCACCCCTCATTAACTGTGTGACCCGGGTAAGTTGTTGAACCCCCTGGTGCCTCCATTTCTTTACCTGAAAAGTGGGCATAGTAATACTACCTTCCTCCCTCCTTGCGTTGCTATAATGACTGAATATGTGATATATGCATAGAGCTTAAAATAGTGGTCAGCATAGAACACTAATGATAGTGACAATAACAATTTCGTCACAAGGTGGCTATGCCATATAAATTAGACAGTGCCCATAAAAATATGGGAAAAAGGAATATGAATACCATCGTCTTCCTTTACTTATGAGTTAGGAAGCTACAGAAGAGCCCTTCGGCACTAACATTCTGTACCACAGAATTAAGTCTAGCATGAATAATTTTTCTGTCTTTTGCCCCTGCAGTGGATATAGGGGATGATTATTAATATGATATAATAGCTCTTATCATTATATTCCAAAGTTACGCTAAGGCAAACTTTTCAAAAAAGTAAAAACTATGATTCACATACAAATATAAAAATGAATATATTTCAAATGCTTTATTTAACCCATTCATTATTTGGGGAGGAAGATGCTAATATCTGTTCAAAGGACGATCTGAAGAACACACACATCCCAGCAGGAAGGCAGGAGTGAATTTGCTAATCGATACAATACTGGTTAACAATCTAGTGCAGGGACACCTGGGTAGCTCACTCACTTGAGCCTCCGACTTGGGCTCAGGTGATGATCTCATGGCTTGTGGGTTCGAGCCCTGTGTTGGCTCTGTGCTGACAGCTCAGAGCCTGGAGCCTGCTTCAGATTCTGTGTCTCCTCTCTCTTCTCCTCCCTCATTCGTGCTCTCTCTTTCTCTCAAAAATAAATAAACATTAAAAAATTAAAAGAAATCTGTAGTGCAGTCAAATATAATGTTTGGATTAACTTTTTTTATAAGCTGGAAATCGATCAAATCTCCACCAGACAAAATTGATTTGCATTTACATAGACAAGGATCATTTGCTTTACTATCAGTTTTCTGAAGCTTAACTTCTATTCCTCCAGAGCCTTAAAGCTGTCCAGTGAGTGGAAACAAGGGAAGATGCACTATTCTATAGAATCCAATAACCCTCAGAGAGTCTGTGGTGAGCCTGTGCCTGGATCATCACTGGAAGAGCACCCAGTAAAGTCCCTAACTATTCAAGATACACCAAATGATAAAATACTTTCTGTGTTGAAAAGAGGGGCGATTTGTTTGTGAGACATATACATACATGTCAGTTGATTGTGTAAAATGAGATGAACCTATATTTGTGATGTTACCTTATACAACACCTTGGGTCCCCAGGATCAAGACCACCATCCTTCAAATATGAAACAGTTTCGAGGTGGTAGGGGACACCAGCAGAGGCAGCGTGTTGCTGACAGGCTTCTTAGAGATTCGATGACCTGCCCGCTTCTCTTCCAGAGGCATTGAAGACTTGAGAGAGAAATCACACCCCAGGTCTGCAAGGGAGGGAGACAGAAACCTGAGGTTGTCTCGAGGAGGGAGAGAGATCTAGGTTCTTATGGACTGATCCACTCTAAACCACTGAGCCACAAGCTCCCCAAGGCTTACCTCTGCTCCTCAAGCACCGTCTGTCATGAGTCCATAAATCATGTTTAGCCTCCATGAAGTAGGAGACTTTTTTCCAAGTCCTTGGGATCTAATGATAGGCTGGTAGAAAGAATGAGAATTATCATGACTAAGACTTCTTGGAAAGTTCTCCTAAAAACACAAGGCTGAGTTTACCTTTAGTTCCTAGAGGGGAGCTAACTGAGTTGTTCAAAGCATGGTTTGGGAGCCCCTAAATTATAATCACTTTGAATATTGCCCCCAAACTGCTGAGCATGAGGGCATTTAAGCAATCAGCTCCTTTTTTTGGAGGTGAGACCAGCCAGTATTTCAGAAGCACCGTGGGATGGAGGAAGGTGAGAGAGAAAGGGTGGATGGAGTGGTCCTCAGTTCGTGATACTGGGTGATAGGGCATATCTACCACAGTGCTTCTATAACTCCTCCTGATTCGGGGGAACCGACGTGGAGGAAAACTCAATGGAATCAATCAAATATGATTCATTCACGGGCAGGCAAGGGGACAGTTTCCTCTCCTCTATTCCTAACTCAGCCCATAGAATTGAGTCTAATGGGAAGTGATGGTTCGGGGTGTTCAGAGCCTGTTTTCAGTTGTCCTTGCTCAAAGACAGCCATTAAAATGCAGATGAGTGTTCTCTATCTTACCATAGGGGAGGGACGCTGACTCTTGATAGTAGAAGGGGAAATGGCAAATGAATGTTTACTGTGGCTTCTCTATCCACAGATAGCCACTGGCGTGGATGTGGGGGATGGAGGGCCAGAAGACACAGTTTCTGTCTTGAACTTATGCCACCCTGTATTGACTGCCTGCTCTCTGCCAGGAGCAGCTAAGTGCTGCACTAATGCTGTCTTTTCACACTGCTGGCAGAGGGGCAGGGGGCCAAGGGATCTTGTTTCTTCCTTCCTTTGCTTCACCCTGAGCAAAGATCTTGTTTTTTTCTTCCCTTTGCCAGCTAAATGGCTTTCCCCAAAGTACACCAGGCCACTGGGATTTTTCTTACCAGAAAGGGCAATTCGGAGCATTGCAATTTGGCAGCATTAGAGATCCACTCTCATTTTGACCTTCAATCTAAATAATTAGAGCCTTCTTATCTAACTAAACAAAGGAGATCTGGGGCAGCATGGGACAGATTTAGAAATAACCCACCAGGAGATCAGAACTCAGCCTGAGGAGGACAGCACTGTGCTATAACCCAAATGGGAGAAAACGAATCAAATGGAGGCAGAGAGATGCCTCCTGATCTGTATTCTTTTTTTTTTTTTTAACAGAAAAATGACTTTCAACAAACCCCTCCAACAGACAAATCCACCTAAGATGAAATTTCCAGTGGACTTCCTTCCCTGCCAGGAATAATACATTCTCCTAGGCTGAGCAGCTGCCGGGCATCACTTAGGACTCTTTCCTTCCATCCAGTCCTGGGAGAGCCCCGCAGCCCCTCCTCTCCCTCCTGGCCAGTGCTGCTAAATTTAGCCCTTCCAGCATGTGCACAGTCTATATTTAGTGCCTGAGAGTCTGAGCTCAGCATACAATTCATCAAGCCATCAGTCATCCCTCTATCCAAGCGACACATAGAGAAAATCCTTCCAAAAACTAGCTTGCCCTCCACTAGGTTGGAACCCATTCTGAGAATGGGGAATCCACGGGGCCAAAGGGGTTTTCTCCTCACACAGTGGTGTCAGGACTGCCTGAGATCACCAGGCACGTAGCCAAAGAACAGAGCATGGCACCAGAGAGCCAGAGGGCAGCGAGAAGAGAAGCGAAGGAAGCCTGGCTCAGAGAATGGCCTGCAGGCGCTGGTGCACTTGTTCTGTTCTGTTTGACACTGTAGGCAACTGGGTGTGGATCTTAAAGCTCTAGCTGAGATGTCACTTCTTCATTGGAATTGCCTTGAGACCACTCAAAGTGGGTTAGGAGCCCTCCTCACCCCACTGTCTACTGTGTAGAAATTATCCCCTGCACTGTGATGTGCAAATAAATCACCTGGGATGTTGTGAAGATGAAAGTTCCCATTCTGTATATCTGGGGCCTCAGATCCTGTGTTTCTTATGAGCTCTGGGGGCAAGATTGATAGGGCAGCGGGGGGACTGCTATGGGCAGAGGGGATACCAGGCTGACCAGCTGGTAACAAATCCAGACCTTGCCTCAATGCTTGTAAGTTCATGGGTGAAGGCATTATGGGAGGGGGTGTTGGGAAAAGAGGAAAGTGACTGGTCTTCATTTACCATCCCTGTCCCACCCCCCAACCCACTACCCACTACCATGACTGTGGACTGGTAGGGCTGTACCCCAGTGAGGGAGGTATCCTAGTACATGGGAAAGACAGTTTGTGTCCATGGATTTCAGTTCTGGCCCTGGGCCTTTCCCACCGTGCCACCAGGAGACCTTTCTTTCATCAGAACAAGCAATGCTACAGTTGCACCAAAGTAGGAGGTGTAGCCACAGTGGGGCTGACGTGGAGGGCCCTGAGCTGTCCTGCTCCTAAGGGGCAGCCCTAATGGTCTAAGCAGTGGTGAGGTGAGAGGGGGTTTCAGAACATGGTGAATGGACAACAGAGAACGGTGAAGGACAAAATGCAGCAGACAACTGAGATGATTTCATTTGGACTTCGGCAAGACGGAGAACGTTTGTTAATGAGCAATGCCTCAAAGAATAGGAAAGTGACCTGGTATTACAGAGACAAATAAATAAGAATCATGAGGAAGGGTCTTATCTGAGAATACTCAGAATATTGGCGGGCAGGATAGTACTTTGCTGTTAGACATTTTAGAAACTCAAAAGGGTAGGGCATTTCTGAGAACAAAGGTGTGAAAGAATTTCTTAACCTTTGTTGTTTTCCAGGAGCATAGGTCTCAGGTGGTGACAGTGAGGTGTGGCATAGGGGGCTCCCGTGGGGCAAAACTCAGATAAGCCAGAGGTGTCCGTGGACCAGCGCAACCTGGAGGCAGTGGTTGTGTGGAGCCAGATGGAACCTGTACTAGAGAACTCATTGTTGAACATGCCGCTGGTTGCTAAACCACTGGTAGGTTGAAATTGGCCATGGTGGGAGTATTTATACCATGAAAATTGGCAAACACTGTAAATCAGTGTTCCTTTTCTGCCCACTCATCTCCAGAGCTTACACATTTATCAGCAGCCCACTGCCCAGAAGGTCCTGTGGAGGAGGCAAAATTCGTAATGGACCTTAAAAGTTGGGAAAAGGAGCATCTTGTATCTCTCCTTTACAAGTTAGAGCCAGAAAAGAGATGGTACTGTCCTTAAACTCCAAGATGAAGTGCCCGGAGTTGAGAGAGAAATAGATTAAGTGTTGTTTTCAGTAAGGACATATGGTCTGGACAAGAATTTTAATTTTGAAGTGGGACACAGGAGCTGTCTCAGGAAATTTGTGACATGTAGATACAGTACTTGTGTGCCATTCCAGCATCCAGAGAATTCAGTTCAACAGGCATCTTTTGAGCATCTACAATCTAGTGATTATAATATGAGATCTCTATAGAGTGCCTTCTGAATTGTCAAAGCAAGATTACTTTGTTTTTTATTGTTTGACTTGTGTATTTTGTGGCATTAGGATTACTCTTTAAAAATATTTTTAATGTTTACTTTTGAGAGGAAGGAGGAGTGGAGGAGGGACACAGAGAGAGGGAGAGACAGAATCCAAAGCAGGCTTCAGGCTGAGCCATCAACACAGAGCCCGATGCAGGGCTCATATCCACAAACCATGAGATCATGACCTGAACGAAGTTGAACACTTAACCAACTGAGCCACCCAGGTACCCATGATTACTTTTTAAAAGTGTGTACCATTATATCTACCTCCTTTTTAATAAGTAAGCTGATATCCTTCATTATTTAGACATAGCCAACAACATAGTTTAGTGTGGGCATGGAGAAAAATTCATGTTATGCCATATCAGAGTAAGATATTCAATACTTTTGGTGCATTTCACTTTTGAAGGGGACTATTTGGTCCAATCATTAGCCTTATCATCCTTTTACCCTGACCATATCTTTGAATCACAGTTCTTTTATTATTATTATTATTATTATTATTATTAGAAATTTATTTCCTGTATAGTTAACATACCGTGTTATAGTAGTTTCAAGTGTATGGATCATAGTTCTCTCTCATAAGAAGCATTCAGTTGTTTCTCAATTCTTTTTTTCTTTTTATGTATACACTGCTAAATCAAGAGTGGTCAGGGAGGGGTGCCTGAGTGGCTCAGTAGGTTAAGCATCCTGCTTCGGCTCAGGTCATGATCTCACGGTTCATGGGTTCAAGCCTCGCATTGGGCTCTATGCTGACAGCTCAGAGCATGAAGCCTGCTTCAGATTCTGTCTCCTTCTCTCTCTGACCCTCCCCTGCTCACGCTATCTCTCTCTGTCTCTCAAAAATAAATAAAACATTAGAAAAAAATTAAAAAAAAGAGTGGTCAGGGAGAAGAGTAATATTATGACTGGACAAACGCATCCGTGCTACGGAAACAAAAACAAAAACAAACCCCTCCGAGTATCTATCAAGTTCAGAATTCTGCTTTGAAGAATACAGAGGAGTTAGTTAAATGTAGGAGGTGGAAGGAATTCCAGGAAAGGGAGTTGCGTTTGATCATGCTGTTACCTTCTAAGGCATTTATTATTGTAACTGAAACATGGATAGGCTTGAGATAAAATGAGAGGTGGGCTAGAATAAGGAGGAATAAAGTCAGAATCAGGCAGCAGTAGTCACACCATTTAGAACATTATGGTTTGATCGTACTTGGGAGTTTGAGCTTTATCCTAAAAGCTATAGGGAACTCTCAGAGGATTGGAATCAGAGCAACAGAAGAAGTGTGGTTCTATGCTGGAAGAGGATTACACAGAAATCTGGGTATTGGGTGGGATAGTAGTGACCCCCAAGTGAGGAGACTCTGAACTGAGACTGGCAGGGGGGTTGAAGATTCAGTTCCAAAGGTGTTAAGGAGGTAGTGTCTGCCATCTTGGTGATGTGATTGATTGACCGATTGACTGGATATGGGGATTGAGAGAGAGAAAGGAATAAAAAAGATTCAAAGGTTTTGTGTCCTAAGACTGGATGGTATACCATTTACTGATTAGGAATACGAGAGAATTGTGACCACATGTATTCAACATGTATCTGGTGAAGAGCATCTTGGAGAAACTCACAAACTTTCCTAATTCCTTTGGTTCCCTAGTAACTTGTTATATATTTCAGCTGTACCATGACTTAGGTGGCCTGTCTTCCTGATGGTTACCTATGGGCATACAATAATTATGTGTATAAATCAAATAATATGACTAAGAATAGACAAATGTGAATCTATACACCAGTGAAAACCTCCAGTAGCTAGCTTTGCTCAGCTGAGTGATGAACTAGATGACTGACTCACCAGCATACTCACGTGAACTCCACTGACTGCCTTATAATCTCAATATCATGTAAGCTTCCATTTTGTGATGAAAAAACTTCGAACAATTTATTTTATTGATTGATCTTTTAAAATAGCAGTGGAAACAAAACACATTACTTTTTTTAACAAAATTAACTCACTATAACCCATTTTTGAACCCTTGGGGTTTTGTAAACCACCCTTATAAGAACATTGATATTCCTCAATGTTTAATACAGGCCCAACATCAACTTAGTATATGTGCTCCAGAGTGTAATATTGAAAACCATTTTTTGAAAAGGAAAATCCATCCAGAATTAGATTCGGTTTTATTGTAATAGTATCTGTTTGCTACACATTTGATATTGATTTTAAAATATATCAGCTTATTCAATGAGCATAATCAATATTGGTGAAACTTTCCAATTACAGGGATTTCCTTATTATTTCTGACTTTCACTCATACCACTTACAAGCGTGTCTGCATCACACCAATCTTTTCTTCCTTTTCTGCCTCATTAGAATGTATGTCCTATTTCCTGTTTGAAGCTGTTTTTTTCAACTGAGCCTCCAAGTTTTCATTCCCTTCTGCTTCCTCTGGGGCAACACACAACCTCTCTCTACTGTATGTTCAACCTTTCCTTTTCCAGTAAGTATTCTAAACGTGAAGTGCTCACGTCTATTTTATCTTATGGATGAATTCCCACTCAACCCTAAGCCACCTGTACCTACTACCCTATTTTCCCCCCTTCTGTTCATAGGCACATTACTTGAAATAGCTGTTTATACTGGTTGTTACCATTTTATCACCTTTAATTAACTCTTTAACTCATAAGGTTTCTGTTCCCACTATTTCCCTGAAACTAATCTTACTATAGTTATCTCTGTGTCACCAAATCTACAGGCCAGTTGATCTTGGATTTTTCTCTGAGGTTGGCAGTGAACAGAGGAGTGGCATAATGTGACTTGTGCCTTTTCAAGGTCACTCTGAAAAGTGCAAGTGTTAAGGCAGGGAGACCAATTGGAATGCGAAGAAAATAGTTTTTATGAGACAAAATTATGGTTTGAACTACTATGGCAATAATGTAGATGGTAAAAAATGACCAGATTCTGGGGATGTTTTAAAGACAGAATTAAGAGGGTTGGCAGATGGAGTGGAGATTGAATGTGAGAGAAAGATAGGAGTTAAGGGTGATTCCAAGGTTTTGACCTGAACAAATGGGAGAACACTGGTCAATGCTATTATTTCAGGTTGGGCCATCACATAGGAAAAACTCAGACCTTCATGCTATCCCACTGAAAATGGTAAAGATTTGGGTTTTACTCTGAATGATATAAGAAGCATGAAGATTTTAGAGCAGAGAAGTGACTCAATCTGATTTACAGTTTAGATCACTTTGCTGATGGAGAAGAGACTATAAGAGAACAAGGATGGAGGAAGGGAGATTTGTGCGATAGTTTTATAATAGTGCAGTTAAGAAGTGATGGTAGATGGAACCAGGGTGGGAACAGTGAAAGTAGTGAGAAGTAGTCAGATTCTGGCTATAAACTGAGAGAGGAATTGCTGTGATTTGTTGATATGAGGAATAAGTGAAGAGGAGTAAAATCACTTCAGGGTTTTGGCCCTAGCAACTGGAAGAATGTAGTTACCATTTACTGAAATGGGGAAGACTATAAGATAAGCAGATCTGGGGATAGAATGGAAAAGTAAGAGTTTAATTTTGAGGCATGATAAGTGTGAAATGTTTATTAAAAATCCAGTGGAATATTACCTGGAAGTTGTATTAATGAGGCTGGTGTTTAGAGAACAGAGTAAGTTGGAGGTATAGACTAGGGGATCATTAGCATATACATGGTATTTAAGTCTATGAGATTGGACAAGATCACCAAGAACATGGGCATAGATGGTGAAGATACCTGAAGGCTAAGCCCTGGACCTGTGTGCACTTAGATGGCAGGGATACAAGTAGGAACCAGCAAAGGGGACTGAGAAGGAGGAGCAAATGAAGTAGACAAGGAATCAAGAATGAGGTTCCAGAAAATAAATATTTCAGTAAGGAAATCATGATCCTCATGATCAAGTGCTATTGTTAGGTCAGGCAAGATGAAGTGTGAGAACCCCTGGATTTGGTTACATGTGTGTTGTGGATGGAGTTGGGGATTGTGGAGATTTTGACAAGAGCAGTTTTTAAGGCATGCAGGGAAGGAAAGTCTTATTGGAGTGAGTCTAAGAATGGAAGGGAAGATGCTGCATGCAGACAACTGATGACTGTTGTTAAAAAGAACAGAGAAATAGGACAGTAGCTGAAGGCAGAAGTGGGTTTGAGAGATGGGTTTAAAATGAGATAAACAACAGTATGTTTGTGTACAGATAGAAAAATTCATTATGTAGGAATGAGACGAGACACTGGAAGGAGCAAAGTCTTTGAGAAAGTGCAAGGAGTGAGACCTAAGACACACGTATAGGGCTGACTTCAGCTAGGACCATGGATAGTTCATATGCTGAGACAGAAGAGAAGAACTTACAAAGGCGGAGCTGCTAGTAGATTGTTAGGTGGGAGCAGTTGGAAATTCTTTTTTGATTGTTTCTAATTTCTATAGGAAATAAGAAGCAATGTCATCAGCCAAGAATGAGAAGAGCAGTTGAGATTTAAGGTGGGAGGAGATGTGAATTTCTGGTCCAGGAGAAAAGGAGATTGAATGAACTAGAGATATGTAATAGGATGACAGGGCACCACCAAGGACCTCAGGGAAGTTAGTAGCTGCCATTGAAAGTGACACTAGTTACTGTGGGTCTATGTTTTCTCCAGCCAGGCTGAGGTTTATGGAGGAAAAGGTGGACCACCAGCTCTCTTTCTGTTCTCTCTCTCTCTCTCTCTCTCTCTCTCTCTCTCTCTCTCTCTCTCTCTTTTTTCTTCCAAGTTCAAACAGAACTTTGAAGCTCTTGGCAATTTGCTTCAAACTCCCAGGTAAATCCCAAATGACAACTGGGAGTTAAAGAGAAACAGCCCTTTCTTTGGAATGTCTGTTCTTCTTGACAGTCAACATTCATCTGGCAGGCCAGCCTTCAACTGTACTGGTATTTTAAGCATCCAAAAGTGTCCTAAGCCAGACTGGCAGACCTTCTTTGCAGTCCATGCCACTTACCTTTACACTGGAAGGGATCAGGGGACCCTTGGACTCCTCAGTCAGCACAGCCTGGTCTGCATCGCCTTGGAATCCATTTGCCCAAAGGACACTAACAGATTGGATTCAGAGATAGACAACTTTGGAGTTTTTCTCAAAGGGAAGAGAAGTGTCAGAAAAAGAGACAGCTGGGGAGGATTAAAGTTTGTGTATGATTTAAATAGACTTCAGAGAAAATGTCCCCCACCTCAAAAAAAACTGTAGAAAGTAAATGAGATAAGAGGTTAGCCTGTAACCTACATATGTAGATATGTATGTCCTGATGCCCTCATCTCTGTAGGGTGGGAATAATTATTTCATAAAGTAGTTCAGCGCTCATGTCCACAAAGCATTCAGAACAGTATCTGACTAAAACATAATAATACCAATAAATTATTATTATTTTATCATTATGCCTTGACTAGGGCTGAACTCCTTCTTGTTTCTGTGTCTCTTTGCAGACTGTGAAGAAAATATTATTGAAACAAACAACAAAAACTAATCAATTGATTACTGTGGTCTTATACAAAGGTGGCATCCACATCTATAAAGCACATCACAAAGGTGGCATGAAGGTAATATTAGGTAGTGGGAGACTTGGGGTTTTCAGCTAGAGACTCCTTAGCTACTTAAGTACTCAGCTAAACTATCTAACTTTAAGGATCTCACTTTTCTGATGTGTGTAATAAAAAAAGAATACCTATCCTTGAGATTGTTATCAGTGTTTAATAATTCAATACATATAATATCACGTGAACAGTATTGGGTATGTAGTATATATTCAACAATGGTAGCTGAGATCACTAGTAATTTCCTAAGAGGGAAAATCCTTCCTCTTCTCCATGTGTGGAGAAGTTTACCTTTCAGGATAAACTTGATGCCAGCATCTGCAAGAATCCTCTCCAGATTCTCCAGGTCAGAGTTAATCTGTTTTTTTTCTGGCCTCCTGTTACACTTTGCGTCATGTCTCTCTCCCCACAATTTATCTTGGAGGTCTTTTTTCTCTCATGTCTGTTTCTTGAGATAGATTTTAAGATATATAAATTTTTTTCCATCTCTGAATTGCCTTACCATTTAGCATAAAGTCCAGGATGTGGTAGGCATCCAACAAATGAGAGTTCTCTCTAATCTTCAAAGTCAGGAAAAAGACCCACATTTAGAAGGGACTCCTTTCTTTCTCTTCCTCAATTTTTTCTATCAGAATTTTGAGAACAATATGGAGTAGTGACTAAGTGTATGGCCTCTGAAGACAGTAGACCTCTTCCAGAATCCCATGTCAGTCAGCAATTACATAGCATATTGCCTGGCATGTCATAAGTACCTAATATTATGCTTTTTATCTATTATGATTATTGTCACTGCAGCTACAGTCATAATCACTAACACACAATACCTTTCCCACTTATAATCTCGATAGGGAAAGAGGATACATGAATAATGAAACCGGAATGTAATATAAGACTGATATTTACTAGCCTTCACTGGATCTTGGAGCATGAAGATGGCACAGCTGGCTCCAGCCAAGAAAAGATCGCTTTCCAGGCATGATGAGAAGGAAGCAAACTGTTTGTAGGTACCTCCAGCTGCTTCCTTCACCAGCTGATGAAAGTAATTAGAGTGGATAAAGGCAGGCAAAAAATGGATTTCTCTTCCTTGCCAGGGATAAGGTAACATGCTATTAAGATGTACACCCAAAACTCTGAGGTCAGGGCTTAGTTATCAGCTCTCCAGTTACTGAGAGAGTCTCAGATTTGGTGCAAAAGAGACATTGTTAAGGGGAGGGTCAGCCAGAGGAGGACTTTGTAGTCACTAAGCTGCACTGGGCTCTTCTCTGCCATGATGGGAGCTCAAATTATCAACATCCAAGAGGAGAGGAACTGAAGCTGTAACACATGTGGCAGTGTGGAGTAATGGAAAGAAAAGGAGATTCAGTCCTGGATTTATCTCTTACTAGCTCTGTGGCTTTTGCAAGTTAGTTCATCACAGTGAATTTTTGTTTCTTGAGGGCGGTCAGGGCATTAGAGATGATGTGACATGCCCCTGCTCACTAACTGGCAACTTCATCGCTGAGGATTCTAATACCTGGAACCTGACTTTTTCCAATTTGAGAAGAATAATTAAAACTAACCACAAACAACATTAATTTCACTTAAAATGTTCTGACCGCTTCTGGTTTTGGCCATGGGCCTCCTAAGACTCTTCTTGCCCTGGATCAAAAATCTCAAAAGACAGTAAATTGACTTCTTTCCATTCTGGCTCCATTTATGTGCCCCAAATCTCAGCTTTCTATTTTTTAAAGTTTTAATTTATTTAAGTAATCTCTCCACCCAATGTGGGGCTCAAACTCATGACCTCGAGATCAAGAGTCACATGCTCTTCCGACTGAGCCAGCCAGGCGCCCCCAACTTAGAAAATTCTTGAAATTATTCTTAGGGTCACTGAGCTGGGGCGTGGGAAGACATCAGTGCCCACTCATTCCTGCCACAGAGAAAATTGCTCAAGGGCACAGGGCCCACTGATGGAGGATTAGTGATGTCATCTTCCTATACAAAGGACATTATTAATATCACAGTGACTCACACTGTGTGACTCTCCAGGCACTTACCAGAGGGGGTTGGGGGTGGGAATCAGTTGACAAGTGTAGGGAGAGAGGAGGAGAAGAACTGAGATTTAGGTGGGATATTTTAAATGGGGGAGTAGCACCTTCTTTAGCTCTGAGAGATGAGGAACATGGGAGTCGTTGGTGGGAAAAAACTCAAAGTAGGAGAAACAGGGAAACTGAAAATGGAGCCAGAAAAGAAGGAAAGAGATGGATGGGGAAGGAGGGAAGCAGAAAAGAGAAAGGAGTTAAGGGGCATGGGAAGAGGATAGGAAAGGAGTGTCATTGTTTAGGACCGAAACTCAAGCTATGGTGTCACCAATAAAAGATTAAATTTGCAAAATATACCCAAGTCAAAGGGGTGCCACAAGGAAGATGTTTAGGAACATCTATGTCACTGGTTTTTGAGAATTAGATAAAAGTTGTGGATGAATATTTAAAAAGTATGTACATTTCAAATGTGCAGTCTCAGGAGTTTGGACTTTCAGGGGATTCTGCTTTCTCTATTCATGCATATTATTTTGACACAGTGACTGGCCTGGAGCTTCTCAAGCAGGTCTGAGAGCCAAAAAGTTTATTAATATATATTTTTAAATTTTTATTTATTTTTCAGAGACAGATAGAAGGAGTGTACAAGAGTGGGAGGCGGGCAGAGAGAGATGGGCACAGAGGATCTGAAGTGGGCTCTGTGAGACAGCAGTGACTCTGACATGGGGCTTGAACTCACAAACCATGAGATCATGACCTGAGCTTAAGCTGGACGTTTAACTGACTGAGCCACTCGGGCACCCCAAAGAGTTTATCAATATTATCGTTTTGGTGTCTTTTCCACTGTATGAATGTCACATTAAAAAATTTTTTTAATGTTTATTTATTTTTGAGAAAGATCATGAGCAGGGGAGAGGCAGGGAGAGAGAGAGAGAGAGAGAGAGAGACAGAGACAGAGAGACAGAGAGACAGAGACAGAGTCCAGGCTTTGAGTTGTCAGCACAGAGCCAAACTCTAAACCTTTAGATCATGACCTGAGCCGAAGTCCAACGCCCAACTGACAGAGCCACCCAGGAGCCCCTAATTTAATTTTAAATTCCAGGATAATGAACATCTAGGGTGATATTAGTTTCAGGTGTACAATATAGTGAAAGCACTGACAGTTTTATTTTACTTCATTTCCTTTTGGTAATGCAAGTATCTGACTTAAGGTTTAGTTCCTGAGACATCCATTTCAAAGAAGCATCTACTTGGGGCGCCTGGGAGGCTCAGTCAGTTGGGCGTCTGGCTTCGGCTCAGGTCATGATTTTGCAGTTTGTGGGTTTGAGCCCCACGTCAGGCTCTGGCTGACAGCTCAGGGCCTGGAGCCTCTTTCAGATTCTGTGGCTCCCCCTCTCTCTGCCCCTCCCATGCTTGTGCTCTGTCTCTCTCTGTCTCTCAATAAGAAATAAAAATGTTAAAAAAAAAAAAACAAAGAAGCATCTATTTCAAAGAGCTATCTCGAGTAAACACAGTTGTGTCAAGGCACACAGCTAGATAAAGAGGCAGGCCACCTTCCTTTCACTGAGGCTCCTTGGTTTTAAAGATCATGGTTGATTTAGATAACTGACCATTTAGGCCACTTGTTTTTTCTCCTTCATACTTTAAATTCACCAATAGTGAGCCTGTAAACCCTAGGTCCCCCTTCACCCTCAACCCCAATAAAAGCAGAACTCCTGGCCTCCATCTATTCTTTTTCCTGCTCTCTCTCTACTTGCAACCTTGCTGTGGAGGCCCAGGTTGTGCTGTGTGATTTTCAGGTCTTGTATGTAATAAAAGTTTACTTTTTCAAATTTTCCTGGTGGCTTTTGCTGAAGGCTGTCATGCAATTATAATAAGTGCCAGGGCAAGTCCAACCACAGCATTGGTCCTTGATGGGCTGAGACCCGCACAAAACTGAGCACTAGTTCTTTTGAGGTTGGAAGAAAGTGACGTGTTGGGGTTTCTTTAAGTGACTGGGCGTGTTTAATGTAAACATGAGGAATTAAGGAAAACAGAAGGTGGTTGCATGGGCCTCATGAAGCATCAGAATGCCAGACCACAGAGACTGCTGTTCAGGAACTGCGTCGTTTAGGGTTTGGGGTAGCTTGAACATCCCAGTCTTCTCCTCCCTGCTCAGCAGCTGCTGACCTCTACTCTCATGTTTCTCTGTGGGGGTGGCTCTGTGCCTTCACTGTTCTCCCTGCTTTGCCTTCTTGCTCCTCAGTACCTTCTGCCTGCTCAGTCTTTTGCCTCACTGTTTACTCGCGCCCTCATTTTTGTTTTCTTCTTCCCACTAAAATTTTGTTAATGTTTATTTATTATTTTTGAGAGAAGGAACACAGGCAGCAAAAAGAGAGGGAGACACAGAATCTGAAGCAGGCTCCAGGCTCTGAACTGTCAGCACAGAGCCCAATGCAGGGCTTGAACCCATGAACCAGGATATCATGACCTGAGCCAAAGGCGGACGCTCAACTGACTGAGCCACCCAAGCACCCCTCTTTTCCCCATTTTTAAGTGCTTTTTGTGACCTAGAGAGTCACTAGTGGGTCCAAAATTGCCATCATCTTTGACAGACCCTTTCATGGTCCTTCCTCAGTGGCTGCTCCTAAGGCACGTGTCCACCCAGGTCTAGTGTCTGTGCCCTGACATCACTATCATGTAGTTAGAAACTTACAGCAGAACGATTTCTTCTCTAGAGCTGTGTCTATTGGGCTTTATATGTTCACAAAGCTACACTCACACCTACCACATCATCTGGTACTCACAATGACCATTTCTGGTAGAGAGAAAATGTCCAGATCTCTCACCTAGCAAATGGGAGAGCACATTCAATTCCAGCTCTCTTTTGACCCCAAAGTCTCTCCAGACAACATTGGAGAGTTGAGAAGCTGGGGACAAAGCAGGGGTAATATAAGGAAGGCTGACAAGGAAATGAAATTACTATTTCAGGGCATGAAACAGCAGTGGGAGAGGCAATGGCAAAGACTGAAAGCTAATGACCTTGTTAGCTGTCAAACTTAAACACAGATATCAGGTCTCAAGTATTTCCTCAAAGTGCCAAAAGTTGACCAGAGACTGGTTTCTGTCTATTCCCACCCCTTCCCTGAATCACCCTACATGGTCATGACTTGAAGAGCAAGGGAGGGAAGGAAGGCCTTCTCCGGGAAGCCCCACATTTCCCTTCCAACCTGACATTTCAGAGGCTAAGATGCCTCAATAGATATTCAAGTTAACCTTGAAATTTAATGTCTTTGAGAGAAGTCAGAACATCAAACCTCTAATATATTAAAAATTCTTCTATTTATTTCTAAAACTTAAATCCAAGTTAGTTAACAGATAGTGTCATAATGATTTCAGGAATAGAATTTACTGATTCATCACTTACATATAACACTCAATGCTCATTCAAATCCCTAACGTCTTATGTGAGATAATTTATCAAATTAGTTTTCTTTTTTAATTAGAAAAACTACAACAGCCACAAAGGGAAGTGAAAAACCATGAAAGTCAACAGGTAAAAAGAATGGTTGCTCAAAGCCTTATAATGCTGGTTGGAGCCAGGCCTGGAGGCTGCCCCTGAGGAAGGGAAAAGGGGGGAAATGTGCACAGGTGCCAGGCCACGTGCTCAGTCATCAGTGAGCAGTTAATCCTAGACACAGATCGGTGACATCAGAGGAAGAGACTGAAGGCCTCAGCACAGGCACAGAAACACCTAGGTCCCCTGTGCTATGAAGTTTGCCTTCTCCCCAGTGCCCTGTAGGAACGTGGCTGTGTAGACAGACAGTGAGTGTCATTGTGCAAGAGATACCCTGAATTCTTCAAGGCCATGTGGAGGGCTTAGAATGCTATATGTTTCCTTCCTTAAATTCTTTGTTTTCCTACATAGATTCATCACACACTGACTCAAATACCGATAGTGGAACATTCTGCTTTAACCCCCACTCTTCTCATCAAAAGCGGGATAGCGTGGGACTTTTCCATGGTGCTTATTCTCATGAGCTCATTAATTAGTGGTTCTCCAAGTTTAACAGGTATAAGAGGCACTCAGGGAACTTGTTAAATTATGGATTCCCAGGTCTCATCTGTCAGATATTCTGAATTAGAAGTTTCAGATGGGGTTTAGGAAAGTACACATCTTAATCAAACATCTCAGGATACTTTGATGCAAATGATGGTTAGATTATGCCAGAGAAACACTGTAGTCTGGTTGTAGTTTGTTTTTACTAAGTAGAACAATGGGTTTTGCTTCATTAGATTGTAACTTTCTTCAGTGTAGAGATCTTCTGTCCATATTCCTGCCATAATTCTTAGCACAGCATCTGGCATAGAATAGATTAGATTTATTTACCCACAACTTTCAGCTCTTATTTGTTAGTATGAGCCGGGGACCGAAGAGCCAAGTTTGGCTCTAAGTCTCTGGACTGAAGAAGAGATTGGGGTAAATAGCATGGGGAATGTTTGGCATGTTGGCCTTGGCATGTAGTAGGAGAAGGACATTATTGTTGGAACATCAAATTCTGCTTGTGTTCTTATATTTTTATGAGAACCTGTAATCTTTTTTTTTCCCCTCCAGAAGCAACTTGTCTTACTTTCTTGTGTCTCCTACTAAGAGGATGTCTTAACAATGATAGATGATCTCCACTCATCTCAACCTTATTTGTCCATGTCCGTAGCAAGCATTCTATCTAATGAATTCTCATTCTGGCTTATACCAGGCCTCAGCATCCTATGCGCCAGATGTGAGGTGAAAGGTTGTGCATGGTCACATTGTGGTAAGAACTTTAGCTAAGTTCTTAGTGTGCCCTGAGCTGAGACAATGGTAGAAAAATAAACTTGGATGCATTTGACCCCCATGGAGACAATGATAGATGATGGCAACTAGAGAATCTGACTTTTGCTAGTGATGCTAATCTACTATCAATGGCCCAGACCTATCTACCCCTCAGATAGAAAACTGAACTCTTGGGGCGCCTGGGTGGCTCAGTCAGTTAAGCAGTAGACTTTGGCTCAGGTCATAATCTCATGGTTGGTGGGTTCGAGCCCTGCGTCAGGCTCTGTGCTGACAGCTCAGAGCCTAGAGCCTGCTTCAGATTCTGTGTCTCCCTCTCTCTCTGCCCCGCCCCCACTCATGCTGTCTCTCTCTGTCTCAAAAATAAACAAACTATAAAAAAAGAAAAAAAGAAAACAACTCTTTGGGACACAAACCAACAGTCATTGATTCCTGAATTATACCCAGGAAAGAGAAATTACACACTTCAGACAGCACCTTCCCAGATGTTGCAGAGGAAAACCAAGCAATTTTAGCCAGGTTTCTAAGGCAATCTTAGAGTTGTACGACATCACGGAGCCTGGAGCAGGGATATGGATTTTTTCTGTATAGACCTTTTCCTTCAGAAGAAAACAGATCAAATCAGGAGACCATTGGTTCAAAATAAAATTTTATCATGACAATATTCCATAATTTGGCATCATAAAATGTTGCTAATGTAAACCCCTGAGAAGCAATTAAACCATATTAAGAAGTTAACATTCAAAAAAAAAAAAAAGAAAAAAAAAAAGAAAGAAGTTAACATTCGAGTCCCTCACATTGGAAAGGATTTGCTGAACAGCTGCTGAAGGTGGTTTTGTTAGACCCACTTCTCCTTTAATTCCCTTCCGATTAAGTGCATTGACGATGAAGCAGGATGCTTACTACTGGAAATGTCAGCAGCACCTGCTGCACCTCAGTTTTCTCAATTACAAAATTTAGACTCCCACCCACTGTGGGAGGAACCATCTGTTTCAGTGATGTTTTTGTTGTCTCCAGCGTACCCTGTGATACAGTGCCCAGGAGGTGGGGGGTTCGTAAGACTTTTTTTTTTTAATTTAAAAAAGTTTTTGGAGCCTCTGGGTGGCTCAGTCGGTTAAGCGGTGGACTTTGGCTCAGGTCATGATCTCATGGTTCTTAGGTTCGAGCCCTGCGTCAGGCTCTGCTGACAGCTAACTCAGAGCCTGGAGCCTGTCTTCAGATTCTGTGTCTCCCTCTCTCTCTGCCCCTCCCCTGCTCATGTGGTCTCTTTCTCTCAAAAATAAATAAAACATTAAAAAATTTTTAAAAGAAGTTTTTATTTTTAATTCCAGTGAGTTAGCATATAGTGTTATATTAGCTTCAGTGTACAATTCGGCGATTCAGCCCTTCCATACATCATCCAGTGCTTACAACAAGTATACTCATTAATCCCCATCGCCAACTTCACTCATCCCGCCCACTCACCTCCCCTCTGGTAACCATCAGTTTGTTCTCTATAATTAAGAGTCTGTTCCTTGATTTGTCATTCTTTCTCTTTTTTCCTATTGCTTATTTGTTTTGTTTCTTGAATTCCACATATCAGTGAAATTAAATGGTATTTGTCCTTCTCTGACTTATTTTGCTTAACATTATACTCTCTAGTTCCATCCATATCCCTGCAAATGGCAAGATTTCATTCTTTTTATGGCTGAATAATATTACACTGTATATTACGTATATATGTATGTGTGTATATGTATGTATGTGATATACATACCACCTCTTTTTTATTCATTCATGAATTAGTGGACACGGCCTACTTTCATTATTTTGGCTATGATAAATAATGCTGCTATAAACATCTGCGTGCATGTATCTTTTTGAATTAGTGTTTTTGTATTCTTTAGGTAAATACCCACAAGTAAAATTGTTGGATCATAAGGTAGTTCTGTTTTTAACTTTTTGAGGGACCTCCCTACTGTTTCCCATGGTGGCTGCACCTATTTGCATTCCTATCAACAGTGCAAGAGCGTTCCTTTTCCCCCACATCCTTGCCAACACCTGCTGTTTCATGTGTTGATGATCTTTGCCATTCTGACAGGTGTGAGATGGTATCTTATATTGCTTTGCATTTCCCTGATGGTAAGTGATGATGCACATCTTTTCATGGGTCTCTTGGCCATCTGGATGTCCTCTCTGGAAAAATGTCTGTTCATATATTCTGCCCATTTTTTATTGTGGGTTTCTTTTTTGGTATTGAGTTGTATACATTCTTTATATATTTGGGTACTAACCCTTTATCAGATATGTCATTTGCAAATATCTTCTCCCATTGCATAGGCTGTCTTTTAGTTTTCTTGGTTATTCTCCCTATTGTGCAGAATTTTTTTTTAATTTAGTCCTAATAGTTTATTTTTGCTTTGGTTTCCCTTGCCTTAGGAGACGTATCTGGAAAAAAGTGGCTATGGCTCATGTCAAAGAAGTTACTGCCTGTGTTCTCTTTTAGGCTTTTTATGCTTTCAGGGTTCACTTTGATGTCTTTAATCCATTTTGAAATTATTTTTGCATATGGTGTGAGGATGTGTCTGGTTTCATTCTTTTGCATGACGCTGTTCAGTTTTCCCAGCACTGTTTGTTGAAGAGACTGTCATTTTCCCATTCAATATCCTTTCTTATTTGTTTGTTTGTTTGTTTGTTTGTTTTTGAGACAGAGAGAGACAGTACAAGTAGGTGAGGGGCAGAGGGAGAGAGGGAGACACAGAATCTGAAGCAGGCTCCTGGCTCTGAGCTATCAGCACAGAGTCTGATGCAGGGCTCAAACCCATGAACTGTGAGATCATGACCTGAGCTGAAGTCAGATGCCCAACTGACTGAGCCACCCAGGTGCCCCAAATATTCTTGCTTGCTTTGTCTGAACTAATTGACCATATATTTGGGGATTTATTTCTAGATTTTCTATTCTGTTTCATTAATCTCTGTGTATATTTTTGTGCCAGAATCATACTATTTTGATCACTACAGGTTTGTAATATAACTTGATATATAATCCAGAATAGTGATCTCTCCAAGCTTTTCTTTTCTTTTTAAGATTGCTTTGACTATGTAGGGTCTTTTGTGGTTCTATACAAATTTTAGGATTCTTTGATCTAGTTCTGTGAAAAATGCTGTTGGAATTTTGATAAGGACTCCCCTAAATGTCAATACTGCTTTGGGTAGTATAGTCATTTTAAAAATATTTGTTCTTCCAGTCCATGGACATGGAACTTCTTTCCAGTTCTTTCTGTCATCTTCGATTTCTTTCATCAATGTTCTAGTTTTTAGAGTATAGGTCTTTCATTCCTTTGGTTAGGCTTATTCCTATGTATCTTTAAATTTTTGGTGATATTGTAAATAAGATATTTTTCTTAGTTTCACTTTCTGCTACTTCATTATCGGTATATAGAAATGCAATGTATTTCTGTACATTGATTTTGTATTCCATGACTACAGAATTTGTGTATCAGTTCTAGTTTTGGTGTGGAGTCTTTTTGGGTTTTCTATACATAGGATTATGTCATCTGCAAAGAGTGAAAGTTCGACTTCTTCCTTACTGATTTGGGTACCTTTTATTTCTTTTTTGTTTTTTGATTGCTGTGGCTGGGATTTCCAGT
>NC_043702.1:118649345-118676380 GCF_006229205.1 Suricata suricatta
GGGAAAAACTCTTAGTTTTTCCCCATTGAGGATGATGTTAGCTGTGGGTTTTTCATAAATGGCCTTTATTATATTGATGTATGATCCCACTAAATGTACTTTGTTGAGGGATTTTATTGTGAATGGATATTCTACTTTGTCAAATGATTTTTCTGTGTCTATTGAAATGATCATATGGTTCTTATCCTTTCTCTTATTGATGTGATGTATCATATTGATTGATTTGTGACTATTGAATGACACTTGCAACCCAGAAATAAATCCCACTAGATTGGGGTGAATGATTTTTTAAAATATATTTTTGGATTAAATTTGCTAGTATTTTGTTGAGATTTTTGCATCTATGTTCATCAGGGATATTGGCCTGTAGTTCTCTTTTTTAGTGGTGTCTCTGTCTAGTTTTGGTATTAAGGGAATGCTGGCTTAGTAGAATAATTTTGGAAGTTTTCCTTCCTTTTCCATTTTTCAGAACAGTTTGAGAGGAATAGGTATTAACTCTTCTTTAGATGTTTGGGAGAATTTGCAGGAGAAGCCATGTGGCCATATAAAGAGGACAATCCTTGTTTTAAAGTCTATTTTGTCTGAAATAAGTATGGCTAGTCCAGCCATGTTGTGAGGGTTTTTTTGTTTGTTTGTTTGTTTGTTGCTGTTGTTTGTTTGTTTGTGATTCATTTTCTGTGTTAGTAATCTGTTCAAATTTTCTATTTCTTATTCTTTCACTTTTGGTAGTTTACATGTCTCTAGAAATTTATCCATTTCTCCTAGGTTATCTAATTTATTGGCACATAGCTTTTCACAGTATTCTCTTATACTTGTTGTATTTCTGTGGTGCTGTTTGTTATTTATTTAATTTATTTGGGTCCTCTCTCTTTTTTTCTTGATAAGTCTGACTAGCTAGCAGTTGATCAATTTTATTAATTTTTTTTTCCCAAGAACCGGCTCCTGGTTTCATTGATCTGTTTATTGTTTTTTGTTTGTTTGTTTTTTGCTTCTATATCACTTAATTCTGCTCTAATATTATTATTTCCTCCCTTCTGCTGCTTTAGGTTTTGTTTGTTGTCCTTTTTCTAGCTCCTTTAGGTGTAAGGTTAGGGTGTTTGAAATTTTTTTGCCTCTTGAAGTAGTCCTGTATTGCAATAAACTTCCGTCTTAGAACAACTTTTGCTGCAGATTTAGGACCATTTTTTTTTTTCACATGCTTCCATGCACTTTTTAATTTCTTCCGTTATTCTGGTTGACCCATTGATTGTTTAGTAGCATGTTATGTAACCTCCATGTATCTGTGGCCTTCCAGATTTTTTCCTGTGGTTGATTTCTAGTTTCATAGTGTAATGGTGAGAAAAGGTGCATGACATGACTTTGATCCTCTTGCATCTGTTGAGGCTTGTTTTGTGGGGTAACATGTGATTATTCCGTGGAATGTTTCATGTGCACTTAAAAAAATGTGTGTTCTGTTATTTTAGGATGAAATGTTCTGAATATATTTAATAAATCCATCTGTCCAGTGTGTCATTCAAAGCTATTGTTCCCTTGTTGATTTTCTGTTAGACTATCTGTCCTGTGGTGTATATGGAGTGTTAAGGTCCCCTACTATTACTGCATTATTATTGATTAGTTCCTTTATGTTTGTTATTAACTATTTTATGTATTTGGGTGTTCCTATCTTGGGCGCCTAAATATTTACAATTATTATATCTTCTTGTTGAATTGTCCTTTTTATTTTTATATAGTGTCCTTCTTTGTCCCTTGTTATAGTCTTTAAAGTCTATTTTGTCTGAAATAAGTATTGCTACTCCAGCTTTCCTTTGACATCCTTATCCATGATAGATGTTTCTCCATTCCCTCAACCTCAATCTGCAGGTTTCTTTAGGTCTAAAGTGAATCTCTTGTAGACAGCATACAGACAGAATCTTGTTTTGAATCCACTCTTTTACCTTTTGATTGCAATATGTAGTTCATTTACATTCAAAGAAATTATTGATAGATATGTACTTCTTGTCATTTATACCTGTTTTGTGGTTGTTTCTGAAGATTTTCTCTGATCCTTTCTTGTCTTTTTCTTTCTTTCATGATTTGCTGATTTTCTTTAATGATATGTTTGGATTTCCTTCTCTTTATTCTTTATCTATTTATAGGTGGATTTTTAGATAGGGCTACCATTATTTTTTGTATATAAGATCTACATATAGCAGTCTATATTAAGTTGATGATCATTTAAATTTGAACCCACTCTTTACTTCTCTCTTCCCCATATTTTAGGTGTATGATGTTATATTTTACACCCTTTATTTTATATGTTCCTTTTGTGTGCTTTTGTGTTTCCTACCTTTTTACACTCACATTTGATCTTTTCTTTTCACTCAAAATGTCTGGGAAACCTTTATCTCTTCTTCTATTTTGTGTGGAGTATTGTTGGCTGCAGATATTTTTCCGCCTCCAGCACTTGACTATATTATGCCACTTCCTTCCTGCTTGGAAAATTTCTGCTCAAAAATCCCCTGCTAATCTTATGAGTTTTCCCTTGAAAGTTACTGGCCTCTTTTGTGTTGCTGCATTAATTTTTTTTCTCTATCACTATATTTTGCCAGTTTAATTACAATATGTCTTGGTGTGGTTCTGGTTTTATTTTGTTGGTGTTTCCTGTGCCTCTTGGATTTGGTTTCCTTCCCCAGATTAGGGAAATTTTCTGTTATTATCACTTCAAATAAATTTTCTTCCCCCTTTTTTCTCTGTTTTTCTTCTGGGACTCCTTTAATACAAATGTTATTATTTGATGGAGACACTGAGTTCTCTAAATCTATTCTAATGTTACATAATTCTTTTTTGTCTGGTTTGTTCAGCGTGATTACTTCCCATTACTCTGTCTTCTAGGTCATTAGGTCATTCCTCTGCTTCTTCTAGTCTGCTGTACATTCCATCCAGCTTGTTTCTTATTTCATTTATTGGCCCTTTATCTATGCTCTGTTACTCCTTATCTCTGTGTTAAGGATCTCACTCATTTCTTCCACTCTTTTCTCAAGTCTAGTGAGTGAGTATCCTTATTATTACTTTAAATTCTCTACTAGGCATATTTTTATGTCCTGTTCTTTCATTTGAGACTAATTTCTCTGTCTTCTCATCTTTTTCTAAGGCTCTGTGCCTCTTTCTGTATGTTAGGAAAGTCAGCTATATCTTCTGTTCTTGGGGGTTATGGTCTTATGAAGAAGAAGTCCTGTAGTGTTCTGTCATGTATTGTCTTCTATTCCCAGGGCCTGCTACTTTTGGAAGCATCTCCAATGTGTGTTCTGTGCTCTGTTGGTGTATCCTGTCCATGTTATCCTTACGGCCAGTCATCTGCAGAGGCTGTTTTTGACTCTTGTGGGCAGTATTTGATCCCAGGTCTGAATGTGGTGAGTTTTAACTAGGTGTGCTCTGGCCTGTCACCACTGCTGTTGGAACTGAGGCTTCAGAAAACTTTTGGGTCAAAAGACACGCAGGGGTTGGGCCAGTCTTCTGCAGGGGGAAGGGGGTTCACTGCACTGGGACTGAGTCAAGCATGACTGGGAAGGGTGGGCCATGGAGGGGCTTGGGGTAAGCAAGTTGGGTAGTGAGTGTAGGGGCTGTTGTTCCTTTAGGTGGCTCTGTTCTTACATTGAGAAGTTGAGGAGGGAAATGACACCTGCCAGTTTCTCTTTTCCAGGAGGGGTCTTTCCATGAAAGCTGTCTCTCTGGGACCTGCTCCAAAACGAGCAAACAATCTCCCAATGTGTGCTGCAGGTACTCCTCAGATCACTGTTTCCATGCTGTGTGTTGTGGGTTGTTTGACTGGCTTCTTTCTAAGAACAGCACAATATCTCCAGGCTTTCCCAGAGCCAAGCATTGTGACATTCAAAACTCCAGACTTGAGGCATCTGGGTGGCTCAATCAGTTAAGCCTCCGACTTTAGCTCAGGTCAGATCTCACATTCGTGGGTTCGAGCCCCGCAGGCTCTGTGCTGATAGCTAGCTCAGAGGCTGGAGCCTGCTTCTGGTTCTGTGTCTCCTTCTCTCTCAGCCCTTTCTCCTCTCATCCTCTGTCTCTCTCTGTATAAAAAATAAATAAAACATTAAAAAATTTTAAAAACAAAACAAAACTCCAGACTTTTTCTAAAAGTCATAAAATTCAGCCCCTCTTGCTTTACAAGCCAATAGCTATTGGGGTTCATTTTCTTTGTGTGCTCCTCTGTACAATATCCTGCCCTTCTCCGTCACTGTGGCACAGCAGCCAAAATCCATTTCTCTCCCAAGCCCTATCTCCACACTTCCTACCTTCTTCAATGTGGCCTCTTCTCTGCCTTTAGTTGTGGAGTTTGTCCTGCCAGCCTTCATGTCAATATCTGGGGTATTGAGGGTGGCTCCTCTTCCCTCATCAGTCTCTTTGATGTTAGTATCTCATTGGTCTTGTCTTCTGTATTTATCTCCCTCTTCTCCCTCTTCACATCTTCTTCTTCACTGTCCCATGTCCGACTCCAGTTATCTATCTGTCTTTCTCAACTGTAAGCTCCTTCATATCCAGACTATCTCTGGATCCCTAGCACCTAGTATAACACCTGACTATGGTGGTATTAATGAATATTTGAGAAATGAGTGAAATCGTTTATTCATTCATCTCCTTGTCCTCCAAAAATACATAAAAGCAGTCATGTCTGCCATTGCAGAAACCAGGAGAACTTGTCACAGTGAGTTAGAAGAGGTGAGTATCTTTCCATGAGATATTATTATAAATGATGATCAGGTGCTTAGGCCAATTTCCAAGACCTTTTTTTTTACTCAAAATAGAGCAAAATTATATTATTCAACCACATCACATCCCATGCTGTTCATAATATGGTCATCGGGAATTCTGTGCCACCAACTAGGATGTACAGCTTCTTCCTAATTAGTAGTCTGTTTATCGTGCCCTGTTTTTGGTTTTACTTTGATTTAATTACATTATTATTTGACTTGGGATCTTTATGCCTAATCCACATAAAGTCACAGGTCATGGATCAAAAGTAGAAGACAGTCAGGTAAAAAATGCCACTACCAATAGCACAAGCCTTGATGCTCAGTTTACCCCCAAAGAAATCTGAACAGACTCACTGAGGAGAGAGAAATACACAGGAAGTAGGGCAGTAGAGGAGTAGGCATCTCCTGGAAACAGACCCTTGAGTAGATTATTTTTTAACCCACTCATAGAGAAATAAGAGAAGGCCAAAGTGAGGGTTGCAGAAGTGCATAAGGAAATGGTGATGACAGTGTGTGTGGGGGAGCCAGCTGCGTGCTTCTGATTATATAGGACTGGCTGTTTCACCGTTTCTGATGGTTTCTTGCACAAAACCACCCACAGAAAGGTTGTTTAATTTTATTTAGCTTCCTCACTAAATTACCTGTATTTTCTGCTTGGCTGGGCTCAGAAAACTGAGTCCCACTTACTTTCATCATGGAGCAATGAGAAGCTCTCAGATCACTCATTCCCTCTGGTTGGTAGGTATCTTCTAAGGAAATAGGTTCCTTTCTCAGTGTTTCCTGGGCCACGACCTGGGTGGCCTAAGATATACAGTGTTATATTGACTCTTTTACAAAGTGTTCACCTAGCATGTGTATGTGAATGGGTGTGTGTATGTGTAGGAGGTAGTGGGTGGAGGACCCCCATCCCATAACCAGAAATGAGAGAGATGGAAAAAATCTACTTCTAAATTTGAAAAGTCAGTGTCACATTTAATGCCAGTTGTCTGTCTACAATAACCTGAGACAGCTTCTGTCCAGATTCTGTCCAGAAACAAACTATTTCTATTTTTGCTTTCTCAGTGAATAGAGACAGTTTATACCAAGCTAAGAAATTACAATGCTTGACAGAGATATTTGCCTTCTCCCCAGCCCCCACCCCCACCCCAGCAACTAGACGGGAGTTCAGACCCAAGATGCAAGGTTACTTCTCAGCTCATGCTGATACCCTGATCTGATCGGGGAAAGGAGGCAGTTGAGATGCCAAGGGTTCAAAGACCCATCACATGAGAAGTGATTGGAGGAGATGATGAACGGATTGGATGAGGATGCAGTCAGATATCCAAATATTTGAAGGGTCCTGGTATAGAAGACCAACAGTAGAGCTCTTCATTTTTGCTCCAAAAGCAGAACAGGGGGCCATTGCCACATGCAGGGCAGTGCAGGGATGGATACTTGCACAGGAAGAGAGATCAATCTATCAGGATTCAGCAGGCTTCCTGATGAAGGGGCAGGACTGCTCTGCAGGGTGGCGGTGGTGGGGTGGGGGGGATTACTGTCCTGCCTGCAGGATTCGCAGCTCCTTGCCTCTTGTCCTGAGTTCTCCTACCTTGTTGGAATGAGGGTGGAACCAGGTGAGACGTTCCACCTTCCTTGAGCTATGAGGGTTCACACTGCCTTGCAAACTCAGAGCATGGCAACTGAGGGGCCGGGGGTGGATGGGTGGGTGCTCTTCGGGGTCCTCACTATCTTCAGTTTTGAAAAGTCCCATCTCTGCAGCATTGTGTCCTCTTATCCAGCGCCTCTCCTCCAAGGGCACTGTGCTCTCTAGCCTTCCTGAAGGTGGCCTGTGGGGACAAGTTTTTGTCAGTTTCTCGTGCCTTCTCTTTTTTGGGGGAGAGAAGGGGGGTTTCCATCTGCCCAGGACCCTGCTTTGTCAGATAAAGAGCAAGCAGCAGAATGTGCAGGACGAGTGTTGGGCAAGTGGGAGTCAATGAAGCAGCAGATTTGAGATAAACATTCCCTCCCTGGAAGAAAGAAAGTGTTTTTCTCGTCTGTCTGAATCTATCATGCAGGAAACGGAGACTATACTCATTGATGTTCTGCGTCCTCCACGGGCTGGGTGGGGAGTGACACGTGGCTTCCCCAAAGTCTGAGCCACGCGGAGGGTGGGGGCTCGAGCACCCGGGACCAGAGCCCGCCTCTTCTCGCATCCTGCCTGGCTGCTCTGCGGCTCAGGTTTGTGCAGCTTATCAGTGCTTAGCGGTGAGGGTCCTGGCTCCTGTGAACAGTTCTGAAGCTTCCTAGTAGGGCTTTGTGCTCCCCCACTCCCCTTACCGAGACAGCCTAGGAAGGGGGGAGACTCCTGTCTCCTATTTGCGCTCCTCAAGTGGTAAAGATCAGCACAGGTCACTGGACGCGGAGAGATAGCCCCTGCTCCCAGGTGCCCGTTGGCCACACCACCCTGTGTTGTGTATATACCTAACTGAGGCCAAGTGCTTCAGCCAAAGCATGAACAGACTCCACTTGGGCAGTCATCATGTCTACCAGCTCCTGACTGCAAGGAGAGCTGCCTTTCCTTCCAGTCTGCGCCCCGGGGTCCAGCCCTGTTCTGAGCAGACACGGGAAGATCAGAGTCCTTGATGCAGTCCTTACGACATGGTCTGATGCCCTCTCCAATTCCAAGCCAGTGCAGATGCTTTCCCTGATTTACTCTCCCCCTATCTCCTTCAATCTCTCTCACCCTCCCTCCCTCTCTCTTTCCTTATCACTCTTCCTCCCTCCCTCTCTCCCTCACTCCCTCGGTTTCCCCTCCTCTCTCTCCCTCCTTTGTTCTGTCTCTTTCCCTGTATCTGTTTCCCTCCCTAGCTCTCTTCCTCCTTCCCTCTCTCCACTTCCTCTCTCTCCCTTCTTTTCTCCTTTCCTCCCTACGTCCCTACCTTTCTCTCCTTCTCCTTCTCTCTCCCTCTCCCTCTTTCTCTCCCTCCCCCAACTCACACAGGAGGCAGGAAGCACTTTCTCTCAGCATCTCCCTGCCTTTCTTCCCACCTTGTGCGGTGCTCCCGTTTCTAGCACATCAATGAGGGAAACCACCAACTTCACATAACCTAACTTTAAACAACTATGACTTACATGCCTGAACTATGGGTTTGACATATCTCTTTGACATTTAGGGAGCCAGGTCCCAAGATAATAATGGCATGAAGAGCAATTAGAGTGAAAGGAAGGAGACCTTAGGAGTAAAAGAACATTTTGTTTGGTGAAGATAAAAATCCTACTTTCTGGAAGGGAGGCTTGGTGGTGAGGAATGCTGTTGTAACACGGCATGGGTCAGCTAAGTAGCTTCATTTCAGACCAGGAAGTGGCTCAAAGTTACCCCTAAGGCAGCCAGGCTCAGAGTCACTACTAATTCCCCAATTCCCACCTCTGGAAGAGTTCCTGATATTTTTGTTTCTGTTTTTCTTTTTGTTACCCCACCCCCGAAGTTTTTAATGTATCCTGAAACAACCCCAAAGAAGCTTCTGAAAGTTTTAATTATCTAAATAATGGCAATAATACCTAATAATCATTTGTTATATGATAGCCAATGTACCAAATGACTCACATAATTATATCATTGATCCTCGTAATGTACCTATGGGGTATATGCAATTGTTATCTCCACATTAAAAATTAAAAAAAAAAAAGAGGTATGGATGGGGAACCTGGCTGGCTCAATCGGTTAAGTGTCTGACTTTGGCTTAGGTCATGATCTCGTGGCTCTTTAGTTCAAGCATTGGGTTCTGTGCTGACAGCTCAGAGCCTGCAGCCTGCTTTGGATTCTGTCTCTCTCTCTCTCTCTCTCCCTCTCTCTCTCTCTCTCTCTCTCTCTCTCTCTCTCTCTCTCTCTGCCCCTCTGTTGGAGTCCAGTTCCAGCAGGTCCAGGGGTCCCTGAAGGATAGATGGTGTCAGTGAGAGAGAGTGAGAGAGCCTCAAGTTTATTTCTGACCACCAGGCAGGCATCTCTGCTCTGTCTGTTTTGGTGTCTTTATTTATAGGTCAAGCAATAACATGATATCAGAAAATAGAAATTTTTTAGACTAGTTCTTTGTGATAAGATGCTGTGATCAGCAAAAGTGTACAGAAACAGGTTTTACAGAAGTATTTTTGTAGAACCACCCCCTTCATTCTTGGCATCAGTCCCCCAGATTAAGAAAGTAACAAACTTATCTTATTTTGCATGGGTTGGTCTTTTGCCAATATTTATGACTTTGTTTTTAATGAACAAGCTACAACCAAGTTATGTAATGTACTTCCAGTGAGGTTGAGTAAATCTTATAACCAAGAGAATAACAGAATGTTTTTAGTAAAAAACAGGATAATATACACATTATTTAAGTTAGTAATGCTAAGATTAAAACATAGGTTAAGTTGTATATAGACAGGCTAGGAGTTATTTTGTTTGGCTCATTAACTACAAGAGAAAGAATGTTTGTTAACAAGTTGCTAGAGAAAGCCTTTTCTTTGATGTAAGCAATATGGCGGCCCTGTGTGCATTGGCCTTGCACATGGGTTTCTAGTTTCTTATCCATCCTCATAACTGAAGTCAGTAAAAGGGAGGATATTTGTAGAATGTGGACCTTGGGAAGGGACTATGTTCTGTCCTTGTTTTCTATTTCTGATCTCCAAATTAGGCTCCCTTTTTCTGGGCCAGACTTAAATGCAACTCTTGTGTTTTTAACCCCTTCAATATCTATGTCTTGGGTCTATGCAAGGCTCATTAAAAGAACCTTTTGACAAATATCTGCAGTACTTTGATCTAAAATCTCTTTTGTAGGGGTAGGAATATGCTTCTTCTCATGAGGTAACTGTGTGGAGAATATTGGTCTGATTTGGAACATTGTGAGGTCTAATCAACAACAGTGGTCCCATTCCCAGTATGAGCCAGTAGTGGAAGGAGATACCAGTTTCACTTCATGGCAGGAGCTGTGCAAATGGCTGCCATTTCCTCGCTGTGACTGTGCCCTCCAGTGAGGCCGGTGTGGTTCTCAGCACCCCTCGTCTGCTTGCACTCTGTCTCTCTGTCTCTCTCAAAAATAAATAAGCATTAAAAAAAAAAGGTATGGAGAGGTTAAGTGATTTTCCCAATGTTATACTCCTAGTTAGTGGCAGAGTAGAATTAGACATTTTAGTCTTCTAAATTTTAGGCCAATGCTCTTTCTATTACATTTTGGCTGTTCTTGATCTTTCTAGGTACAAAGGGGAAATTGATAGCCTTGAAAACTCCTCTAATTCAAGAAGACACCATGGAAGGAGGGTCAGCCACCAAATCCTTCCATGGCAGAGGAAACATTCATAAATGGCAGGATATGTCAGGAGAAAAATAACTCCTTAGACTAATGAATTCATTTATTCGGCAAATACTTATTGAAACTAATTTAGGTGAAAGGTCTCATTCAAGGAGCTGGTGATACAGTGGAGAAAACAGGAAACAACAGGTCCTTTTTGCCCCCTCCTACAGTTTATATTCCAGTGAGAAGAGATAGATGATAAACAATAAAAAAATTAAGCGTTATACAGATAATTAAAATCAGTCCATGGGATAGAAAGTGATTTAGGTGACAGACTTTTTGGTAGACATCGACAAGTCGATTTAAATGGAAATACAAAGGACCTATCAAAAGCTAAAGCCATTTTTGAGAAAAAATAAAGTTTAAGGACTTAGCATTACCAGATTTCAAGACTCACTTGCAATAATCAAGACAGTGTGGTGTCAGCATATATATATATATATATATGAACATAGGAGTTCAGGAGTAGATGCACATATGTACGGCCAACTTATCTTTGATAAAGGCGGCAAAGGAATTCTATAGGAAAAGGATAATCTTACAATAAATGGTACAAAAACAACTGATATCTAAGAAAAAAAAGATTCTCAAATCTTATCTCATACCAGATATAAAAGTAAACTTGATATGGGTCACTGCAGGGCCACATGTAAGACCTAAAACTATAAAACTTTTAGAAGAAAAGAGAGAAAAAAAATCTCAGTGACCATGGGTCCGTCTGAGGAGGCTGGAATCCAGTAGGGGAGGGAAGTGAGGGCCTGGACATCAAGGAAAAAGTGGGCAGGGCTGGTCATGTTGAAGGTTAACTTATTTATTAAGAATATTTTATTAAGTTGCTGAATACTTCGAGAAGGAGGTAGTAATGTTTGGTTGTCCCTCGATTTATGCTTTAAAAGGGTCACTCTGAATGCCGTTTGGAGAATGTTCTTCAGTGAAGTCAAAGTACAAAGGAGCAGTTTGGTTAGGAGGTAGTCATGGCGGCTAGGATGAGAGACATTGGTGCCTGCCTGGGGCTGGTGCTAGGAGAGGCGGAAAGGAGTGGGCAGATGGAGATTATGTCTAGGGAGCAGAGGTGAATGGACCTTGTGGATGGGTTGGAGGTAGTGGGTGATAGGAGAGAGAGACAAGAATCAGAGAAGCTGCTGGATTCTGGCTGGAGCCACCGTCCAGTGGGTTGATCACCGAGATGGATAGCAACACTGGCTTGTGATTTTATAATTGGCGAAAGACTTTCAGATACAGTATCTCTTTTTGTTTTTATGAGAATCCTTGAGAAGTAGTAAAAATATAATTCCTATTTTACAAATAAGGTACTTAAGTTTCTGAGAGAATAGACTTGTTCTATCCACACAGCTCATAAATGGAAAAGTGGTGTGGCAAACACGGACTTCTTGGTGCAGGGGATCTGTTGTGTGTTCGCTACCAAACTGAGTCCCCCGGAGCCAGAAAGAATCCTGCTCCTCAGCACCGCCACCATTGTTAGTACAGTCACTTGACCCTTTCTTGCAACAGCTCGATTACAGGTTACTTTACTTCATACTTACCACTAGCACTCAGATAGTTATTTCACACACCTATTTCTGCTAAAAGATGCACCGTCCCTATTTTTGGAACCCAGATGACGCACGGGAAAGGTAATGTGATAGGGAACGTTTGGCCCCTCATAAATCACCGACAAATTATAACCAGATTACCGGGGATACAAATATCCTAATGACCGGTTAATGACACCCATAAAGATGCCAGAACACAGTTATATTTCTCTTTGATGTTTTAATAGTATTTACATAGAATAAAAAAGACTGTTTACCTGAAACACTTTTTAAATATTTTACAGACATACTGTTTTACAATAACCCCTACTTTTTACAATAACACTGGAAGGCTCAGGAAGGTTAATTTTCCCAAACGTCTAGAAAGTTCCTGTTTGAGGGGGGCCTGGGTGGCTCAGTCGGTTTAGCGTCTGGCCTAGGCTCAGGTCATGGTCTCAAGGTTTGTGGGTTCAAGCCCCGTGTCGGGCTCTGTGCTGACAGCTCAGGGCCTGGAGCCTGCTTCGGATTCTGTGTGTCCGTCTCTCTCTGACCCTCCCCTGCTCATGCTGTCTCTCTCTGTCTCTCAAAAATAAATAAAAACATTAAAAATAAAAAAAAGAAAGTGCCTGTTTGAATATTTGATTCCAAGTCTATAAAGCCAAGGGTCATGCTCCTTTCACCATGATACTACTTATTGAAGGGAGGAAATCCAATGCTGCTTGGTCTTGCCCCTTTGATGTTTAGTGTCTCCCTACCACCCCCTCCCCCCTCTCCCCCGATTAGTCAGAACTAGTGATGGGAAGCACATTACCCTGGAACTGGTTACTTTAGTAAGGAATTTATTCTCTGGAAGCATTATAAAACTTCATTCATAGACTTTCTAGATAATGCTTATAGCAAGGATCTTTGATTTCCTGTAGGAATGAAACCCATTTATTATATTGTTATTTCATATGATGCCCCCATACACTTCCTCACAAATGCTGTGTGGGAAAACCGTTCTTTAATGTGGGTGAATTAAAATAAAATTTTACCACTGTCCTTTGGAGATTTTCATAAATGTCCAGGGAGTTTACCAAAACAGCGATCTGTTGACTTTAGATCTATAATCTGTGACACTATCTGCTGACATCTTTCCAAAGAAGATAGGGGGTAGTCAGTGTAAAGTTGGTGGAAATTTGGTTAACAAAACTGAAGGCAACATTTAACCTATGTTCAACAAGGAGGATCTAAGTCTCGATATCTGAAGTGGAATATTGGTATGAAGTGTAGACATAGAATTTGAGTATGTTATTATGAAACATAAATCTCTTTGGAGGATTCTGCTTGCTTTCATCATCATGTAATGGCAATCATCTGAATTTCACTGGGCAGTGACTAACCCTGATCTCTCACAGGCTGACAGTAGGACGTCGGCTGAGGTAGTGAGCGCTAGATGGCGCTCGTGTTACTCTGTCAGCCGTCCAATTACTAATGGTTGTCTGACTGTGAGGAAAGAGGTTTCTGGAATGAGATTCCGCTCTGGCTGCTTGTATTTTCTCTAAGTGCAATCCAACACAAAACAGAGAGCATTCTTTCCTCTCTTTCTCTGTCATGCTTATCTTTGCTTTTTTTCTGATACACCCATGTGGAGGAGGCTGTGTGCACACGTGTACACACAATCTTGGTGAAATTTTTCTTGGAATAAACAATTGGGAATCACTGAGGATTTCCAGAGTGACATACATGCCTTCTCCCCTAGGTCTCAGATTCAGCAGTTGTTTTTCTGTCTAACGAAAGAGGTGCTAAAGTTTTTGTAGGTAATACGTGAGCTAAGGCCAGAGCCTACTGCATGAACAGCTTATAATCTGGCAAGAAGGACAATGGTATCATAGAGCTGGAGGGAGACACTGGATATTTTTCAGTTCAAATTCCCACTTGAGAATGTTTGGAGTCCATTTTTTTATTTGGAAAACATTTTACTGCTAGATATTTGAGACTATTAGCAGAGGTTAGGGATGGCCAGTAAAAAGTTTCTGGTGTGGAAAGGCTGGAATTGGTGCCCACAACTGGGTGCTTTTATGTAATAGTGTAGGAAGGCCAAGGGATTAATTAACAAAATGGTACCTTCCAAGTATGTGCTGCTATGTCGTGCAGTGTCCTGTAGGGAGAGCGGAGCCGTTCAACAGCTTCAGGTGCCGCATTTAAGGCCCTGAGACTTTTTGTTTCCCGTAACTCATTTTTCTTTACCTCACTCTCCATGGCTTTCCAGCTCTCATAAATGTCATAAATTTGATATGATGTATCACCTACTCTTGATACAAGAAGAGCAGACTCTAAAGGACACGGGAAAGAAAAAAACAGTGATGGAGGAGACAATGAGTGCATGGATGAGTACATGCTAGGCGGCCTCTAGGAAATCTTTTTTTCCTCAAGTTTTCCTCTTCAGCCTGTCTCAGGGTCACACACCCTTCTCAGGGATGAGATTTATTTCTGAATTGAGCCCATTTTTACTCCTCAGGAAGTTGCAAAACCAAACATCTTCGTTCTTCATGAGGTAGTGTGTCCAGGGTTCCTGAAAATCATTTAAAAGGAAGTGGGGGTGGAGAGAAGCCAAGCAATTTATTGCTGAGGATAGAATCCTAAAAAATAGTTGGGAGTGTAGGTAACTTGATAGAAGGAGAAAGAGTGGCTTTAAGGTGTAGGTGAGGCCTGGATCCAAGAGTAGGGGTCTGAATTAGGTGTCTTGGGAGTCCTGGGCAACAGGCAATTAGATTAATGTAAATGGGATTGTTTTCTTAATTTCTCTTTTTACTGCTTCATTATTGATGTATAGAAATGCAACATATTTCTGTACATTGATTTTGTACCCTGCGACTTTATTGAATTCTTGGAACAGTTCTAGAAGGCTTCTGGTGGAGTCGATCGGGTTTTCTATGTAGAGTATCATGTCATCTGTGAAAAGTGAAAGTTTGACTTCATCTTTGCCAATTCTGATGCCTTTTATTTCCTTTTGTTGTCTGATTGCTGATGCCAGAACTTCCAGCACTATGTTGAACAACAGTGGTGAGAGTGGGCACCCCTTTCGTGTTCCTGATCTCAGGGGGAAAGCTCTCAGTTTTTCCCCATTGAGGATGATATTAGCTGTGGGATTTTCATAAATTGCTTTAATAATGTTTAAGTAAGTTCCTTCTATCCTGACTTTCTTGAGGGTTTTTTATTAAGAAAGGATGCTGTATATTGTCAAATGCTTTTTTTTTTTATCTATCAACAGGATCATATGGTTTTTATCTTTTCTTTTGTTAACGTGACGTATCACATTGATGGATTTGTGAATATTGAACCAGCCCTGTAACCCAGGAATGAATCCCACTTGATCATGATGGATAATTCTTTTTATATGCTGTTGAATTCGACTTGCTAGTACCTTGCTGAGTATTTTTGCATCTGTATTCATTAAGGATATTGGCCTGTAGTTCTCTATTTTTGTTGGATCTCTATGGTTTGGGAATCAAAGTGATGCTGGCTTCGTAGAATGAGTTTGAAAGTTTTCCTTCTATTTCTATTTTTTGGAATAACTTGAGATGGATGGGTGTTAACTCTGCTTTAAATGTCTGGTAGAATTTCCCTGGGAAGCCTATTTGTTGGTAGATTTTTGATAACTGATTCGATTTCTTCCCTGGTTATGGGTCTGTTCAGATTTTCTGTCTCTTCCCGTTTGAATTTTGGGAGTGCATGTGTGTTTAGGAATTTGTCCATTTCTTCTGTGTTGTCCAGTTTGCTGGCATATAATTTTTCATAGTAATCTCTGATGATTGCTTGTATTTCTGAGGGATTGGTTTTAATAGATCCATTTTCATTCATGATTTTGTCTCTTTGGGTGTTCTCTTTTTTTGTTCTGAGGAGCCTGGCTAGAGGTTTGTCAATTTTGTTTATTTTTCAAAAAACCAACTCTTGGTTTCATTGATTTGTTCAACTGTTTCTTTGGATTCTATATTGTTTATTTCTGCCCTGATCCTTATTATTTCACTTTGCTGGGCTTGGGGTGCTCTTGCTGCTCCCCTCTCAGTTCCTTTAGGTGCTCTGTTAGATTCTGAATTTGCACTTATTCTAGTTTGTTAAAATAGGCCTGGATTACCTTTGTTCCATCTCAGAGAGTTTGGATTGTTGTATTTTCACTTTTGTTTTTCTCCATATATTTTTAAATTTCTTCTCTAATTGCCTGATTGGCCCAATCATGTTTGTATTCCCTATGAATTGAACACTTTGCAACCAACCAGTTACAAATAAACAAAACTTGGATTTAAAGTCCACATACTGTAACATGAGCTCCTTGAGAGCAGGGCCATATTTACATTAACACTTTCTCTATAACCCCTTACACGAGTTAGATTGCTGTTGAATCAATGCTAAATACTTATTGATGCATGAATTAGCTGATCAAATTGGTTTTTCCCAGAGGTTGGAAGCATAAGTTTTACCTCTGCAGGCTTATCGAAGTGCAACAGCGGAGAGCCTGCTCCCCATTAATTGAGTGGATACCATAAGCGATGCCTTGGGAATGTGGAAAAGTTTGACCATGTTCAAGGACAGCCCTTACCCTTTACCTCAGCTCTCACAGCAGACCTCCATTTGTCCCTGACCCTTACAGTTCAGTTTATTTCTTATGATGATTTAAAGCTTTTTTTAAAAAATAAACTCCCATTTTGGCTATATGGTTTCATTCATTTATTCAACAAATAGTTTTGAGCTCCTCCTATTGTCAAGCATTGTGTCAGGGGCAGAACCCTCCTGCTGTCATGGTCTGGTGGAGGAAGGACACTGAATTAATGAAAGAATCTCACGACGAGTGCATAAACAAGAGGAGAACCAAGTGTCATGGAAGAAAGGAGTCTGACCCTGTAAGAATGGAGGGCAGAGGAGCACCGCCCGTCTGGGCTCCGGGAAGTCTCGGGCTGAGAGCTGATAGACAAATGGGTGAGAACTGGTAAGGGGATGGGGACTTAGATGAGATGTGGGGGGCAGTTTGTTCCTGACACAGGGAGCCATGTGCAACTACTATGTGGTGGGAGTGGAATCTCTGGGGAGTTTATAATTCAGGTATAAATTAGAGTTAACTTTTGCCTGATTTGACTACAATGAGCAAATTGTCCCTACTTTTATCCCCCTCTGCATTTCCTCAGATACAGACCAGGAAGTGATTTTTAGTCACCCGATATGGAAAATCTTTCACAAGTACCCCATGACGTGGTTAAAGGGTCTGAACAAAGTTGGGGAATCCACACCAATTCAGCTGGGCAAAAGAAGGGGGGAGGAAGGGATCTGAAAAATGCAGGGAGAACACTGTCCATGCCAGCCAGGTAGTGCCTGATAATGGATGAAACAGTCATTCGATTCTTTCATCGCCACTGCCCTTACCAGGAGGTTGAAGGAAGTGTCCCCAAACCCATTCTTCCAGAAACCAATGCTAAGATGGTTCCTGAGAGGTATTGATTGCTAAGGAGCTCAGGAGCATAACGGTGAAGGAAGAGCCAACAGGAGATTCGGTTCCTGATTTTAAAGCAAAGCTGTTTCCTTCATTGAAGACTCAGGGAAGAGAAGGGAGAACGGGATGAAAGGAAACTCAATAGGCAGCTGTGGGCACTGACTCCCTGTCGGCCACCCAACTGATCCATCACAGCGCCATGCCCTGTAGAGCCAGCCCATCGAGTATACTATCTCCCAAGGGCACAGCTCATTTCTGTGCCAGGCAGAGGATGGAATTTATGATGGAAAGAAATACTGTAAGTAAAGGGCAATGATGGTTCAGTTGCAAAGCAAAACAAAATATCATGGGAAGTTTTGCAAGACTGAAATTAAAGCTTGGGGATCCAGCGACTGTGAGACCCAAGTTACCCCTTCCGAAGTCTCTTAAGGGGCCGTGCTTTCAGCTTTCTTCCCTGAGTTCTTGCCTTTGTCTTACATTTATCCCACAGAGAAGCACTGGTTCTGGAACCAGACAGACCCACGAGCAAATCTTGGGCTGTCTTCGACCACTCTGCACGTATATCTTTGTGAGGGTAAATAATCTGATAGCCCACAACATAGGGCTGAGGTGAGGTTCAACTAGTTAATATCTGTAAAGTACTCAGTGTCTGATACTAAACTCTCAAATGGAGGTTTCATGACTATAGGCACTTTTTGTGCCTTTAAAACTTTTTTTTAAATGTTTATTTATTTTTGAGACAGAGACAGAGTGGGAACAAGTGAGGGGCAGAGAGAGAGGGAGACACAGAATCTGAAACAGGCTCCAGGCTCTGAGCTGTCAGCACAGAACCCGGTGGATGCAGGGCCTGAACCCACGGACTGAGAGATCATGGCCTGAGGCGAAGTCAGATGCTTAACCGACTGAGCCACCCAGACACCCCTACTTTTTTGCATTTTTGTTCACCGCTGTTTTCTCAGTGTTTAGAATAGTATCAGGTGCAAAGTAGGCGATCAATAAATATCTGTAAGTGAATGGATGGCATGTGGTTCTCAGTAAGTGTTACCTGTGGTTATATCCATCTTCAGAGGCCAAGGCCCTTGGGGGGGAAAAGCCTTCTCTTTTTCTGTGACTCTGTACAATATTTAAGGCAGACCATAGCTCCCTGTGTCCACTCTTCCTCCATGCATATCTCTGCTCTTTTCCTAAACCCTTTACATGTTTCCTTATGTGCTTAGCATGAAGTCCAGTATCCTTAAGGTGTTTACATGCACATCATGACTTGGCCCTTTGTTTGCTTATTCTCATCCTTGGCTCCCTGAGAGCAACTTCTCCTGGCCAGTGTCTGTAACAGAGCAATTCCGTGTTCGAGTTGTATTGGACCTCCATGAGCCATATCATTTTCCTTCCAGGCCTTCAAATATGTTATTACTTTTGCCCCAAATATTCTTTTATTCTCCATTTTCTGGCTGTCTCCTACTCATTCTTTGAGCTTCAAACTAAATGTTTCTTTCACAGTACAACTTTCATTGACTTTCTAAAATAGGTTAGATATTTCTGTTGTAATTATGTTCCCATAACACTCCATACACCTCTTTTGTATCAGGTAGCATACAGAAATATTTGTCTCATTGGTTTTGTACCTGATTGAAGAATCCATGGAGGCAGGCATCCAATCTGTGTTTTTCAGAATGGTTTCCATGCAGCCTTGCCTAATATACGGCACTCAGTAGGTGCTCACAGAGAGACCTATAAATAAATGTCCATTGAAGAACAAACAAAGAACAAAGGCTTTGGAGTCAGGCACATTTGGGTCCTGATTCTACTTTCACTCTCTGCTTGTCCTGTGATCTTGGCCAAGACACTTAAATTTATAGAGTCCTAATGTTTACTTAGCAAAATAGGGATAATACAATTGACCTCACAGGGTTTTTCTTAAACGGTAAATTAGATACAGTATATAAAATGTCTCAACCAGTAGCTGCCTCCTGATATAAGCTTAATAAAATTAATCATTATCATTATTTTCATTAGCAATTTGATTAAGCATGGCCCTGAAGATAAGCTACTTATGCACTCATTGGGAGCAAATAATACTCAACAAATAATTAGGAACACCTGTTTCCTTTACTGTATTCCTTAATTAATCTCTGATGTCAAGCTAAGCTAAATATATTCTTGGCTTAAGGATGGGGAAAAAATGAGTGTCCTTTCACTAAACCAAGTGACCACCTTATTTTTAATTTGTCATATAGCATTTGGGGTTCCATGTTTCCCTTTTACATCTGGGCCACATATATTATAGTTATTATATGATTCAGGTGAGCAGAGAAGAAGTACTTAAGGAGTCTTCATTGTACAAGTTCCTTTATTTATATTCTCTCACGTGCTAATTATTAGCAAATAAATAGAGAATGCATGTAGTATAAGTCGTCACAGAAAGACAGATTGTTTTGCACAGACAATAAACTATTCCAGGAAAATTCGCATCACTTTGTTACTGGAGAATGTTGATCGTCACTGTAACAATCAATATTGTTGTTCAATAGGTGTGTTTCTTGGAGCAGAGACTGAAGCTGAATGGGAGAGTCTGAGCAAGGAACTGATGTTTGAAACTATGACAGGTTTCACTTAAGCGAGTCTGAGTCGCCCTTGTAAAATAGAAGTTGTCCGCGTAGATTTCTGCCCTGTTTGGAGGGAAATGAATGGATTCCAGCGGTCACAAGGGTAACAAACAGAGAATAGGAAATAATTCAGGCGAGTTCTTGAAATGTAGTTGCAGTTGTTGAGTTGCTGGGATATGACAAATCAGCAACTACTTTGTTACATATTAAAGGAGTCTGTGTTTCTGAAACTTGGTTGTATTGATTATATTTTCTTCGGTTGTATCCTCTAGTGATTTAGCAAAGAAATGCCTAACTGGCTCAATGTGCAAAGAAAAGGGGCAACAGGAAATAGGAGAATCAAATGCTAGGACTATGACAGGATGCAAGGGGGTGGAGGCAGGTCCAAAAGGGCAAGTATAATCTCCTCAGGTAGATAAAGGGGACCTCCCACGGCTCTTGGGTAGAGAACTCTTCTCAGTTAATTCTTTGTGTTTTGTTTTGCTGAAACAGGAATTTATTTTTGTTCTCTAATTAAGAGAAAATTGGGAAAAGAGAAAAATACAGGAGAAAATTATGTACAGAAATCATGTTAATATTGGGAAAATGGTGGACGGGAAAGAAAAAGTATCTCATGGTTGTTTGTCACCCTTTATAAGTGGGTTTGCAGAAAGAAAGCCTTTGAACGACCAAATGGCTTCGTCTTACTTATTCCCTTTTTCTCCCTTAAGTATAGAAGCTTCTAAAATGTTCTTTCTCTTTTCTTTTATAAGGAGCCTAATTTTTGCCTAGCGCTATTTTCAGGCTAGGCATCTGGCAGGGGTAGAGCATTTGACTGCAGGCTAGGCATTTGGTACAATGTGGATCCGTGAAAGCCAGACTGTGCCTGGCAGAGCTGCGATCAGAGTATGTTCCGACATCACCTGTCATCACACATAAAACCCTGAAGTCTGTTTTTATTGATCAGCTTTTAGAAAACACAAAATGTTTTTTTAGAGCAAACACTGTAACTTGGTTTATAGATAATCAATATTTAATCAGCTTTTGATTATTACTAGACACCTGATATTTATCTGAACCATTTTTGAAAACAGTTTTTAAAAGTTTGTTTATTTTGAGAGACAGAGAGAAAGAAGATGGGGAGAAAGAGAGAGAGAGAGAGAAAAAGTCCCAAGCAGGCTCTGTCAGCCTGTCAGCACAGAGCTCGATGTGGGGCTTGAACTCATGAACCATGAGAAAGAACATGACCTGAGCTGAGGATGGATGTTTAGCCACTGAGCCACCCAGGTGTTCCTAAATAGTTCGTTTTAAAAGAAGTACTCAAGGGGCGCCTGGGTGGCTCAGTTGGTTGAGAGGCCGACTTCAGCTCAGGTCATGATTTCATGGTTAGTGGGTTCAAGCCCTGCGCCGGGTTCTGTGCTGACAGCTCAGAGCCTGGAGCCTGTTTCAGATTCTGTGTCTCCCTCTCTCTCTCTGCCCCTCCCCCACTCATGCTCTGTCTCTCTCTGTCTCAAAAATAAACTATAAAAATTTTTTTTACAGAAGTGCTCTATAAAATTTCCCTTTATGAATGAAGGTGAGTAAATGAGTCTGTTGTTGAAAGTTTTCAACACTGAGGCCTCAGCGGTTCACCATCTATGCTGTGGTTTTAAGTTTTAAGTTACTATGAGTTTTCAGTTCCTATTTATACTTGTGCACCTAAGATGCTGATGTCACATGCTTTGATGATGTAGCACCTTCCACAGTGGTCATTTCTTTAATGGACCTTCTTTTTGTACATTTTTTCCCACAGAGTCCTTTAAGATGGGTAAATTTAACCATTTTACAGATGAAGAAAACAGGCTCTCAACAGTATTAACTTTTCTTTGCTATGGACCCTCTGGAATGTGATAGGGAAGATACACAGTAGATTGGTACAGCTCAGCATCAATAAATGGCAACTTTGCTGAAGGCCTTGTATTTTTGCACTGGGTGTTGTTAAGGAACACAGCATAGAGACACAGCACAGGGCAACTTCAGGTAATTCCCCCCAACACCACCATGACTGACAGAGAGTAGAACGCAGCTTGCAACCGACTTAGGTTCCTAAAATGCCAAAAAAATTATACTCTTTTTGCCCTCAAAATTACTCCTGTCAACCAGGTTTTTTGATAGTGTGACAATCTGTGACAAAGGAGAAAGAAGTTGATACGATTTTAAAGCAAGAAATAACCTGAGTGGTTGCCATGGGAGAGACTACAGACGAAATTCAGTGAATAATCCAGTGTACACCCGAATTACATACTTCCCAGGTTGAGGACTGAAACCCTTGTCTCTCAGCTCCCAGGAGGGTCCACAGCCAACTGCCCTAAGTTGTAGCTGTCCCTGGGATGTGTCTTCTGAAATGTTGAAGACAGTTGCCTTGCCTAACTGTCCTTTTCCCAGGTCGGGTCAGCACCCACTTACCGGTGGATGTGGAGGATGAAAGTTGGCTCTGACTTGGGGCACCTCTGAAAAGCCCTCCAGCGCTAGAGCTCCGTAGGATGGTTCTCTCTCTGCTTCCGACAAACCTTCGAGGTGCTGATGCAGACAACGTTCCCCAGTAGACCTCGTGCATGCAGATTCAGAGTCTGCTGCCCAGCAAACTTCAGATGAAGGGAATAATGGTGGCTAACATTTAGTGAGCACTTAACACATGCCTGACCCTGTTCCGGGTGCTTTACACTGAATGCTCACTCTACCAGTGAGGTAGATACTATTATTATACCCAGTTTAGGGCTGAAGAAATTGAGGCACAACAAGATTAAGGAATTTTCCTGGGAGTAGAAGTGTCAGGATTGAAACCCAGGCAGCCTTGAAGGGCAGTGGAGGGAAGCAAGGTCAGCGGACAGGGAGGTGAAAGGAGAGAGTGGTCAGGGAAGTGGGGGGGGGACACGTGGTACAGCCTTGGGGGGCAAACAGAGGAGAACAACATTAGGGAAGGGGGGATGGGGGGGTCTGAGGATGGAGGGAAGACCTTTAAGTTTTCTCAAGTGTGAAGTCAATGAAGTCAATTTATTAAACTTTATTTTCCAAAAGATATACCTTACTTTCACCAAAATCTTGAGCCTGAATTTTTCTCTAAGCCTCAAAATAAATGAATTCAAATTATGAATCTGATAAGAGCAAATGGTGTGTAAATGTGGAAAAACAGGAGTCTAGGGCTGGTCTCTGGCCGCATCGCTGCGGAAAGTGCTCGGCTGCACCCTGTGAAACTGAACACCCTATTCATCTATGAGCCCCAACTGTACTCCAAGGAGATTTCCAGAGGAAATTCCACAAATCTCCCAGGGGATGTGTAAAAGGATGTTCCTAATGGTATTGTAAAAGTAAAGACATGGAGACAATGACAATATCCATTAATTAGAGAAAGGGCAAATCAATTGTGGTCTAGTTACTGACCAAAGTGATACTTAAAGCAACGGTACATGAATGATACACGTAGCATGGATGAATCTTACACACAGGATGCTGGGTGAAATAAGCACATTGCAAAATGAAAAGAGTAATACAGAGCACTTACTCTGTGGAGGGCACTATTCTAACTACTTTACACATGTTAGCTCATTTACTTCTACCAAGAACCTAAAAGGTAGATATTAGCATCACTCCCATTTTATAGCAGTGCAAACCAAATTTCACACATTAAATAAATTGTAGACACTGAATGACAGAGCTAGCATTTGGACACAGGCAGCTTAACCCCAGAGGTCCTACCCTAGATCATATGCTTATCACTCTGATCTTCTGCTTTGCCGTGTAGTATGGTACACTTGTTAAATGAAGCTTAAAATAAGCAAAACTAAATATATAGTGTATTTGTATGTATGTGTACATACATTCTCCCCCACTACGTATAGTACATGTGAATACTATATATAATATTATATATACATCATATACATATATAAGTGTATACATTACACACACACATAAATCACACATGTACAGGGAAAAACAAACTCCCTTTTCAGAATGTTGTTGCCATTGTAGTTGGAGAGACCGTGGAAGGGGACAGGGAAGGCGAGTATAGGTAACTACCAACGTGTTGGTAATTTCTAGTCCTTAAGATGGTAGTGGGTTTATTGGGGTTTCTTATTCTGCTTCACAGCCTCATATAGTACGTAAAGGTAGCATCTAAGTTACACATGCAATATTACATTAAAGAGGAACCATCTGGGGGAAGCTGCCGAAATGTAAATTCCTAGCCCATCCTGAGAATTTTAATTCAGGGCCAGGAATCTGCATTTTTAAAAAGCAGTCCAGACTCCTCACGGGGAGTTCAGAGCCCACAAAATGAAAATCCCTGAGATAGAGGTGGGGCCAGATTCTCACCCACTTATATCACCCACTTATTAATAAATAACCCTAAACTTGGTGCAGAGTGAGCAGGGGAAGGTCAGAGAGAGAGGGAGACAGAATCCGAAAAGAAGCTCCAGGCTCTGGGCTGTCAGAACAGAGCCTGACTTGGGGCTCGAACCCACAAACCGCAAGATCATGACCCGAGCCAAAGTCAGACGCTTAACCGACTGAGCCACCCAGGCCCACTGGCCTTTCCACCGCGGTAGTGGGCAGCATTTTCAGAGAGCAGAAGAGGGTGGAAAAGCTAGAGCCTGGAATTAAGTATTTTGTGTGTGTGTGTGTGTGTGTGTGTGTGTGTGTGTGTGTGTCTCAGTTTCTTTTTTTTTTTTAATAGTTTATTGTCAAATTGGTTTCCATACAACACCCAGTGCTCTTCCCCACAATGGAATTAAGCATTTTGATTGTAATGTTATTGCTGGAGTTTAAGCTCTTGATCACAGAGGCATCCATTTCAAAGATACCCATCTCCAAAACATTGCTAGATGTGGGACACAGCCACTAGCAAAACCACTAGATAAGAAGCAGGACCCCCCCCCCCACCAGGTCCCCTTTTAGAAAGCCCTGGTAACCTAGCTAACTCGGGAGTGACCCAGCTTCTCTTTCCCTTGCTCTACTTCCTGCTCTTATGTTTTCAGTTCATCAATGAAGACTCTTCCCCTGTGAAACTCCACCCCAACCCCAGACCCTAAGATCCCCGGATCCTCCCTCTCTCCATCCCTCCCTGAAACCTTGCTATGTGGCCCTCGGGTGTCCTATGTATCCTCCAGGATCTATGGGCACAAATCTTGTTCTTCAAAAGCCCCAGATGGCTTTGCTGAGGTACACACTGCAATGATAACAAGAATTACAAGGGCTGGTCCAGCCACAAGATCGTCCTGGTGATGGTTGAGGTGATGTAGGTGTGGCTCCTCAGGAGTCAATATGGCCCAGGTGGGGCCTCAAGTATTCCTAGCCCAGAACAGCACTGACAATAGGCTGGGACCTGCAACATTCACAATGTCAGGTTTGCTACGTTCTATTGTAGTAGAAAACAATCACAAGGTGAGGTCAGATAGAAGGCATAGAGAAACAGACTCCCTCAGGAGGTGAGGAATGGCAAAGGCCATTCTGAGGAAGCGTGCATACAGGGATGTGTGGGATTATCTGCCATTTTTGTAAGCACTTTATTACACCAGTGATGGGATATATATATTTGGTCAGAGTATCTTTAGCACTTCCTTTTTTAAACCATTTTGTTGGGGGTATGATTGACATGTAAAAAGCTTCACATATTGAAAGATGAATTTGGAAATAAGTATATACCCATGAAACCATCACCACCATCAAAGCCAAGACACACCTCAAGGCACCTGGGTGGCTCAGTCGATTGAGCATCCGACCTCGGCTCAGGTCATGATCTCATGGTTTGTGGGTTCCAGCCCCACATCAGGCTCTGTGCTGACAGCTTGGAGCCTGAAGCTGCTGCAGATTCTGTGTCTCCTTCTTTCTCTGCCCCTCCCCACTCATGCTCTGTCTCTCTCAAAAATAAATAAACATTAAAAAAAATAGCTAAGACACACCCACCTCATCCCAAAGTTTTCTCTCACCTGCTTTATTATTATTATTGTTATTATTATTACTATTATTATGTGTGTGTGTATGCATGTGTGTGTGTGTGTGTGTGTGTGTGTGTGTGTGTGTGTGTGTGTAGGGACTGGGTAAGAAGGACAGCTTAATCTTTTGTGTTTCTGATGCCCTTTCTGGCACACCCAGTGGAGATAGGCAACTGCCCAATAATTTGAGGGCTGAGAGCCTGACTGAATTCATCTTTGCTCAAAATTCGACCTGCTCCAACATACAAATGACAACACTATTTATAATAGCAAAATGTCAGGAATAATGTGAATGTTCATCAGTATTGGACTAGTTAAGTTATGGTACATCTATCTGTCTATCTATCTATCTATCTATCTATCTATCTATCTATATCTAGTACACCTAATTTAACAATTCATTCATAAAAAGAATAAAGCCAACCTGCTATTGGCATGAAATTACCTCCAAGAAAGATTAGTAAATGAAAAAAAAAGAGCAAAATGCAGAAAAGTGTATATACTATGCTACCATTTGCATTTTTAAAGAGTGCTTTTGTACATGTAAGCTCTCTGTTGAAGGACACACAAAAAGAAGAAATTGGTAATATTGGATTTCTCAGAGGAAAAATATGGATGCCTGGGAAACTGGGGTATGAAGGAGACCTATTGTTCGAATTTTATCATCATGAGTATGAATCATTACAAGATCGAAGCACATGAATAGAAGAAACAAATTCATTGTTCTTTCTTACCTATGTGCTTACACCTTTGAAGAATATCAGAAACAACAGTTTAAAGATTTTAGGGAAAATAAGATAGAGATGTCTGTGAATGGCTAAGAAAATGCTTTTAAGATAAAAGTAGAACGCTTCAGCCAACCCTGATCTTAGCAGAGGAGAGGACAAGGTCATAGCATCGAGGCTGCCTGGCTTGAGCCAGAGATCTAGGTAGGATACCAGTTTGATCTGTTTCATAGACATCCCTAAAAAGCAGGTTTGTACCCCCAAATTTTAGAGTATTATTTTAGCATGAAAGGAGGGATTATATATGATGAAGGAAAGACAATTTCTCTGAGGTAATTCTTTTCTCATTGCCTCACTGAGGCAGTTAAAAGCAGACATTTTACTTAACCTTCTAATTTCTGTATAAGTCTAATTACATGAAACAGAAGTTGGTGTATTGATTTTTTACTTTGCTTTTCTGTTTTGAGTGTCATTGCAACTACTGTATTGTAAAGGATGGAAAATAATTGCATATGTTAAAAAATATGAAAAAAAATAAATATAATTTATTATGAAAAAAAATAGAGAAAAAGTAAGTGAGGAAATAAATCATCTACGGGCCAAGGAAAAGGAAACTTACTGAAGGAGAAAAATAAGAAGATGAACACAAAACAATTGAGGACTGATTAGCCTCATGGAAAAGGTCCTTGGAAGGAAGTTTCCATGG
>NC_043702.1:118676480-118710364 GCF_006229205.1 Suricata suricatta
ATGCCCAAATAATTCAAATACCATTTCCAATGTATAGTAATATTTTTAAATGAAATGGATGTCAAAAGTATCTTAACATGGGCAAGATGTAAATGAAATCAGGAAGGTAAAATTCACAAAATCAAAATAAAGTGTATTCTTGAAGTAGAGAACAGAAATTATAACAGTTTCCCACCAAAACCAAAAATAAAACCCTCTTTGAAAAAAAAAAAAAGAACTGCTCCATAATTCCTATGTCATAATAAATACAGTTGTAGAAATCAAAAAAAAAAAAAAAAAAAGCAGACATTTTGGAAACCATTACTCAGTTCCCTCTTCCCAAGTCACTAACTGGGAGAATTCATTCAATAGGCTTGTTTTCTTGGCTCCACACAGACGTAATGAGGGAAACTAACCTGGTGTAGGTATTTTGGGGAGATAACCTGTTACAAGAACCTCACCTGAGGTTGCTGACCCTAAGATCCTAAAGTCTTTCAAGGGGCAATTTTGCTCACAGCTTGAAACAACCTGTAACATGTCTCTGAAAGGGAAAACCCAAGGTAAGGTCTCTGAAGATGGGGCTCACTTGGCTCAGACCAGATGTTCCTCATCGCCAACCCACGACCAGTGGTTCTTGGTCCTTGGTTCTTAATGAGAAGCTGTTGCTTGGTAGCGTTCCAGGTTCTCTGGTTAGTAAGACTGAGCAAGTATGCCTCCCTCGGTGTGGTGAGGGCCCCATGGACCCGTTGCCAGCAATGAAAACACTTTATGACCTTTGAGGTCAGTCCAGATTTTGTTACTTTCTTTGCCCTGTTATGGACTCAGATGAAGTCTTACACAGCCATAGTCTTTCTTTGAGAAAAAGAATGTTATTTTAGGATGTAGCTCATTGAATGCCTTTTTTGGCACACCCGCCTGGTTTTAATTCTACCAAGTATATATAGTTAGAAATTAATCAGAAGGAATGATTAGACTCCTTTTGGAAGAGAGAGCACAGAGAAACAAAGAGAAAGTTCTCTCAACCAGAAATGAATTCTACCACTCAGCAGCAGCCTCCAGCAGAACTAAAACGCTGTAAACCAAGTTAGAAGAGCGGCCCGGTAGGACCTGTAACTCGCGTGCAGCATGTATGCCTGGCTTGCCACTTTCCTGCCCCAAATTTTTAGGTAGTTTGTGCCTGGATGAGGCCTGGAGTTTGAAAACATCTCCTGCTCCAGAGAGAGGTGTGAGTCAGCAGATGTTGGATTCGGAGGTGGGGCACGAGCTCTCCCACCTTGTTCTGGTGAAGGTAGAAATGTCGCTTGTGAAACCACAAATGTGTGGAGATCAGAGAACCAGGGGTGTTTGCTCTCTGTTCCTCAGACTTCATGTCCTCCTTGGGGATTTCCCCTGGCTTAGCTGCATGTTCCCGCCCTGGGCATCCATCCAGGGCTCAAGCCCTTCCTCATCCCACTTGAACTCAAAGGTTCTTGGAGGACACTCTCTTTTGGGCTCTTTTTCCTCCAGAATAGAGGAGGCAGTTGCTATAAATTATAGCAAAGACAATGAAATTTCACTGTTCCTCCTATGTGCTGGGCATGGGGCCAGGTGTTTTACACATATTCTTTCATTTCATCATTTTAACAAAAAAATTATCTTCCCTGTACAGGTTAGTTACCCAAAACTAAGAGTTAAGTAACTTATCCAAGGTCATTCAACTAATAAATGGCAGAGGCAGGATTTAGAGCCAGGTCTGACTTCTGAACTCATGCTTTTTATAAAATCTTGTCCCCTGCCCTCTATAGATGGTCCCTAAGATTCCCAGCATGTGATTTATTCTTTTGTTTAGCCCAGTTAACTGAAGGCTCCAGTTAAAAGGCAAATGTGTCCGAGATCAGTCACACATTAAAAACCCATGAAGATCTTGTTGTGTTCTAAAGACAAAATAAGCCTCATATAGGGTCCACACAGCACAGATAGGCAAGGGCAGCATAATTTTAAAAACAACTGAGGTTTGGGGCATCTGGGTGGCCCAGTCGGTTAAGCATTGACTCTTGATTTCAGCTCAGGTCATGATCTCATGGTTCGTGACATGGTTCATGAGTTTGAGCCTCATGTCAATGTAGAGACTGCTTGGGATTCTCTCTCTGTCTCCCTTGCTTGCTCACCCAGGCTGTCTCTCTCTCTCTCTCTCAGAAGAAATAAACTTAAGAAAAAAATAACTGAGGCTTGACACCAGTTTTTTATTTAACAGAGTATTAGATTACCCCTTACAGTGCATCTGTAGTATCATCTTACCCTTAGCTCAGTTTATTAGTGAAGAAGGGAGTGTGAGAGAGGTTCAGTACTTTCTCTACTTAGCTGAGTCTCCTAACTCTGTCCTGGTACCAATAGTCTCTGTTGATTTTGAATAATCCTCAAGGACCCTAAGAGGACAAAAACAATTAATTAATTAATTAAAGAAAGAAAAGAAAAGGAAAGAAAACCCTACGTACATTTGTCCCAGTGTTTGACCTTGTCCAAGTTACGCTCACTCCTTGAATGAGTTAAGATAGGACAATGATGGTGCTGGGAAGGGAGACATTTATTAGGGAGCAAATGGAATCTTTTTCCTGATTAAGATTTCACAGTGTCCAGTGTGGCTTCACAAACCTTTAAAAGGCATTCAAGTCCCTGTTGGCAGTGAGAGCATGGAAGAGAGATGAGAGACCAGACAGACGCCTTTGGCTTTGAATGTCAACCTCAAACCATCAAACATTGGTCATTCCTTCATTTGTTTATTCTTCCTTTCACTCAACAAATATTTTTTTCAGTGCCTGCTCTCTGCCAGGACCACTGCAGGAATTACAGACACACCAATAAATGTGATAAATCCTGTCTTTTGTGGGGTTTATGGGCATGGAAGAGACATTAGTATGTAAATAAATAAGTAGAGAAATCAAACGAGCTCAGATTGTTGGGTTGGAAGAAACTAAGCAGGCTAAGGGGCCAAAGATGGAGAGGATGGGTGAGTGTGCACAGGAGTATTGTGCTGGATGGACCAGAAAAGACTTTCCTGAGGAGGTAATATTGGTATAAATGAGAAAGAAGAACCAGCTTAGAGAAGCCCATTTCCAGCAGGGGGAGCTGCATAGGCTGAGGCTTGAGTCCAGAAGAGGCTAGGGGAGTTCAAAGGACAGATAGTTGGACAGGGCAAGTGAAAGGGAGGGGGGTGGTGGGGGAGGAGGTGGGGGTGGGAGGCACTCCAGGTCATGACATGCTTCTGAGGCCAGGAGTCTGCTTCCTTCTAGTTATATATAATAGGAAGCCATTGCAGGATCTTAGGCAAGATAATCTGATTTTTGTTTCAAAAAGGTCACTCTTCCTACTGTAAGAATGGGCCACAGTGGGGCAAAATTCAAATCGGGGAGATGACTATTGAGGGCATACACATGATAAAGATGAGACATGCTGAAGGGCAGGACTGGGCAAGGCAGACTACGGACCGAGGACTGAGTTTGGCCCTTGTGGAAAGAGTCTGTCAAGCCCTGGGTTAGGAGATTACCATTAAGTGGTACATTTGGAAGCAATTTCAAATGTGGGGGCAACAGGATGGGTTGCATGTGCGGGCAGGAAGGCAGAGTGGCAGAGAGGGAAACAGTGACACCATTCACAGAAATGGGCAAGACCGAGGGAAGAGCAGTTTTGAGGTAGGGAAATTTAAGGGGCATTTTAAACATGTGTGAACAGTGAACCAAACTCCATTTTTAAAGTTTTAATCATTTTTGTGTATTAGGACAGTAATAATGATATATGTACAAAAACTATCCTGTCATTGACACTCTTATTCCCATTTTATGGATGCCTAAACTTGCGTGTTCTAGACCCTATCCACACTATACTCTCTGGCGAAGAGCACACACATGATATGATTGATCTGTAGTATTATTGTCATTTTACTCCAATCACTCAGCACAACTCCATTCCTGAAGCACCTGGAAGACCTGTATTCCATATTCGTATATTTGGTTGCCAAGACTTTCTCTATCTTTTTCTCTGCTGGGAAAAAGTTAATAATTTTACAGAACTGTGTCCTACAAATTCAGTTTCCAACTTCAACTGAGTCTTGCCTGGCAAGTCTTTTATGTGTCCCCAGTGACCTTTCTAGGGGCAAACGAGCAAACTCATTTTTAGTGTTGGTATGAATTGTTCTCCTAACAACATTTTGAATGCTTGTGTGTCTTCGAGCATCCACCACCATGTCCCCCAGAGAACCTTCATCTTCACCTCATGGGGGTTGTTGTGGCCATGATGCTAGGGAACCTCCACCTTCCCAAACCTCTCCCACTTCATCTACCGCTTCTGCTTCCCTCATGTCTACCCATTTCAGTGGAAGAGATGTGTGTGTGTGTGTGTGTGTGTGTGTGTGTGTGTGTGTGTACCACATCTTTATCCATTTTTTCACTGATGGGCCCTTAGGTTGTTTCCATATCTTGGCTATTATGAATAATGCTGCATTAAACATTGGAGGACAGAAATCTTTTCAATATCCTGCTTTCATTTCCTTTGGGCATATACCTAGTGGGATTACTGGATCATGTGGCATTTCTATTTTTAAATTTTTGAGGAACCTCCATGCTGTTCTCCACAGAATCTGAACCGATTTACTTCCCAACAGTGCACTAAGATTCCCTGAGAAAAACTTTAAAGACCGTAGTTTTACCTAATTTTATAAGTTAAAAAAGTTGAGGTTCAAATGTGTCAAGTGAATCGCCGAGCCAATTTTGGGAGAGTTGGGTCTGTCCCCAGTTCCCTTAGCCCTTAGCGAAATACTCACTCTCCAAGAGTCACTTGAGGTAACCGAGCCCTGTGTGTAGGGACACATGGCAGTCTGGGAGCTCAGAGATTCTAGTTTTTCCTTCATTTCTATGCACCATGTTACTCCTGAGCCAGGCTGACGATTTCCCATTTCCTCAGACTCCTCTAGGGATAAGAAGCTTGGAATTCTAATCAGAGGCTCTTAGACTCTGAGCGTTTTAATGGAATGTGTCCTACTATCCTTGTGAATTGGAAAGAGCAAGGACAACGTGCTTTCCACTGGCCAAGGAGTCAGTGAGTTGACGAAGATTACCTTGATGTGAAGTGCCGGCAAGCCCTGCAACAGCAAACCGCAGCTCTCTGCCACATTCATCATTTTAGTCAATTAATTAGATCCCAGCCTAAAAGGGCCATTAATCTCTATAGATTTTGCACGCCAAACTTTAGAATTTTTTCTGTTGAAAAATATGCTGATCCACTTGCAAACTTGGAGCAGAGAAAAAGAAAAGACAAACAGCTGGCTCATCAAGTCTTGGCCAGCGATGCTCACCATCGTGGGCTGACTCATGTTCTTGGCTGGAGAAGCGGATGCCAGCTCAGTGCCCTAGAAACCTGCTCTTCTTCTGTAAAACTGAGGTTCTAGCAGCCACCAAAATGTTTATGCCAGAGAGCTGACAAGTGCTGGAAAGATCATTTCTAATGTGCTCACCCCTATTTCCTCTTGCCCAAACTTCCACCTCTGGCCCTTGAATTTCTAATAAAATCCCCTCAGTCTAAATGTTGTAGTGGGAAGAGCACTACAGAATTATATGCACTTGATCTCTGTCTATTCTTCTGTTTAGCTGTGAGTTCTTAGCCAAGTCACTTAACTTCCTTGGGCTTTGTATTATTTTCCTGGTGCTGCTGTAACAAATGACTGCATACCTAGTGGCTCGAAACATATATGGAAATTTGTTGTCACAGTTCTTGAAGCAATCTGAAGTCTGACTCAGCATTGCTATGCCAAAGTAAAGATTCTGGCAGGGTCATGCTCCCTTAAGGGGCTCTAAGGGGCATCCTTCCTAGCCTTTTCCAGCTTCTGGCAGGTGAAGGCATGGCACTAAAGGCAGCATTTTATTTTTTTTAATATTTACAAAACACCCCTTTTGCTTTCACAGGTGCCGGGAGTACAATAGTGAACAAAACAGATGAAGTCTCTGCTCTTGTGGAGTTTGAGTCTAGTGGCTTGTGAGTCTAGTGGCTTGTGAATAGTTATGGGATTCCTTGAATGAAGGGTCATGAGGAAAAGACTTATTTCTACCTGTTATCTACTCACCACCCTACTATTGTTGCCTGATGACTCCCTTTCAGTCTTTAAAATTTGTCTTAAATGTTTCTTCCTCCATAAAGCCTTCCTTGATCTAGCCTTGCGTGCTTCAACTTTCTTCTGAATTCCCCAGACACAGCACTTTACCCTGTTTTTATCATATTCTGTTAATCCCATTTTAGAACTATACAGTTTCTTGGGGGTTCCTTATCTCAAGGCTCAAGCAAGAAGTGAGAGAAAGAAAACTGGGGCTTTGGGCTCCCCCTCTACTCAACCAGGGCAGATCTACCTTTACTATTTACATCGTACGTTTCTGGTACGATGGCGCCTGAAGAAGTTCTATGCCAGAAAGCATTTGATGATAATTGGTCTTGATCAGTGTGTCTTGACCCGAGTTGTTGCGACAGCACCCACAGCTCCCATTCGACTAGGCCAATGCCCAGCTGGAGCCCATTCCACTTTTGCCCAAAGATTATGATTCAGTAGGTGTGTGAGGTGGAGTGCACAAGCTCCACGGGTAGTTCTCATGCCAAGTATGGATGCCATTGCTCTGCATGGCCCTCAATTTTACCAGATTGTAAATTCCTTGGAAAGATTCAACTCTTTTTGGTTTGTCTTTATATCCACCCCCCAGTCAGCATATAGAAGGCACTCCTTTGAATTTTTGGATCTTTAAGACACTCAGAAAGGATGATTATGTTGCAGCAGCAGCAACAACAAAACAAGCCCTATTGTGAGACTTACATTCCATCACAAGGACAGAGCTGGCAGCTCGCTTCCCCATCTCCTCATCTGGGATCCAGGCAGAGGAACCAGCCACCATGATTATTAAGGGAAGGAGAGTCCCACGTTTGAAATCACAGATGTCATTTCTGTGATTTCATGTGTCCAGGATGGTTTATATGGCTTAATCCAACTTTAACAGGGCAGACAAATGAAATTCTACCATGTGCCTGGAAACCAAAGCACAGGAAATATTTGAGAATCGGTGAATCAGCACTAATGACCACCATAGAGCACTCTTCTGGTGAACAAACATTTGGCACACTTTCCCTCCCACAGGCAAAGTACTCTCATGGCCCACCCTACCCCCAGGAGGCAAACCAAAAATTCCATGTAGACATTTTCTTAGTTACTGGCTGAACCTCTAGGGCTGTGGATGATACAAGGCAATCCCTGTGTTGGAGGATAATGCTCAGTGGTGTCCATATCAGATCTGAATGTCACTCATCTTGATGTGTAGCTCTATGAACTTATTTAAAAGACAAGTTTATGGGGCGCCTGGGTGGCTCAGTCGGTTAAGCATCCGACCTCGGCTCAGGTCATGATCTCAAGGTTCATGGGTTTGAGCCCCATGTCAAGTTCTGTGCTGACAGCTCAGAGCCCAGAACCTGCTTCAGATTCTGTCTGTCTGTCTGTCTCTCTCTCTCTCTCTCTCTCTCTCTCAGCCCCTCCCCTAATCACAGTCTCTCTCTGTCTCTCAAAAATAAATAAATGGTAAAAAAATTTTTTTAAAAAGACAAGTTTGTGTCCTATATTATGGCTGCCATAACAAATGACCAATAATTGGTGGCTTAAAACAATAGGAATGTATTTTTTCACAATTCTGGAGATCAGAAATTTGAAACTGAGGTGTCAGGAGGGCTGTGTTTTCTCCAAAGGCTCAGGGAGAGACTCCTTCCTTCCCTCTTCCAGTTTCTAGCAGCTGCTGTGTCCTGTGGCTTGTGGTTGCAACACTTGATTCTCTGCCTCCATCTTCACACGGCTTCCCCCCTGTTGTCTGTGTGTGTATCTTTCTATGTGTGACACCATGTATCATTGGATTTAAGGCCCACTCAGATAATCCAAGGTGATCTTATTTCAAGGGCCTTAATTTAATTATATCTGCAGAGAGTCTTTTTCTGGAATAAGGTCACATGCATAAGTTGAGGGATTAGGATATGGACATTTCTTTAAAGATATGTCATTGCAACTCACTAGTCTTTCCTCTGGCCCAAATTCACATTCATCAACAAACATAATAAATATATTAATCCATCCCAATATTCTCCAAATTTTTAGCCCATAACAACATTGGCTCTAAGTCCCAATCTTATCCAAATGTCATCAGTTCAAAAAATCCCCACTGTCATCACCTGAACCATTTAAATCTGGTATGAATAAGACTCTGAATATGCTTGATCCTGTGAGACAATTCTTCTCTATTTAAAGACTCAAGAAACTAGAACACAGGTGGTCTGCTCCCCAAACAGTGGTGTGATAAGCATAGGATTGAAATTCCCATTCTAAAAGGGAAAAATTGTAGAAAATTAAGGTCACTGGTCCCAAGCCAATTTTAAGTCTAGCAGGGAAAATCCTGTTAGGTTCCAAAGCCCGAGAGTAATCCTTTGTGGCAAGACTCCACCCTTGGGGCCCATAGCAGCTCACTGGTCTCTGGGCCACCTGTGACGGCTCTGCCCTTTCTGTCCTTGCAGCCATCTTTCCTGTTGCGTGGGTAGCACATGTCTGCAGCTAAGCAGCTTTGTCAACTAATTTCCTGACTGTGGAATTTTGGAAATCCCACAGACTTCTTTCATTTTTTCCTGTCTCTGTCCCTTTCAGTACAAACTGGCAGCAATTCTTAATTATAACTGCAAAGACTCCCCCTTTTCTTTGAAATAAGACCATGTTCCCAGGTTCTACTGATTCGAATGCAGACAGATATTCTTAGGGGGCCACCATTCAACCCACTGTATGCTTCGATCCCCATGCCTAATATTCAGTAGTGGAATACAGACGAGAAACCTGAAATAAACACTTTGATTCCTAAGTAAGAAGAATCACTGGTCTGTTGCAGCTTTGAACTCTTACCCGGCGGACATGATGGCCCGCCACTTTGGATGCAGGGAATGCTTCTTGAGTAACCCATGCCCTTGGACAAGGCCCCCAGCCTGATGTTCTCCATGGATCTTCCCCAAGTCTCCCTTCTGGGGGAGACGCTTCTTTTTCCCATAGTCTTAAAACGGTATTTTAGGTCATGCTGTTCTTGAGATATGAACTGCTTTCTCAGCCCTAGACTGGCGGGATCCAAGTATCATTTTGAATTTTGAATAGCCACAGACGTTTTTGGTCCAGGCTCACAGTTTCTTTGGCAATATTAACTCTTTAAAAACTCACTGAGATCCTTATCTATTTGTTCCTACTCAGTTCCATGTGCCAATAGCTGCACCTACAGTTCTTTCTCAGACATTTCTTACTTTTAGGCTTTCTTATCTCATGCCTTTCTTTCAAATTATTTGTGAGTTTCTCAATCTATCAGCCTTTGGTAAGAAAACCACATGTCTAATTTCTTCTCTCTCAACTATTCTGCTCAATTGCAGATATATACTGGGTAACATAAAATTAAATGGATCTCTGCTCTGAAACATCTTATTTTATTCGGAGGTTTAACAAATGGGTGTTATTTATGGTTGCGCCCTTGATTCCAAGCTTTACTCAAAGCTGAATTTTAGTTGTTTTATCTTTTACTGCTTAGCATAATAAAATGTTGCCTTTTATACCCCTACACATGCCCAAATTCCTGGATATTCTCTATTTTTTTCCTGGGCTTATCTTTTTCTTGTGCCTTGTCCAATTCAGCCAGCTAAATAAACACATACCACTAAAATTATTTTTATAGCATTTTCTCTGTTATGTGAAAGTTCATTAGGGACCTCATTTGCCTTCCAAGTTATTATTGGCAGCATTTTTATTAAGTATCTTGTCATTGATAGTATTCTTCCAGCCTCCAATAATAGTTTCAAATTCTGAATCAGCTAGGAAGTATAGGTTTTGTTTAACTAACAAAAGACTTCAAATGGCTTTTAAATACAAAGTTTTATTTTTTGCTCACACTGTTCCTCTAATGTAGATTGGCTGGGTGGGTGGAAGTTTGCTTCTCATCTTCTGCCATCCCAAATATCTTTATGCATCAGATAATGGTGTTGTGCATCATATAATTTTTAATCTTAGTGTCCATTGTGCTGTCTGCATTTTAAGCACTTTTGGCATCAAAACACCAACATTAATTTAACAAATTTATTTTCACTTTTAACATTATCACTAGCTTCATTCAAATAAATAGAAAACTCATAGCCAAAACAATTAAATTTTTTGATTTTTATTTATTCATTTTGGCAGGCTTTGATTCACTTTATCTTTCTCATATAACATTAAGTGGTGGCCAAAGCTGGAATCTGGTGTGGGTCTTTATGAGGTGGGAGTGAATTCCTGACAGGAAGACTTGGTGAACACAATCCCTTTCCAGAGGCCAGGGGTGAGATGGCTTTAGGTCTTAGAAGTGACATCAAAAGTGGCTGTGGCAAGTAGCCAGGATGGCAGTGCAGCCCTGGCTGAGGTGGAGCAGTCATCAATACTGGCCATCATCAGTAGGTTCCTGGGCAGAAGCTGGGACAATGCCTCTGGGGGTGATGATGAGGTGCACCTGTGCAGCCGATCACCTTGTGAGGGATGGGGTGGGGCTTTCTGATCCTAGTAGCTTCACAGCACGGCAATGATGCAGATCATGGCCAGAATAAAGGCCCCATGGTTGGTAGTATCTATCTCCTTGGAGCACTTACCCCCCAGATCGACCTGTCCTTTGTAATCTCTGATGGCAACAACTGTCTTGAACCTGGTCTTCTGGCCAGCACGGGTCTGCTTTTGCATAGGCATAATCCTTAATACTTCATCCTTGAGGGAGGCCCCCAGGAAAAAGTCAATGATCTCAGATTCCCTAATGGGAATGGTCTCCTAATGGAGAAGAGATAGATCTCCTCCAGGGACTTGGACTTCACGTCCTTGGTGAGGCAGCCCAGCTTGGTGACAGGAATCTGCTCCTTGTCCCTGTTTTCCTCCCAGCCTCGGCCCTGCCCCCACCCCAGCCCCAGCCTTGATGCTCTGGGAAGTATTCAAGGAAGCTGTCTGGCCTTCCATTTCAGGGAACTCTCCTGCCAGCAACCTCCTGTATTATCTGCCATTTGGTATTTTCTTGGAGAAGAAACTGAAGCTATCTTATTTTTGAAATTAGTAAACTGGTCCTGAGTTATTGAGCAAAACCAACCTGATGGCTAAGGAGTTGAATATTTGTGGCCCACAACAAAATGAAAACCACAATTGATTTCTCCTTGTTTCAATGTATAGAATATTTGATGGAAATAATATCAGTTTTCATTCTGGTAACATTGAGATGTGGGTGTGGTGTTGATCAGAAATATTTCCAGTCCTCTCCCTGTGCTTCCAGGCCCCTGGGTGGTTGGATAGGTCCGTGATGATTTCTGACCCATAAATAGCAAAGAAAGTGAGACCTTCAAAAATTTTCTTTCCCTTTGCCTCTGTGACTAGCAATATTTGAAGCGATGGCTGGTCAGTCAGCCTGGGTTCTACAGTAAAGAGATGAGAACAAAATTTGAACTTTGTATTTAAAAACCATTTGATCCTTTTCTTTACTTCAACACAAACTATGCCTACTAATACAGAAATTGAAACCAGTATTGGGGGCTGGAAGAACCAACTTGCAAATGTGTTAAGTTAAAAGGAGAATGTATTGCAAACTTGATGGATTATCTAATAGGTCATAGGGGAAAGTTGAACAGGAGAAAAATATGGTTAAAGAACTTGGAGGCATTAGATCCTTAGGAAAAAGTGAATTTGAAGACTGAAATGTACTCAATACTCTTTATTTCAATTTTGCTTTTTTCACGACATCTTCCCCCCAACCTCCCGTTTCACCACAGGTCAGTCTTTCCACAGATGAGAGTATGTGGCTATGGACAGTTTTTAGTTTTATAGATTACTCTGTTGATCACTTGAAACCAACTGGGTTAATTGTGTCCAAAGTACACAAGGAAATCCAAAAAAACAGACTCATTGGTGTGAGCCAGTTATCTACACTTGAGCCAATTGGCTGTGGTTGCAAGTGCAATTACATTCTACTCATGTGGGCAATGTGACCACCCTGTGCTCATGTGGGGAGTGTGATGACCCTGCATTCATGTGTAATAGTGTAATGACCTTATGCTCATGTAGGAGTGAGACAACCCTGTGTATATGTGGGGAGGATGATGAGCCTATGTTTATATGTAATAGTGTGATGACTCTATGCTCATTTGGGAGTGTGACAACCCTGTCCTTATGTGGGAGTGTGATTACCCTATAAGTCATGTGCAATAGTGTGATGACTCTGTGCTCATGTGGAAAGTGTGATGACCCTCTAGTTCATACGTAACAGTGTGAACCCGTGCAACAGTGAACCCATGCTCATGTTGGGAGTGTGATTTCTTTGTACTTGTGTGGTGACTTCCTGTATACCCATGTGAATAATGCAAGGGCTTTGAAGGGGCAATTCCTGCATAGATATCTTCACTACTTGTTCAAGTGTTTTATTTTTTAATGTTTCCTCGCTTAATTTGTTTGTTAAATAGGTCAAATCAACCATTTATGTTTGGATTAATTTAATAAGAGCAAACATTTCCTTTAAAATATGAGGACAACAGAACAAGCAATTCATGAGAACAAGGTCAAATGTTTCCTAGCTGAACTAACATAGTTTCAGAAAGTCTTTTATACACTTGACCTGCCAGTGGAAAGAAAGTTGGAAAGGACTTTATTTATTTCTTAGGGCACTATGGGTCTCAAAAGGTTTGTTACCATACTGAGTCCTGGTATATCTAATTATTTTATGTCCCAACCAAGAAAGAAATTTCCACTCATTTTTCTGGGTTTATCATAGCAGTCTGCAAACAGCAGAATGATTACTTAGAGATGAGTTGAGTGACTCACAACTTAATAGTGATTCCAGAAGCATTGGCTGGCTTCTTTCTAAAGAGTGTGCATTTATTCACTCCTTCTTTCCAAATCGTAGATGCTAACACCATGAAAAATCATTGCCATCCTTCATTGGTAAAGTTAACCATTCCGACTCCCTATTCATAGGGAGTGCATTGTGCATCATGAGCATTTCCTTTCCTAAAATGGAGGTTACAGGACTGACCTCATGTCAAAAGGATACATTGATTTTTTTTTATTTGTTTCTGAATGGCTTCTCTGACCAGAGCTATTTACTACTGCTTATTTTCCTTTACTGTATGCATTTGAAAGAGATGCATGACAACCATTCAGAGTCTGACTTATTCACCTGTTTAGAGTTTGAGGGATAACAACTGCTTTAGAGAAACAGAATAAACTAAATACAGTCCTTGGAGGACTTGGGCCTTTGGAGCAATCTGAGACTTTCCAATGGTTTGGATGGAGAGTTTTCAGCATTTCCTCATCTCTAACAATGTTTATAACTTGTTTATTGTCATCGACAAGAAGGAACCAAAGCTGAATTTTTTTTTAAATAGCAATTTTGGTAGTTATGAGATTAAAATATAATAAAGATCATTTAAAAATATAAATGAGGTTAATATTTACTCAGAGTAAGTGTTCAATATCAGGTTCCTTGAAGCAAACAGGAAGCCGGTTAAAAAAAATCGACCAACCAAAGAATAATAGAGAACAAAATGCCACTCATTTGTCAGATAACAGCGTTTTGTGTTTGTCTCACTTGAGTTTATGCCAGACATTGGTTTGCAGTGGTGAACAAAAATTATATTAGGTAAGTGAAGGAGACCAACAGAAAATACACAGGCATGTGAATTAAAAAAATTAATTACATATATTTCAGTTAGATCTCCTTTTACTCATTGTTAAAATCTTCTGAAGATTCTGTACAAGTTTTATTTCCCATTTGATTTCTCACCTAGACTTTGATATGGTGCATTAGTTTGGTTTTCTCTCCTTTTTTTGGTGTCAGGCTTTCTCTGGCTTTTTATAAACTCTCTTCTTTCTATGCTATTCAAGTAATCTCTTAAAACAAAAGCCTCACTATATCACTTTCAACTTCAAAGTCTTTAATAGTTACCTGTTAGGAGCAATGTAAATTAGGGGCTATAATCTTGAAATTTAGAAACTAGAAATTGCTTTGAGTAATCTGAGATCTCAAATTCTTCAGCTCTTCTAATCCTCCAGGGTTTCAAGACACTAAAATTATTTTTCTCATAGGATATTGGTGAGGACACATTCCCTAGGTTATAATACTTGATAAATGATAGCCGTTATAGTTATTAACTATGTCTTATAAGGCACAATTTCTTTAACACATTACTTTATCAAGGATGCTATGGAAGAGATTTCTCACTGGCTGAGCTTATTCTGGATGATTTTACATTTCCCTTGTAATTCTATATTTTCTGGATCTTTGGTCCACTCTACCCTTAAATTTGTAGTATAGTCATGAAAGCATAATGTTTAGTATGAAAATCCCTGGTAATTGGTTAAATAACCCTTGATTCATATCTTAAAGGCCACAGCATGTTAATGAGACAAGGGATGAGCCTTCTGTATGCTGCCAACATCAGCTGGATGCTGACCAGAGACACTGAGATGAAGGACTTGGTGACTTGGTGGCCATGTTCCCAAGGTCTTATGGCCAGCAGTCCTGTTTTCTGTGGTGATTGTTATTTATAGTCTTGATTTCTGGAACATGTAAGTAAGTCACCTCAAAGGAACTTATCAAAGAAAAGCAAGTAGCTACAAGGAGATAATTTTCCTTATATAATTATGACTTCAAATACAATCACATTGAAAATTACCCATTGAAGTATGTCTTGATTACATTTCTGACTTATGAACTGGCAGTCCCTAAAAATGAGAAATAACATTTCTATAATACTCACAGATCTTAAGTGCTTTATCCAAAATGCTTGTATATCCTTGTCAATCATAGAGATGAAGTTTTTTTGGAAAAAAAAGGAGGGGGGGCAGAGCAATATCTCAATTCAACTATAGCAAAATTACAGTGTCTGATCTGGAAAGTTCTTTCCAAAGTGTCTTCCTCATTTATTTTTCGTTCACAAACAGAAGAGAAAAAGATGGTCCAGAGGTGAAGAAGGGACAGTGAGACTCAAGTGTCTTTTAATTATTCGCCTGCACAGAGTTCTCCTTCACTAGAGGCTAGCTCTTTATATGATCAGGGTTTGGGACACCTTTCCTAGTGTTTGAGGATAAAGGTTGATGATTAAGTCTAGTGGCTGGTGGAGGAAGTGAACTATGTCACATATAAGATAGGAGGAACTAATTTCACTGCTTAACAGATCTAACCAAAAAACAGACAAATAAAATACTATTTGGGCATAGTCCCAGTCCCTTCTTAACTCTTTCAATAGAAGAACATGGTAAATGAAGCTCAATTTCAAAATTTCAGATTATCTTGCAATAATCTGATTGGGTGGAAATGCAGCGGCAGTTCAAGGTATGTATAGAGAGTTGTGGTTTGATAGGTAAGTATTCTTCTGCTTCATAAACACTATGTACATAGAATTCACCTATTTATGATGTCATAGGTGGTTCATGGAGACAAACAACAGCGAGGTACTTGCCAAAAACTTTGAAAAAAGGAAATAAAATTGTCATCAGAGATAATCTAATATCACAGATAAGGCATGTAGTGCCAGTTTAGTAGTTAGGTCAGATTTCACTATGTGAAAAACAGCTCAAAGATCGCCATGGTGAAATATCAAGGTTTGCTTCTTTTTTTTTAAACTTTTTTTTTAAACATTTATTTATTTTTGAGAGACAGAGAGAGACAGATCATGAGCAAGGGAGGGCCAGAGAGAGAGGGACACACAGAACTGGAAGCAGGCTCCAGGCTCTGAGCTGTTAGCACAGAGTCCGACGCAAGGCTCGAACCCACAAGCTGTGAGATCATGACCTGAGCTGAAGTCGGATGCTCAACAGACTGAGCCACCCAGGTGCCCCAATGCTTGTCTCTTGTTCATGATATATGTTCTTCACAAATTACCTGGAGGTCTCTCTTCCATATTTTCTTCTTCTTGGGACCTCGAGCAGACCTTATCTTGAGCATTGTCTGTTGTTGGGTATCTTGGCAGATAAAGAGGATTTGGGAGAGTTTTACACTGGTATTTACATGTTCCAGTCTAGAAGTGACACATGGGTCTTCCACTTGAAACTTATTGGTCAGAGCTAGTCATATAATCTCTCCAAATTCAAGGAGACTGTCAAGGCTCAGAACGGGTCATTATAATCACTACTAGTTCATCTTCAAGAAAATGATTGGCTCACAGGCCAACATGACTATGAACTGTAACCACATTGAAAAAATTTATATAGCTGAAGAATATGTCAACTAGATTGTATGTGAAAGTCAGCTGCCTTAGTAACACAGAAGCAAAGTCATAGATGTAGATGCTGGCAATGGGCAATTCAAATTCCTTCTGGAAAAGAGATGTTTAGATAGATGCACTTGGTCTTTATGGCAGGTCAATCAATCCCTACTGTAGAAATGGAAGCATTATTTTAGCAAAGCCTTAAGTCTGTTCAATACTTGATTCTTTCAATTTCCCTTTATCTCATTTTATGAGGAAGCTTTTCTGTGAAGAAAGGGATAGTCGGGTCAGTATAGTTTTACTTTAAATTAATACTTTGATATTCTGGCTCTAGAAATTGGTTTTTTGTGTGAGATTTTTTAGCTTGAATCAGCTTCTTAAGTTACATAAACTCCAGGATACTGAAGATGTAGAGTCTCTGAATCCATGCAGCTGAAAGTCAAGCATAGAACAGTAGAAGATTCATCAAAGAAGGGGTTTGTTTTGTTTATTTAGTAGTTGTTGTTTGGTATTTTGTCAGGGAAGTTAGTTGGCTTACCCTGTGTAAGAAGTGACATTTCCTAACTTTGTCAAAATCTCTCTCTATTTAGTCTTTGACCATACTAATTTAAATATATCAGGAACACATATGTAGCCCATATTTTAAGTTGATGATAACCAAGTAAAAATCAGAGAATTGCTAGGAAAACTCTTAAAGAAAACCACCTTAATAAAATACATTTCTTTGTCTTATTCTCCCAAAGCAGCACAGGAAATGTCTTAAGGCAATGTTCTAGTAACTACAATTATTGTTGTTATTATTATTATTTATTACTTCCTACCATCACTTGAGACATACAGAGTTCTTTTTTCTAGTGGTATATTTGAATTTAGAAGGATGCTTTGGCCATAATACTCTGGCCAGTAATCCTCAAGATGGAACATTTGAACTTGGGCACCATTTAAAGTACCTGACAGACAGAATGGGAGCTGATCCTTTATTTTACCCTAAGCTCCTCACTTCTTTTAAGTAAGGGGGAGCAGTGTAAAGCAATAACAGTAACTAATAAGTGATAATTCTGTGGGGTTCTCTATATTCTTTTATGAATGAAATCATGAAGTATGTGGTTCCATATGTGGTTGTCTGTTTTTTATCAAATTTGCACTCTAACATTTTCATTTTGTGAGTCAATATCTTTATGTTATCATATAAAGGACCACACAAGCCAGGGAGAACAAAATCCTCCAGGCAACTTCTTACCTCAGTAATGACATACTTGTTTTATATGTCAGTTCGGCTTGGCTATAGTTTCAAGTTATTTAATTTAAAATTGATTTAGGTGTTGTTGTAAAGGTATTTTGTAAATGTGGTTAACATCTACAATCAGTTAACTTTAAAGATTATCCTTGAGAATCTGGTGGGCCTCATTTAATCAGTTGAAACATTCTAAGAGCAAAACAGAATTCCCTAAAGTAAATAAGAAATTGTACCTGTAGAGCACAGTTCAGTTCCTGTCTGAGATTTTCCAGTACCTATTGGTTGTTTCTATGCTAGAACAATTGTGATGCTTTTTTTTCTTGTGTCCTGGGCAGTGGAGAGCTATTGTCACAAACACTTACAAATGTGGAAGTGGATTTGGAATTGGGTGATGGGTACTGAAAGAATTTTGAGAAGCATGACAGGAAAACCCCAGATGGCCTTGAAGAGACTTTTGGTAGAAATATGAAAGTCAAATGTGTTTTTGATGAGATATCAAAGATACAAAGCACATATTATTTGAAACTGGAGGAAAGACAATTGTTTTTATCATGTGGCAGAGAACTTGGCTGAATTGAGGTCTACTTCTTGGTGGAAAGTAGAACTTGCAAATGATGAACTTGGATATTTTGTGGAGGAGATTTCCAAGCAAAGTATGAAAGGTGCAACTAGGGGAATAACAGTGAGCAAAATACCTTTGTATAATATAACAGACCAACAAAATAAACTCATTATCATGTGACGTGATAAGTTCATGATAAGGATAAGCCCAAGGAGTTATAGGAATGCAAAGCAGGGGTACCCAACCCAGTCTGGGGTATTTCAGGGAGACCACTGAGGATGTTAGAAGTTCATTGGGGAAGGGTAAGGAATGGAAAAAGGAGCATGTACAAAAAATCCCAGAAGCAAGAGAATCTAGAAAGTTCATTCAAGAGACTGTGAATAATTATATAAGCCTGGAGTCTCAGGTGTGATGATGACACCAGACAGTAAGAAGGTGGATGGGGCTTAGCTTGGTGATGGTTAGGATGGGTAGAGGGTGGGAGAGAAAGAGAGAGAGAGAGAGAGAGAGAGAGAGAGAGAGAGAGAGAGAGAGAGAGAGAGGTTGGGGTGGGGGAGAGGATGATGGCAAGTCTTCAGGCACAGTAAATGCTGGGTCCATCCCTGAAATGGAAACAAGAGGAATACCAGATTTGTGAAGGAAGACAATTTCAGTTTTCAACATACCAAGTCTGAGTAAATGTAGGACATCCAATGGAAGACGCACAATAAACCACTGGAGTCAAGTGTATGGAGTTCATGAGTGAGATGTCAATTACAGGTGGTGTGATGTTTGTCCATGGAACTTGAAGAGATGAAGAGAATAGTTTTAGGTAGGCCATCTCTAAAGGCAGAGACACAGGCTACAGAAGTAACCGGGAGAAATGTCAGTTGAGAACAGGCTTATTATGAGAAAGTTTTGAACACAGAAATATTGTGACAGTAGAAGTGGAGAGGGAGATCCAGGCAAGAGGTAAGGATAAATGGGCAGAGTGAAGTCTCCAGGAGGCAGAAGGAGATAGGTTCTAGCTTGAGTGGGTGATTTGAATTAGATCTCCTCTTGTGACAACTACCACATTGTATTAGTTGTTTATTGCTATATAACAAACTCCAAACTTGGTGGGTTAAAATAATAGATACTTTTGTCTCACGGTTTTTGTGGGCCAGCACAGCCTAGCCAGGTGTCTCTGGTTCATGGTCTCTCGTGGGACTTATATTAAGCACTGTCAGACTTCTTGCAGTCATCTCAAAGCTCAAGTTCAGGAAAACAGTGACCCCATCCTTCTCCCCACAACAAAGATCAACAATTAGCAGTCCATGGACAGAAGCAGCTCCAAGATAGCTCTGGAGTCCACTTAACAAACTTTAGCAACACAGGGGGAAAATAACCTGAGACTAAGCACCCAAAAAGAGAGTGAAGTCAGCTTCATTTGGACTGCATTATCCCATCCCCAAACCAGCACTGCTCAGCAGCAAAGGGACTTCCCAGCTAGGAGGAATTGCCCTCACCAGACAAGGAAGACTGGGGAAGCAGCTAGCTTCCTCTGCCTTTCGGGGCACCAAGGAAACGTCCTGCTTGGATTTCACTCTACCCTAATTGGCAAAGCCGAGACTTATGGTGTCTCACTGTCTGTGAGGAAAAGAGAAGAAAAGCAGGGGCTAACAGCAGCTACCACAGTCCCCAGTGTTCTGCTTTGAAGGCAAACCTAGCAGATTTCATTTCTAAAGAAACCAAGGAGTAGGACAGCCATGGCAGACCCCTGGAGATTTTGCCACAGGCATTGTGGACAGCCAGGACCCCACAGCTGCTTGTGTGGCCTGTCTTCTGTCACTGGGCCGCACAACTTCACTCGTCTGTAACTAGCCTTTCCAGCCACATCCCTGCATGCTCCCAGCCTGACCCCCTCATTGGCCTCCACTACTGTATCCATGACAGAACCCAGCAGCCAGAACAGTATACACTGACATCCAGGGCTCCTGCAGCCACTAGCGTGCCTACTGTTGGCTCCAGCCCTTGCTGCCTGCCCTGACCCCATTGCCATGTGTGTCTGCAAATGGCCTCTGCTACTGCTGGCCCCTATGGCTACATTTGAGTACACCATCAGCTCTGGCCATCACTGTTGCCTGCTGGACCTGGTCACTGGACCTGGAGGCACCATTGAGCACCCCACAGGCCTTTTAGCTACTAAGTGACTCACTGCTGTGCTTGCCAAGGACTACATACTTGTTGATATATAAAGAAAAAGTGGCTGGGCATGTTTCAAACTTGGGGAGAAATTTGAAATCCAATTTCATAAAGCTCATAGGTCACAAAGAAAAGAAACTTAAAGAGATCCTCTCTAAGACACAAGCGCTGAAAGAAAAATTGCCAACCAAGAATACTTTACCTGGCAAAGCTGTCCAAGGGAAGGCAATAAACCTCTGCTTCTTAAATGGAAGTATACCCAAAATTTTATGGGCATATTTTTTAAACTCGTACCTCCACATCATTGCTGAAAGGAAACCATACAAAAGGTGTTAAAATATTGGGCTGCCACAAAACATTTTTTGATGGCTTATAACAATGATTGCCATCTTTTAGACACATGTTTAAGGAGGCTATCACCTTTCATTTCTGTAAAATATCTCATTAAGGGCTTCTGCACATTGTGAGGAAAGTAAAGCATTTCTCAGAGCAGAAACTTTCATTATGAGAGCGTCGGTCTCACAGATTACTCACTTACATCTGCTTTTAGCAGGGTTATGTACCACATGTGCAGGGAATGTAGTAACTTCATCCTTCTTTTTCTTTCATCAGAGGTATAGAGACCGAATGAGATTTACCAAAACGTTCACCTGCAATGTCTGCCAAATATGCAGATACATTTACTAAGTCGTTTGTTGTTAGATGAGATATCAAGGATCTTTTGTTTTATGTTTTCCATGGTTTCTTTAACATCTTCACAGAATTCAAGAGAATGATTGGAAAGTCCATTTTTCAAACAAAAGTTTTGTAGAGCAAGGAAGAACATTTTTTGTTGCCTCAGTAGGACTCAACATGGCCATTGGTAAGATCTGACAGAATCAACATATACTATAGGGTGCCAGCACATCTATTATCAACATTTTCTATTTTATTTTTAATTATGTATGTATGTATGTATGTATTTATTTATTTATTTATTATTTTAAAGTGCATATGAGCAGGGGAGAGGGAGAGAGAGAGAGAGAGAGAGAGAGAGAGAGAGAGAGAGAGAGAGAGAGAGAGAGTCTTAAACAGGTTCCATGCTCAGTGTGGAGCCCAATGCGGGTCTCAATCTCACGACCCTGGGATCAATGATGCCAAAATCAAGATGCTTAACCATCTGAGACACCCAGGCACCCCCCACCAAATTTTATTTTTTATTGAACAGCAGGCATTTCAATTGTAACCTGAGTCAGAGCATATAACTTCTTAGGTTCATAGAGATGCCATAGGAAAGATATTACTACGTCTATTCATTTGTGAGGTTTGCCTAAACTAATTCACTGGTTGCTTTTCTCAACTGAACATTGGTGTGTTTTTAGGAAACAAACAAAAAAAACCCCTCTACATTGAAAGAAATATGTGCATGTCTCATTTTGAACTTACAAGATTAGGTCTCCAAGTCAGTGCTTTCACCACAAATGCCCCTTTGCTGTGCTCAAGTCTAATTCTTTACTACAGATAGTGCACTGTTCTCTGTTTTGGTTACTTAGCCCCCTGATCCAGTTGTGCCTGTTCTTCCATCTGTCATTAAAATAGCAGAGTCATTTATTCTTCTTTTTAGTGATTTCCCTGTCATGCTGCAATAGATGCATTGTAATCCTTCTCATTTTTGTTATCTGGACTCTTACAAAACATGGTCACAATCATCACAATGTGAAAAAATTAAAACTAGGCTTAATTTTATACAAAGAACAATGACTGATCCAGAGACAAAGTAAAAAGTGGACTGTAAATGCTTATGCTTACCATGCATGTGAGTTGTGTACTTAATGCTTAGAATAAGGCAGTTAAGACAGTGGAGAAATGGGGGACCCTGGACTTTCCTTGTCTCTCAAACACAATTGTATTGAGGTTAGATTACTAGGAAAAACCAGGAAATAGATCTTCTGTGGCAGAAGGATCTCCACAGTTAGAGGGAGACAGCTTGGCAGATACTTGGTGCATAGGTGTGAATTGGGGAGAGAAAACGATGGAAGCCATGGGGGAGAGGAAACCCTTTCTGTGGGGAGACAAAAGGGTGAGAAAGAGAGAGGGGTTGAGAAAGTGCAACATCGAGTTAACACAAGATGAAAACCTCAGTGTACCATAGACTGGGAAGTGAGAAGTACTGAGTGTCCCAGGTTGTTTTTTTTTTTTTTCGTAAACAGCTTTTGGAGCTGAAACTCTGAAGTTTTAGAAATGTGTGACCTTCTCTGGAGTGGAGCCGTGGTGAGTGCTCCTGAGGAGCTGGCACAGAGTGCACAGTGTGGTGTAGACATCTCTGGTATACACAGGGAGAGAACAGTCCCCTTCCTTGAGTACTTTTGGAAAAGGGTTTATTGCCTCTCCAAGGACAAAAGATGCTGTAGGTGCCACCAAAGGTTTTTCATCAGCAAGGTGGAGAGGGTCTACTCCAGAGGAGGAGAGCAAATCCACACCATGCCAGGTCCTTTAAGACTTTGGGTTTTGAATACCAGCTGTGCACCGAAGAGAAGGCACAGAATACTTGTGGCACAGAACAAGCTGACTGCCCTTGCTATTCTGTGAGGGCTGCCTGAACAGCATGAGTTGAGATCGCTGGTCCTGGAATGAGAGGTTGGGGTGGCATCATTTCCACCGCCCTCCAACACCAACATGGTGGGACTTCAGAGAACAACACAGCAGCCATCAGTGGAGGTGGGGCCCTCTTACACCAAACCCTGCCCCTCTGTGCCTGGCAACTGCTTATTTACTGGGGTAAGACTGACTCAGAGCCAATGCAGCTGGCCTTCCCTTCAGATCAATTCACCACCCCCAGGGATCAACAGACAATTCAGTTTTAATTTTTTCCCTCATCCCTTTTTCTTTTGGAACGAGGCTCAGTTTCTCACTTGTTTTTTGTTTGTTTGTTTCTTTATTTTTTTTTAAGGCTTTTGTATTCCTTTCTTTTTCCTTCTGCTTTTGTCTATTTTTCCTTGGAATCAGCCTTACAGTTTTTTTTAAACTCTTTGTGTGTGTGTGTGTGGGTGGGTGGGTGGGTGGGTGTGTTCCCTTTCCTTTTCTCTTTTTATGGGTTCAGGCTTCCCCTCCCCTTCTTTTTTCCAGGGTTACTTCAATAAACAAAAGCACATCTAGTCAAAGGTCCAAACACTCCCTCACTACAAGCAAGGAGGAGCTCTGCAGAGGACTGACCAGTGGGAAAGAGTGGCCAAAATACAACAGCAGACTGCATGCAACATACACCAGAAACACTTCCTGAAGTGCCAGGTCCTGGATAGTGTACGGACCCTTTGTTATATAGCAGAACTCTCAGGTCCAAGAAACACAACAAGGTTTCAAAACATGCAAAAGATAGAAATTTAGCCAAAATGACAAGATGGAGGAATTTTCCCCAAAAGAAAGGTCAAGAAGAAGAAATCACAGCCAGAGATTTGCTCAAAACAGATATAAGCACTATATCTAAGCAAGAATTTAGAACAACAGTCATAAGAGTACTATCTAGGCTTGAAAAAAGCATAGATGACACAAGAGAGATCCATGCTGCAGAGATCAAAGACCTAAAAACTGAAATAATTTCAGGCTGAAATAAAAAATGCTATGACTGAGAAGCGAAACTAACTGGACTGAAGAAACAAAGGAGAGAATAGGTGAAATAGAAGATAAAATTATGGAAAATAATGATGCTGAAAAAAAGAGGGAAAGGAAGTTACTAGATTATGAGGGTAGACTTAATGAACTAAGTGATTCTATGAAATGAAACAATATCAGTATCATAGAAGTCCCAGAAGAAAAAGAGTGATAAAAAGGGGCAGAAGGTTTATTTGAACATATTATAGCAGAGAGCTTCCCTAACCTGGGGAAGGAAAAGGCATCCAAGTCCAAGAGACAGAGAACTTCCTTCAAAATTAACAAAAACAGGTCAACATCTTGACATATCATACTGAACCTTGAAAAATACAAAGATAAATAGAGAATTCTGAAAGCAGCTAGGGATAAAATGTCCTTAACCTACAGGAGTAGACACATAAGGTTAGTAGCAGACCTGCCCACTGAAACTTGGCAAGCCAGAAGAGAGTGGCAGGAAATATTCAAAGTGTTTAATTGGAAAAATATGCAGTCAAGAATCCTTTATCCAGCAAGTCTGTCATTCAGACGAGAAGGAGAGATAAAAACTTTCCCAGAAAAACAAAAACTAAAGGGGTTCATGATCATTAAACCATCCCTGAAAGAAATTTTAAGGGGACTCTCTGAGTGGAGGAAAAAAAAAGGACCAAAGCAACAAAGACTACAAAGGCCCAGAGAACACCACCAGAAATATCAAATTTACAGATAGTACAATGGCACTAAATTCATATCTTTCAATAATCACTCTGAATGTAAAAGGACTAAATGCTCTAATAAAAAGACATTGGGTATCAGAATTGATTAACAAAATAGGATACATCTACATGCTGCCTGCAAGAGACTCATTTTAGACCTCAGGATACCTGCAGACTGAAAGTGAGGGGATGAGAACTATCAAACATGCTAATTGAGGTCAAAGTAGCTATACTTCAGCCATACTGAAGAAAGGTATTATTTCATAATTATCAAGATCAAACAGTTGTAAATATTTATGCCCCCAACTTGGGACAGATTTATCCTAAAGCAGAAGAATACACATCCTTCTCGAGTGCACATGGAACTTTCTCCAAAATAGATACTGGGTCACAAATCAGCCCTCAACAGGTACAAAAAGATTGAGATCATACCATACATAGGTTCAGATCACAATGCAAGAAAAAATTTGGAAGACTCCCAATACATGAAGGTTAAGAAACATCCTACTAAAAAGCGAATGGACTAACCAGGGAATTAAAGAAGTAAAAAAAAAAAAAAACAAAACCCTACATGGAAGCAATGAAAATGAAAACACAAAAGTCTAAATACTTGGAATGCAGAATGCAGCAAAGGCACTCCTAAGAGGAAAAGTACATTGCAACTCAGGTCTATTTCAAGAAGCAAGAAAAGTCTGAAATGTACACCTAAACTTACACATGAAGGAACTAAAAAAAGAGCAGTAAATAAAGCTCAAAGGCAGCAAAATGAGAAAAATAATAAAGATTAGAACAGAAATAAATGATATAGAATATTTAAAAAGAGTAGAAGAGATTAGTGAAACTAAAAGCTATTTCTTTAAAAAGAATAAACACTATTAATAACCCCCTAGCTAGACTTTTCAAAGAGAGAAAGAGAGAAAGAGAGAGAGAGAGAGAACCCAAATAGGTAAAATCATGAATGAAGGAGGAGAGATCACCACCAACACCACAGAAACAGAAACAATTATAACAGAATACTGTGAAAAATTATATGTCAACAAACTGGACAATCTGGAAGAACTGGATGAATTCCTAGACACTTACACATTACCAAAACGCAAACAGGAAGAAATAGAAAATTTGAACAGGCCCATAACCAAAAAGAAATTGAATCAGTTATCAAAAATCTCCTAACAAATAAGAGTCCTGAGCCAGATAGTTTCCCGGGGGAATTCTACCAGACATTGAAAGAAGAGTTAATGCTTTTTTTCCTCAAGCCATTCCAAAAAAAAAAAAAAAAAAAAAAAAAAAAAAAAAAAAAAAAAAAAAAAGAGGAAATAAAGCTTCTAAACTCATTTTTACAAAGCCAGCATTACCTTGATTCCAAAACAAACCATGACCCTGCTGAAATGGAAAATCACAGGCCAATATCCCTGAAGAATCTGGGTGCAAAAATTTTCAAGAAGATGCTAGCAAATTAAATTCAATAGTATATTCAAAGAATTATTCCCCATGATCAGGTGGGATTTATTCCTGGGCTTCTGGGCTAGTTCAATATTCACAAATCTATCAATGTGATACACCACATTAATAAAAGAAAGGATAAGGCCCATCTGATTCTTTCAATAGATGCAGAAAAAGAATTTGACAAAATATGGCATTCTTTCTTGATAAAAGCCCTTAAGAAAGAAGGGAGAGAAGGAACATACCTCAAAGTAGTAAAAGCCATATGTGAAAGGCCCACAACTAATATTATCCTCAATGGGAAAAAACTGAGATTTCCCCCTAAGGTCAGGAACATGACAGGGATGTCCACTCTCACCACTGTTGTTCAACATAGTACTGGAAGTCCTAGCCTCAGCAATCAGACAACAAAAAAGAAATAAAAGGCATACAAATTGACAAAGAAGCAAACTTTCACTTTTCACAGATGACATGATACTCTACATGGAAAACCCAGAAAGACTTCACCTAAAAAACTGCTAGAACTGATATGTGAATTTAGCAATGTCACAGGATATAAAATCAATGTATTAGAAATCAGTTGCATTTCTATTCACCGATAATGAAGCAGCAGAAAGAGAAATCAAGGAATCAATCCCATTTACAATTGAACTACAAAACCATAAAACAGTTAGGAATAAACCTAACCAAAGAGGTAAAATATCTATTCTTTGAAAACTATAGAAAGAAATTGAAGAAGACACAAGAAATGGAGAAACATTCCATGTTCATGGACCAGAACAAATAATGTTAAAATGTCGATACTACCAAAAGTAATCTACACATTCAATGCAATCCCTATCAAAATGATACCAGAATTCATCACAGAGCTGAAACATATAATCCTAAAATTTGTATGAAACCAGAAAAGACCCCAAATAGTGAAAGTAATGTTGAAAAAGAAAAGCAAAGCTGGAAGCATCACAATTCTGGACTTTATTCTGTATTACAAAGCTGTAATCATCAAGACAGTATGGCACTGGCAAAAAAAAAAAACCACATATATGCAAATTAATGGAACAGAATGGAGAATCCAGAAATGGACCCACAAATGAATGAGCTAATCTTTGTCAAAGCAGGAAAGAGTATCAAATGGAAAAGTCTCTTCAGCAAATAGTGCTGGGAAAGCTGGACAGCAACATGCAGATGAATGAAACTGAACCACTCTTTTTTTTCTTTTTTATTAATGCTTTTTATTTATTTATTATTTTTTGTTGTTATAATTTGTTTTTCTTTAAATAGTTTATTGTTAAATTGGTTTCCATACAACACCCAGTGCTCTTCTCCACAAGTGACCTCCTCCATGACCATCACTTCCCTGCCCCTTCCCCCCCCCTCTTTAGCCCTCAGTTTGTTTCATATATTCAAGAGTCTCTAATGATTTGCCTCCCTCCCTCTTCCTAACTCTTCTTCCCCTCTTCCCCTCCCCATGTTTCTCCTGTTAGACCTGTGAGTGAAAACATATGGTATCTGTCCTTCTCTGCCTGACTTATTTCACTTAGCATGACACCCTTGAGGTCCATCCACTTTCCTACAAATGGCCAGATTTCATTCTTTCTCATTGCCATGTAGTATTCCATTGTATATATAAACCATATATTCTTGACCCATTCATCAGCTGATGGACAAGTAGGTTCTTTCCATGATTTGGCTATCATTGAAAGTGTCGCTATGAACATTGGGGTACATGTGCCCCTATGCATCAGCATTTCTGTATCCTTTGGGTATATCCCCAGCAGTGCCACTGCTGGGTCATAGGAGAGTTCTACTGATGGTTTTTGAGGAACCTCGACACTGCTTTCCAGAGCTGCTGTACCAGTCAGTTTACATTCCCACCAATAGTGTAGGAGGGTGCCTATTTCTCCACATCCTCGCCAAATCTATACGCTCTTGATTTGTTTGTTTTAGCCACTCTGACTGGTGTGAGGTGGTATCTCAGTGTGGTTTTGATTTGTATTTCCCTGATGATAAGTGACACCGAGCATCATTTCATGTGTCTGTTGGCTATTTGGATGTCCTCTTTGGAGAAGTGTCTATTCATGTCTTTTGTCCATTTCGTCACTGGATTATTTGTTTTTTTGGGTGTGGAGTTTGGTGAGTTCCTTGTAAATTTTGGATACTAGCCCTTTATTGATATGTCATTTGCAACTATCATTTCCCATTCTGTCAGTTGCCTGTTAGTTTTCTTGATTGTTTCCTTTGTAGTGCAGAAGCTTTTTATCTTGATGAGGTCTCAGTAGTTTATTTGGATTCTTGATCCCCTTGCCTTTGGGGATGTGTCGAGCAGGAAATTGCTGTGGTTGAGGTCAACGAGATTGTTTCCTGCTTTCTCCTCTAGGGTTTTGATGGGAATTGTATTGAATGTGTAGATTGCTTTGGATAATAATGACACTTTAGCTATGTTTATTCTTCTGATCCATGAGCATGAAATGTTTTTCCATTTCTTTGTGTCTTCTTCAATTTCTTTCATAAGTTTTCTATAGTTTTCATCATACAAGTCTTTTATATCTTTGGTTAGGTTTATTCCTAGGTATTTTATGGTTTTTCATGCAATTGTGAATGGGATCAGTTTCTTGATTTCTCTTTCTGTTGCTTCATTATTGGTGTATAAAAATGCAACCGATTTCTGCATGTTGACTTTGTACCCTGCAACTTTGCTGAATTCGTGGATCAGTTCTAGAAGGCTGCTGGTGGAGTTGATTGGCTTTTCCATGAAGAGTACCATGTCATCTATGAGAAGTGGTTTGTTCTAGCTTTGAGAACAACAGGATCATATAGTTTTTATCTTTTCTTTTGTTAATGTGATGTGTCACATTGATGGATTTGCAAATATTAAATCAGCCCTGTAACACAGGAATGAATCCCCACCAAACCAGCCCTCCTCTGATACTGATCTATGTCTCCACTGCTCTGTTTCAGAGTCTTTGCACAGTCTGTGTTGACATAGGAAGCCTCCTTATCAATGTCTGTGGGACAGAAGGTCACCCTCACCTGTCCAGTTTCCGATGTCAGTTCCAAGTCCTCACTTGCCAAGTCTCCTCAAGTCTAGCAGGAATGGCGGAGTAGGGCTGGCCAGAGGCGACTGAGTTAGAGACTGCCTAAATTCAGGCAGGGTGCACTTTCTCTTTTGCAATTCCTCCTTCTGTCACTGCCTCATCGTTTCCCCAAACTGGTGGCAACAATGGGACAGCACAGTTGGGTTTCTCTGCCAAGAAACAAAATGTTATGGAATCCAGTGGAAGAACCAAGCGGCACTCAGTGATCTTGGAAGGGAAGAGGTTTATTTTACACTGGTGGGCTCAGAGATCACTCTCCAGAGATGTGATCCCACTTTCTTACACCATACAAAAAAAGTAAATTCAAAATAGATGAAAGACCTGTGTATGAGACAGGAAACCATCAAAATCCTAAGAAGAAAATAAGCAGCAACCTCTTTGACCTCGGCCACAGAAACTTCTTACTTGACATGGCTCTGGAGACAAGGGAAATAAGAGTAAAAATAAACTATTGGGACCTCATCAAGATAAAATGCTTCTGCACAGCAAACGAAACAATCAACAAAAGTAAAAGGCAACCAATGGGATGGGAGAAGATATTTGCAGATGACATATTAGATAAAGGGTTAGTATCCAAAATCTATAAAGAACTTTTCAAGCTCAACACCTGAAAAACAAATAATCCATTGAAGAAATGGGCAAGAGACATGAATAGACACTTTTCAGAAGAAGATATCCAGATGGCTCACAGACACATGAAAAGATGGTCAACATCATTCATCATCAGGGAAATACAAATCAAACCACAATGAGATACCATGTCACACCTTTCAGAATGCCTAAAATTAACAACTCAAGAAACAACAGATGTTGAGGAGGATTTAGAGAAAGGGGAACCCCTTTGCACTGATGGTGGGAATGCAAACTGGTGTAGCCACTCTGGAATACATGATGGAGGTTTCTCAAAAAGTTAAAAATAGAAATAGTCTACAACATAGCAATTACACTCCTAGGTATTTATCCAAGGATACAAAATTACTGACCCAAAGGGGTAGATGCACCCCTATGTTCATAGCAGTGCTGTCAACAGTAGGCAAATTATGGAAAGAGCCCAAATGATGTTCATCAACTGATGAATGGTAAAGGAGATGTGGTGTGTGTGTGTATGTGTGTGTGTGTATGTATGTATGTATGTATGTATATATGTATATATATATAATGGAATACTATTCAACAATCAAAAAGAATGAAATCTTACCATTTGCAACAATGTGGATGGAACTAGTGTATTATGGTAAACAAAACAAATCAGGGAGAGAAAGACAAATATTCTATGATTTCAGTCATGTGTGGAATTTAAGAAACACAGCAGATGAACATAGGGAAAGGAAAGGAAAAATAAGATAAAATCTGAGAGGGAGGCAAACCATAAAAGACTTAAATACAGAGAACAAACTGAAGGTTGCTAAAGGAGAGGCATGGGGGGAATGGGCTAAATGGGTGATGGGCATTAAGGAGGCACTTATGGGGATGAGTACTGGGTGCTATATATACGTGATGACTCACCAAATTCTACTCCTGAAACCAATGCTGTGTGTTAACGAACTTGGATTTAAATAGTGAAGAAGAACATTCAGAGTAATGCAATAGTGAATAATCCATTATTGTGAACTGTAAATAATGGTTGTCAACATCAGCAGTTGCTATGATCTGAATATTTGTGTCACTCTCGAATTCCTATATTGAAATCTAACCCCCAAGGCAATGGTATCAGGAAGTAGTGCCACCGGGAGGTGATTAGGATGTGAGGGTGGAGCCCTCTTGAATGGGCTTCATGCCTTTACAAAAGAAGTCAGGAGAGCTCCCTTGCCTCTTGTGCACCATGAGGGCAGTGAAAAGGTACCATCTGTGAACTGGGAAGTGGGCTCTCACCAAACACAGATTCTACCGATGCCTTGATTTTGGACTCCTAAGCCAGAAGTGTGAGAAAGGACTTTCTGTTGTTTATAAACTACTCAGCCTGTGGTGTTCTGTTACAGCTGCCCAGACTAAGAAAGTCATAGGAAAAAAGCAGCAATACTCACCCTAGAAGTTGAGTAATCTGTATTACATTAATTTGACACCAACAGTGTTGCTTTCAGCTCTATATTTTGGGCTAATCTTCCATGTCCATGGCCATTGGGATTTTTCTGCACACCAGGGAGAGATAGGACTGAAATGGCTGGTCATCCCATGTTATAAAGTGGTCCCATTACTCCAAAAGAGTTAATGTTATTTAGCCAGTAGATAAATATAGGTTATGAGTACCATCTTCTGAATTTACCATAACTTTCTCTACTTGTCAAGATTCTGCAATGGTTTTCCCTAGGACTACACTTCTTTTCCACTGTCCTTCCCTCTCCTCAGCACCGTTTTGGCTGGCCACTTATCTGAGAGGCAAAAGTAAAGTGACAGTGAGTTTCACCATGCAAATAAAGAATTGAGGTGATTATCTGCACAATCTAGACAGCGGTTTATTATGTTGGTAATTTGAAACCAGGGAAAAGTGGGCATGGGGCATGGGTAATCTGATCATTGCTCCCTTCTGTACATTTGGATATACGCAAAGAAGGAGTCTGTGCTTCTGAGCTGGCTGAAACACACAAGCTTTCTCCCTGAGAAGTATCATTGAATGTAAGAACCTCTGGTTGGATCTTTAAGATTCATCTTTGATCTTCCCTTCCCTGCATCTTTTACTGAATTCTTTATTTCTCAAGGGCCTGTCTTCAACAAGTGGTCCTCACCACTAATCTACAGAAATTAACTTTCCCTTACTTCATCAGTGATGATTCCCAAACGCTCCAGGGCCAGAGTCATAAAGGAGCACAGCATGTGACAACCTGGTGGGCTATTTGAATTTGAGTGTGGTTGGCTTACTCTACTGTTGTATGTATGTATTCATTGTCTCTTCTAATTTTTTCCTCTTTTTTTCATTTATTTTTACTTGTGGTGATTACTCACCCTTTTTTATTGCTCAACGCCCCCCTCACTCTAAGGAGGGATTTGGAGCCCTAGAATCTTTCAATCCAGTTGAGTGAGGGGCTAAATTTTGCCTAAGAGGTCCATTTTCTTAGAGGTGTCTATGACTGAGAGGCTTACACTGCAGTAAACAAACAAACAGAAAACCTGAGTGGGGGACATCTGGAAATGATGTTTTCTTTCAGGATTTTAAAACTTTAATATCTTTACTGATCTTGTCTTGGGGAAAGTAGACTTTGTTTAGTCACTTGCTGTCTGAATTTCTCCATTTTTCAATGTTGTTCATTTAGAAGGTGCTCCCTAGCAAAATAAAAAAGTTTCTGCAACTCTTAACATTTCCACAAAAAATAAAACTGAGCAATCAAAACAACAACAAAAACCTACATCTATTTCCTGAATAATACTTCAGTCACATTGAATTGCACCATGACCTATGAGCACATTTCTGGAACACAAAAGTACCTCCAGGGAGGAGAGGAGAAACAAGTCTGGGTCAACTGGAAAGAGAAGATGTCTAGCAAGTCTCAGAGGTTGTGACCTCCCTCAGCTCCATTATATGGGCTGCTCAGCCTGCACACATCTTTCAGGGAGAGGAAGAGCTGCCATGGGAAGACCCAATGTTTTACCTTCAACATTGGAAGATTTTCAATTGGGTGGTGTAAACAGAGAAAGAAATATTCAGAGCTGCCAGCTGGAACTCAGGGCAACATTTTAAAAAAAACATTGGGATTGTCAAAACCATATTTTATCCAACTATCTTCATTGGTGACTGAATCTCACAAAGAGCCCAATAGATGTTTTCTTGGTGCTGCCTCGGATCGCAACACTGAGCATTACAAAATTGCTAGAGAAAGGCAATTAATTTGCTGCCAGAAGTGTTCTTGGTACACAAGGATCTTTGCTCTTGTGTTTCTCCAAGTTTTTAACTTGCTTAGCAATGGTTTTCAAACCAAGATCCTACAGAAGACATTCCACAGTCCATGATTAAAATGTTTAGTGCTAAAGTGTTCTGTCACTAAAGGAGGACAATGGGGATTGTATTCTAATTCACAGAGAAAACAAAGTGATGGAATAAATATCCAATTTTAGCCATTTATGCCATTAAAAAATTGAAACCCATCAACACTTGAATGAATATGAAAATAAAAGAGAAAACAATGATTAAATGCATGATTCCTGGAATTCTAACTCTGCCACTTATGTGGGCAAGTTAATCCACTGCTCTAATGCATTAATTTTATCATCTATAAAATGGAAATATTAACATTTAGCTCATTGGGGAGTTGTATGAAATTAAGGGATATTTATAAAGACCTTATCTTTATAAGTATACTTATCTTATACATGTTACAGACTCTAGTAAGATATTTTTCCTAGTTTGTGGACTGGAACTACATGCATGAGTATTTCATTGTGTTTGGTTCCACTCCAAGGGCTCCTCCTCTTGATGGAGATTATCAATCAAAACACTTAGAATTTTCTGTTCTGGCTTGCAGTAAACGTCACTGAACATGTTTCCTTATATGTTTGCCAACATTTCCACCTTTGTGGAGTCCTTGTGCTAGAACCTAAATCTTGGATTCCATCATTTGGTGTCCCTTCAATTACTTTGTAATTCTTTTATGGATAAAACAAGACAAAAGGTCCAAATAGAGTTGCATATGCTAAGTCCCACATCACCAAACTGCGACTTACCTGAGTACAGTTTCGGATGTCCCGGAAATGGAATTTTAAACTAGTCAATCAAGAATCACTGAATCAGGACTAGTGAAGTAATCTGCTTGATAGATCCCTCCCTTATGCCAAAGGGAAGTGAACTTGTCATACAACTCACTTTTTGCCTAGCATAACATCCTTGTTCC
>NC_043702.1:118710464-118751377 GCF_006229205.1 Suricata suricatta
TCCCTTTACTTTCAACCTGAAGGTGTCTTCCTGTCGAAAATGAGTCTCTTGTAGACAACGAATAGATGGGTTTTGTTTTTTTTATCTATTCTGCTACCCTGTGTCGTTTGGTTGGAGCATTCAGTCCATCCTTTGTGCCTATTAAAGTCTTTCCTTTTGTACAGTTCCTTGGAGCTCCTTTCCATTTGCTAGAACAGATACTGGCCAATTGAATTTGATTTTTTCCCCAAACTCTTAGAAATATTTTAATATACCTGTTTCTTTTAGCAATGGTCTCAGTTTATGAGTGACTCAATTACTAGATGAGAATTTCCTTGGTTTAATCTCTCTAGATGCCCACATATTCACCTAGTTTGTGAATCTTTTCCCACAAAGCCTTGCCTCAGCACTATCTACCCTTCATCCCTGTTATGTTTGAATCCATCCATTAGGTCTCACTTAATTGGCCTTAAATCTACTTACCTTGATTTTTTCAGTATTTTTTTATATGCATATAATCTGTATGATTAAATTATTAGGTCCTTAAAATTAGGATTATCATACTTTTTCTTTATTTATTGTTAACCCTTGTAACTCTGACAGAGTATGGGATACACACTTGGTACTCAATGAATGCTTGCTTTACAAACTCTTTGAAGGCATTTAGGGCATTCTAAAAGGATTTACTCATGCAATCCCAAAGGGCAGGTAGGAATGTGGATTTACATAGGGAAGGGAAGGAAAAATAAGAGAAAACCAGAAAGAGGGACAAATCATAAGAAACTCTTAAATACAGAGAACAAATGAGGGTTGCTGGAGGGGTGGTGGGTGGGGGGATGAGCTAAATGGGTGATGGGCATTAAGAAGGGCACTTGTTGGGATGCGCACTGGGTGTTATAATGAATCACTGTGTTCTACTCCTGAAACCAATACTATGCTGTATGTTAACTAACTTGAATTTAAACAATAATAAAAAATGTGGAATTAATGCTAATAATGTATCAGCCTATAGTATTTATAGTATGTTTTACCATAAATAAATTGATCCTCACAACAACCTAGTGAGGAAGGGAGGAATTTTGACAGTTATCATTATTTTATAGAGAAAGACTCTGACTCCTGAGAATTAAGTTACTTGCCCAAAGTTGTGCAGATGGTACATTTTAAAGGCAGCATAAGAATCAGGAATCCTGACTGTGTATTCCATACTCTCCCAATGGCATTGCACTGCTGCCTTCCTAACTCACTTAATGAAGTATTTCCCTTCCAAACCTCCTCTGTGTCTGTATGTATCTGATCCAAGTCAGAGGGGTCATACTTTGCCTTAGAAGCAAGAACTCTCACTATAAAAAATTTCTTTCTTGCTTTTCTCATCTGAACTAAATTTTCATGAGACTCATCGTCCTGGCTAGGGACACATTGTTTGCATTTTAAGGTAAAATGTTGTCCTTCAAGGAGGATATTTGTCCTGGAGTTTAGCAATTACACCAGGTGACCACGCTGGAAGTCAACTGGCTAATCCTGCATAGTTGCTGAAGGCAAAGGGGCTAATATTCCTGGGCTACACTTAGGAGCTCTCTCTCACTGTGATATTTTAGGACTATTCTCCTTAATGTTGGCACTTGGAAGAAGCAGGCCACAGTCCCTGACTTCTCAGGATTTACCCCAGGCACAAAAATTTACCATACAGGAGTTGAAGAAAGCTGAAAATTTGCCTCAAACATTGGATACTGTCTTCCAGCCAAGAAAAAAAAAAGTAAAACTAGGAGCTCCAAAAGATTCTCTTTTTAGGGATTCAAAGTCATAGTTCAAGGCATGCCTTGAGTGTCAGGAAAGTGGAGAATTCTGTGAACATTTAATAAGTACATAATGCTCAAATCATAGCAATAACACATTAGGCAATTTAATAGAAAATTTAAAAATAAACAATGGGTACTGTGGAAAAGTATAGGATATGATGGTAGCCAGAGGGACTAAAATGAGTACTTCTGGATGGCTAACATGAATTTTAATAGACCCTCTAATACCCAAAATGCAGTTTAATGAAGGTATAGTGCTGTTAATAAAGAGGGATCCAGCAATATTATATGTTGTAACACTGAAGGAATGAGGTAATATTAATCTTGGCCAAGACTATGGCCGTGTTTCACTCTTAAGTGGTTTAACCATTGTGTTTAAATCACTTGGTTAGATAAGTCAGACATATTGTTTGTTTCTTCATTGCCCTAATTGGTTTCTTGATGGAACAATTCAACTTATGTAATGACTGAATCATGGCAGCATTGACAGTGTCTATAAATATAGTCTATTGAGAATTAGGTACTTTTCAGATTAGAAGACACATTATAGATTTCCTAGCTCACCATGTGTAAGCAAATCTGCTCTAACAGATCGCCTCTATAAAATCTCATGCTGGAAGGAATTTGAAAGGATGAAATATTTTTTGGCAATATTTGACACTTGTCTCTTGCACCATACTAAGAAGACATTGGGCTTTGGGGGTCAGAAGATGTGAGTTTGAACTTTAGTCTTATCTCATATAGCTATGTAAGCTTGGGCAAGTCTCAATCTCTGGGTGCCCACCTGCTCATTTGCACAACAGGGGCAGTAATACTCACCACACAGGTCTGTAGAAGAGCTATATGGTTATTTGTTATGTTTGTGTTGTCGACTGAGAAGAAATTCCCTGAAAATTAAAGCTAACAGGCATTTATTTGGACAATTAGATTTCCAATTCAGGAGACACAGAATCAGGTAGAAACCTGACTGGTGTTCTGAGGAACACAAAAGAGGCAGAGTTAAAAGATGAAAGGTCATGATTATAGTTCTCATTTAGTTCCTCTATGTAAAGCAGGTCCTCTATGAAACTGGGTTAACCAGGATAGGTTGGGTTAATATGCAAATGAGGATTGAAGTTTGTCAAATCACATTGGCTCCTTTCCAAATGAAGAAAGCAAAAAATTCCCATGTCAGGGTGAGGAGGGAAGTAAGCCTAAGCCCAGGGCCTGCAGCTGGCAAAAAGTTCATAGTTCCCTGATGAGGACCTGCATACACTCTCCTCCCTTCTGGTTTATGACCCTATTTTAAAAGAGGCTTTCGTAGCTAAGGGTGCTTGTTTTTTTGTGCCATATCTTTCTACAGTGCTCATGGTAATAATCATGAACAGAACCTGTACTGCTGTGACCAAAACTGTTCTCAGAGATCGAGATGAATTGGCACAGAAACTGCAACTGTAATGCATATCTGGTAAATAAATGAGGAAACAAACAAATGAAATGCACATGTACCCTCAAATCTTGTAAGAACCTTTTGTCTATTTTTAGCTCTCCACATCCTTTCCACTTCCTTTCTTTGGCCTTCAGCCATTGCCCCCTCATCAGAGGGAAAGTGTTCAGCTTTTAAGTTTTGTGTTCACAGTTTGCCTTTTATTGCATTTGGGTGTCGCTGTTCTCCCCAAATATATTGTGAGCTGCCTGAGTGTCAGAAATCTGTTATTCCACTATTTCCCACTGCAACCAGCATGGTGCTGTCCTTACAAGAAGTTTTTGATAAATACTTGTCAACCAGTTGACTGAAACCTTGCTTGTTGGTGGGGAGTGTTGTGCATTGGCAAATAGTGAGAGAGAATATAGAACAGAATGCAACTAGCCATGTGTATACTACCAATAAACACAATGATGTTAATATTATGTATCATTAGTTATGATAATGCATGTTAAAAACGTCTCGCTTTATGAAATTCACTGCATTTTATGAAGATTATCTGCATTTTGGTTTTTAGTTATTTTTATGATATAATCAGATTTCAATTTGTACCAAAGAGTATTTATGAAATATTGTCCTCAGTTGAAAATATTTGATGAAAAATGTAAGTCCCTTAACACTTCTGGGATACATGAAATTTAAAGTCTGTTGAAAGGCCTGTTCTTTATCCAAGAGTTGGCTTTTTTTTTTGCAACACTTTTTCTTGCCAGCTCAGATACTATTAATTCAATACCCATGATTGAGCACCAGCTATAGGTCAATAACGTTGCTAGCTACCAGGGACTCAGAGATGAATATGACACAGTCTCTGACCTCAAGGAATTTATTGTCTGGCATTAGGAACATCATTTAAATACTTACCATAAAGCATTATGGCAGAGGCAGTGATGGTGTTCTGTAGGCAGTATTGTGGGGCTCCTCATGAAAGCTTTCTAGCCAGCCTGGGAAGGATGAAGGCAGGCAGAGAATGGGGCAAGGAGAGGCAGAGGAATCTCCCATGACGGTTGTTGAAGCTTTATGAGGAAGTAGGACTTAAACCGATGTCCTGTGGAGAGCATGGAAAGTGTAAGATTAGAGGGAAAGGTCACTATCCGCTCACTCTGGCAGCCATGCATGCATGGGATTTGAAGGAGATGAGGAAGGACGCACACAAGAAGCCTAGGTAAAAAGTTGTTGCAACTGTTTGGAAAAGATGATGTGCTCTATGTGTATTTTTCATGGAACTGTAGACTCTCAGGTGTTGGAAGGCACTTCTTTCATTGTTGAAATACTTAGGGACTTTTGGGTGGCTCAGTCGGTTAAACATCCAACTTCGGCTCAGGTCATGATCTCACGTTTGTGGGTTCAAGCTCAATTTGTTCTCTATAATTAAGAGTCTGTTTCTTGGTTTGCCTCTTTCTCTTTCTTCCCCTTTTCTTGTTTGTTTTGTTTCTTAAATTCCACATATGAGTGAAATCATATGGTATTTGTCTTTCTCTGACTGACTTATTTTGCTTAGTATTATACTCTCTCGCTCCATCGATATCCTTGCAACTGGTAAGATTTCATTCCTTTTTATGGCTAATATTCATCAGGCAATGGACACACTGGGGCTGTTTCCATAATTTGGCTGTTGTAGATATTAATGCTATATACATTAGGTGCATATACCCCTTTGAAATAGGTATGTTTGTATTCTTTGGGTGAATGCCTAGAAGTGCAACTGTTGGATCATAAGAGAGTTCATTTTTAACTTCTTGAAGAACTTCCATATTATTTTACACAGTGGCTGCACCAGTTTGCATTCCCACCAATGGTGCAAGAGGGTTCCCTTTCTCGACATCCTTGCCAAAACTTGTTGTTATGTTGTTGGTTTTAGCCATTCTGACAAGTGTGAGGTGATATCTCATAGCTTTGATTGATATTTCCCTAATTATCAATGATATTGAGCATATTTTCATGTGTCTCTTAGATTCTTTCTTGGAAAAATGTCTATTCATGTCTTCTGCCCATTTTTATTGGGTTTTTTGGTTTTTGGGTGTTGAGTTTTCTAAGTTTATAATCTTTTTAGATACTAACTCTTTATGAGATTTTACAATTATCTCCTTTCATTCTGTAGGTTGATTTTTAGTTTTACTGATTGTATCCTTTGCTGAGCAGAAGTTTTTTAAGCTTATTTATTTATATTGAGAGAGATCTCTCACAAGTTCAAGGCAGAGCAGGGCAGAGAGAGGGAGAAAATCCCAAGCAGGCTCCAAGCAGGCTTCAAGCTGTTAGTGCAGAGCTCTACATGGGGCTTGATCTCATGAACTGTGAGATTATGACCTGAGCCAAAATCAAGAGTTGAACCCTTAATTGACTGAGTCACCCAGGTGCCCCAGAAGATTTTATTTTAATGAAAACCCAATAGTTTATTTTTGCTTTTGTTTCCTTTGCCTCAGGAGACATATCAAAAAAGAAGTTGCTATGGTCAATGTCAAAGAAGTTACTGCCTGTATTCCCTTCTAGGATTTTTATGGTTCCAGATCTTTAATCCATTTTGAATTTATTTTTGTGTATGGCAAAAGAAAGTGGTCCAGTTTCCTTCTTTTGCATGTTGCTGTCCAGTTTTACCAACATCATTTGTTGAAGAGACTTTTTTTCCATTGGATATTCTTTCTTGTTTTGTTAAAGATTAATTGACCATATTAGTTGTGGGTTATGAAATGATTTTAAGTAGGGCTACAGCATATTGCATTTACATTCAGAAAAACCTACTCTTAGAATATGGATAAATTTCCTGAAGAAAAGATGAGGAAAAAGATGGGGAAGCAGTGATAAGGGTGAAAAGAGGTTGTAGTTGGAGAATAAATAAATGAGGTCAAATTCAAGAATTGCTTATGGGGTGAAAATTATAACTGATGAGTCTACAGTACTCAGAGCATATGTGAATGCACAGCCCCAGCCAAGAAGGCTATGGAGGGAAAACGAGATATATGTAAAACCAGAAGGTGAGGCATGAGTCTTGAAAAGAGGGAAGATTTAGGATTAGGATTAGGATTATTTTGAGCCATGGGATAGAAGTTCTTGGAGCTTAGATGAGATGAATGTTTGGGGACGTGAGGATGAGAGCAACAGTGAAGGGGTATGATCAAAAGAATATGAATTAATACATTAATGAATATTATGAGAGAGATGGATAAAGTGACTGTCACTTAGAGCATTAAACAAGAATAATCAACCAAGTGAGTGATTGATTCACCCCACAAATATGTATTAATCTCCAACAATGTACTAGATATCCTGCTAGGTGAAGGGAATGCAATAATGAACCATGGGTACCAGGCAGGAGTTGACTGGCCCTGTGATTTCAGATGAGCTTGATGTTAAGTTGATCTGGTGCCCATGCTGGCCTCAGATAGTGAAAGAAAGGAAGCCATTGGCATCCATTGCATTGCCTATGGAAGGAAGCACAGCAGCATCTATTTTGGAATATTGATGTTCTTGACTCAACCACACCTGAGTCTGCCCTGATGTGTAGGATGTGTGGTCTTGAGAAAATAATTCCACTAAGTCTCAATTTTTTCATTTGTAATATTAAGATGATGACAGCCACCTTGAAAGTCTGTTATGAGTATTCAAATGAGGTGCTTTAAGGGCTGAGTAGGGTACCTGGCTCAGAAAATGCACAAAAATTTTTGTCATCATCATTATCTGGTGCATATATCTGTAGCCACAGGTAAGAAGAAAATCTGGCTATCTGAGGAAATGAAGACCTCCTCTGAATTCATTGAGGCCAGTGTGGGTCAAAGCTGCACATAATTAGAAGCAGCTTCCTTAATGGCCACAGAGATTGGTTTTGTGTGGAAGGACCCCACAGTTGCCACTACTATAAACTGCTTACTTTTCTGCTTTCAGCAAGTGAGATCTTTACAATGTCTAATAAAACTGGAACACAATATTTTCCTGTTTTAGATTAGGTGTCCTGATTTACAGCTAATGAAAAATAATGTATGTGTCTAATGAATTGGTTGTAACTACCAAATGGCAGTAATCAGTTTGGTTTATGATGCAGGTAACCTGCACACTCTAAAATAACACTGGAGGAAAGCCTCATGGGATGAGATGGGTTAGAGTTTTAAAGTCAGCCCAACACATTTCTGCTAACAGACAAGGTATCCTGGGGTTTAATCAATCGGGGAGAATATGGTGCTTATTGAGCTTGCAGATTCTCCAGGCAGAAAGCTTCTCAGAGACTACATGGGGGGAAAAGCGAGGCTGTGAGCCTGTGTGGACAGCCAAAGGCATTGTGGAGGCTGGCAGACCAAGCAAAGGCATTGATGCCTCAAGTCTTACTTTGGTTAGACTGAGTTTATGGAATTGAGGGTTTATTGTGTACAAATAATTTTTTCAAGGGTAGACAGTAGACATTATTGTAATTGCAGGAGATAGTGAATCTGTTCCAGGTTTTACTGTAATGGATAAGGCCTATAATAATATGAAAAAGTAGAGTAGCAGCACTATGATTTTCAGACCACTTAATTGACTTTTTGAACCTCCAGCAATGCTCCCCAATGCTGTCTCTCCCTTCAAGGGCATATGTAAACTATTGGAGGTTGTGAATCATTTATTCATGTTGTGCAACAATCAGCTATGGAATTATTAAAAATTGAGGGAAAACACTTTATCTCTCTTTGTTCTGTATAAAAACCCTTAACTCCAGGTTGATGTAGCAGAGAGAAACTGGGCTTTGAAAATAGCCACACTTTGGTTCAAAATCCACTTCTACCAACTGGGTGAGCTTGAGAAAGTTACCTTCTATTTCAGAAACCTTAAAGCCATCTATAAAATGTCAGTAAGTAAGTCTGTCTAGAGTAGAGTAGCTGTGAGCAGTAAGCCAGGAAGCCTGTTCCAGAACAGAGTGCAAGGCCTGAATCTCCATCTCCCTCACCTGGTTAAACCACTGTGCAGAGACCTGTGAGAGACATCACCAAGAGCCTGGAATTCTAGATCTGGCTCTGACACTAACAAATGGAGTGTCCTTGAGTAAATCATCTACCTCAGTGGGCTCTAGCCTTCTATGGGTAAGATGTAAGAATGTGATTCACAATCCCCAAGGTTTCCCTCAGTTTCTGGAGGAACAACCTCTCTTGCTTATATTTGCTCAGTAGATTCCACCACTGGCATGAACCTTCGTCTTCTTGTACCTGAACTATAGGCTTCTTTCTCATCAGCCCAAGGTGATCCTCCTATCTCTACCATAGGATAAGATTTCCTACATCACTCCTTGTGACTTGATTATGAACAGCTTTGTTTTATTTATTAACCTTTCCAGACTTAAAGACTTGTGTCCCTATCTCAAACAAAATCTCCCTGGGTAAAGAAGAGTGTTTTATACCCTTGGCCTCTGTCAGTTTGGGCCAGGAGCAAAGTAGGTGGTTAATGACACCTTGTTGAAGTCAACGGAGGTTTGAGCTTTTGATTTTAGAACAAGAAATGGTGTCGTTCTAAGAAGAGCCAAGTCTGGTCCCTCTGCCCCAAATAATCCACTTGTTCACCTCTTTCCTTTTTTTTTTTTTTACCCCTTTACAGAAACCTGCAAATTTTATCAAGGCTTACCTACGCAGGTAGTGAACTAAAAACCTGCTTCACTCTGAGTTTTCTGTGGAGTGAAACCCTTCTCCAACTGGGGTTGTGCTGTTTTATGCTGTGAGAGATTTGTGGTTCCTTTCTCCTGGAAGCCTGTGGGCAGAACCAATCTGCATGACATTGTACCATCTCTGTAGGGGACAGGCAGATGTAACTCAGAGTGAGTCTGATTTCCAAGAACATCTTTCCTGGGGGGATGGCTAATGAGTTCACCTTTGAGTCTGCCAACAAAAGAGACCCAGGGAGGAACTCAAATCAGTGGGAATCCACCAGTCACAGATGGGGGAAGATACAGGACACCAGAGTGGTCTATGAATGCCTGCCAGACAACCAGATAAACAGCAAACCACCTAACTCTGAGAAATCAGTTTTACTGGTTGGGTCCAGCTAATCAGCAGCTAGTTCCAGAAGTAAACTCTTATGGGGAGTAAGAACAAAAAGCAAAGGTCATAAAGTCTACATTCATGAAGTCATAATCCAGGGTAAGGTTTGTCTTCAGGTTCTACTTTTATTTATTCATTAAATATTTGTTGTGTACAAATCAAACAAAAATCACTGCTTTACCTCCCTCGGACTCATACACATCTAGATTCATACAGGGTTGCACCTATTTTACCAACCTGAACCTCTTTATTCCTGAGTCCCCCAGTCTCCTCAGGGGTTCATTAGCAAGGCTCTATGTCACACTCAGCAAATGCAGAGTCCTGTGCTGACTGCTCAGATGCTGATTTCACTAAAGTTCACACCAACAACAAAAATGGCATTCGGGTACCTAGTGTGGTGACTGACATACACTTCTGAACATGTAAGTGACAATTGTGACTGACTGGTTGTGTGTTCCAACACACCCAGCATTAATGAGTAAGTAGCTCTTTAAAGAATAAAATTAATAGTCACCAAATGATGTTGGAGAAAGAGAGCAGGAGATGACATTAACCCTCATCAAAACCAAAGCATTATCATAATTTCGTGCCTCTTAATAGAGCTTCATAATTTTCAAAGTGCTTTTACACATATTTTCAATTACTGATTGTTTAAAGCTTTGCTAGGTCTTCATAATAAAAACTGGAAATGAACCAGAAATGCACATTAGTTTAAAAATATATGCCCTGGGTGCCTACTATGTATAAAACACCTTGCTAGGCATTAGAAACCTACCTGTGAACAAGAAGGATGAGACTTCTACCCTTGGAAGACAGAAAAGGAAGACAGTACTGAGGGACAAGGGAGACACCCTGAGTGGATCTTAGAAGGTGCAGGATGTCTTCTGAGGAAGCTGAGTGTCTGCTTGGCTCTGAAGGACACAGAGGACTTCGGTGAGGGAAGAAGTTTTAAATGTTAGTTTCCCATTTGCCACCTGACAGAGTGAGCATCTGTTCCATTGTCCCTGGCGATGGTGAGCAGCATAGGAAAGAGCAGGTATTTCTGCGTATTAAATTATAAGCCACCAGTGAGCTGGTTAGATGAAAGGATTTGGTTTTATAATCTCTTTCTACGAAGTCACCATATGCTCACCTTTAGACTGGAACGTGGTCCTAGGGCTGAAGTGGTTGGCAGCTGGTGACTGTTTTTGTTCCTTAAGATTAAAATTATTTTTTTTATTATAAACACAGTCAATGGTAATCATTTTTTAAAGTTGAGAAAGGCAGAAAAGGTAAGAAGAACAAAGACATAAAGAGTCATGTCACAGTGCAGCTGATAAAATAATTTGCATTTTCGAATATTTCCAGTCAGCATTTTTCATGGATACAGACATGCCATCATTCACACTGATAACTGGGCTCCTTCTGGGTGCATCAAGGAGGGAAGAAGGAGGTCACACCATGGTAGCTTTCTAGCATTTAGCAAGGCGCAGTGGAATCTAATAAATAGGTTTAAAGTATGTGGAGAGTTTTGGTTGGTTTTTAGTTTTTAGGAGATAATGGGACATTCCATTCTTTTGCAAAGTTGTAAATTTTATGAAAATCTGAGTTGAGTGTAAATATATTAGTATTAGTCATTAAAAGGACTTTTGACGTAGGTGTGTTTCTTATCCTGGCTTTACAAAAGAATAAATTGACAAAGGAAATTCAGTGAGTAGAGGATAACACAGCCACGTAGGCTGAAGCACAATTTTGCAAAGGGTTTCACTTACCTCACTGACTCTGGATCCCAGAATGTTAACCAGGTTCAGCTATCACTTCTTAACAGAGCGTTTTGATTTAACAGAACTAAACAGAAGTGGTTTCATTGAAATTGACTGTTTTTTAAAGGAGTATGGATGCTATTGACTATATGACCTTGGTTGTGTTGGCATACCTGTTTGGGCATGGGCTGCATGAAGCAACATTTTCTCTTGTTAATAGGGAGAGAAAGATTGGGAGGGCAAGGAGAGAGCCTAGCAGGCTGGGGGCTAGATGGAGGACCAGCTACAGAGAGGAAAACCCAGTTACTTCTAATATATACTGATAATATTTCCATTCTTCTTTATTTATTGGGTACTTATTATGCATGAGACACTATGAGATCTCATGTAATCCTTACAACATGATGCAGGTACAATGATTATCTCTACTGGTAAGAAAATAAATTGGTAAAGGTAAGTGACTGGGCCAAGATCATGAAGTTGGTAAGTGACAGAGCCAGGATTTGTGCCTGGATAGTGTGAACATGATCGCCCATGTTTCCACTCACCCCAGGAGTTCTTGTTGTCCCTTGGGGCCAGGCAGAGGCTTGGCTTCCTCAGGAAACTTTCCTACACTTGTGTCTTCATCGTCCGTTTTCTCATCTCTCCCCAGTAGGACTATAGGCCCTGGGAGGCAGGAATACTCTTCCTTCTTCCAATTTTGTGTCGCCACCATCTTACGAAGTTGTCGAGAGAGGGGTTTCTGTCCATACCAGGCAGCTGAGGAATTGGCGAAGTGGGGATTTGTGGGATTGGGGTGTGTGGCTCTGTCAGAGCCAGGGATCATACTTAGCTTTTCAGCCCTTATTCTGGGCTTCTAATCTGGAAGAAAAAGCCTTAGCAATCTCCTTATAAGCAATTTGGGGCTTATAGATGGAATTCTAGATGGGATTCACAGAATTCTAGAATTGCAAGAAACCACAATGGTTACTTAAAATAAATGTGCTCTTAGAATGGAGAGATGGCTTAGCCAAGGTGGTGAAGCATGTTAGTAGAAAGATTGGAGTAATAAGAACACAGAGTTAGCCTGCGTTCTTACTGACATATGTTATAGAGTACAAACTATTCAGATTTGAAGCAAGTTGTTAGTGTCTTTACTATTGTTGTCCTTGGCCCACATGCAAAGAATAGTTTTATTCTTGGTGAAAACCTACTTATTCTACTTGGTGCAGGCGCTTATGCGATTGCTTTATTAGGTTTCTTTCTAATGGACTTTGCTCCCTTGCAGTCCCCTGGACCTCCCCTCCCAGCCACCATCATTCCTCCAGCCCCCCAGCCTCTGCACACCACGCCCTCTCACCGGCTCTTGTTTTCCTCATGGCTGCCTTCCAGCTGGGCTCCAAACACCCAACTAAGGCCATTTCCTGGCTGCCATCCTGAACCAGTGCTGCAATTGCTAAAATATTAATGGCTCCCTTTGTGGAAAAATAACACAGTAAAGCTTGCTGTAAATTAAAGTTGCCAGGTAGGTGGAAACAATGAAATGGAGGAAGTTAAGTAAAGCCAGAGTATGAAAAATGGCCTTCTAGGGCAACGAAGGCAAAGGGCGACATCTTAGCTCTGCTTTCCCTTCAGTACCAGGTGTCGCCATGGGAAATGGCAGGTGCACTGGCTGGAATTCACCATCTTGGCCACCTGGATGGGGGGCATGACAAGGGAGATAACACCCGTGGTTTTGCCTGGCTGCCTGCTCTCCTGGGTGCCCTGGGGGCGAGGGGGAGGAAAGAGCAGCACCGAGTTGAAAACAAAAGGTAAACTGTGTGGATAAAAGGTTGGGGTCTCCCAGTATTAAAAGTGCATATGGCATGCTGGTGGAGGGGAGCGGAAGAATGCTGATGGCAAATCAGGTTAGGTTCAAAGGCAAAAATGCGGTTCTCCCCTTGGCCCAGTTCTCAGTGAGGGGACCTAGTGCTTTATGTTTTAATTATTAGATTCGCCAGCCATACTCTGTCCTTGCCATCATTGTAGTCCCGGTGCCTTGCACGGTGCTTGATGCTTGGCACAAATCACAATGCTAAGTGACATTTTCTAAATCGCTGGCATGAATAATTGGAAAGGGGAGGGGCAGACAGCAAAAATCAACCCTTAACATTTGCAGTACAGTGAATGTTAACATTTTTATTCCTTTTATGATGAAGAGAGTACAAAGGGCTGGGGACAGAGATAGCAGAGGAAGAGGAAAGACTGTGTCACCTCTGGAGAAAACACCCCTAAACTGTACATGGAAGAGAAGTGGAGTCCCAGGACTGCCTTTCCCAGCTGAAAAATTGGGACCCATCCAAGTGAGTTTGCCAGTAACTGTCATGGCTACAGAGCATATGCCAGCCTTCCCAGGAGTCCTGGCCACATCTCCAGGTGCCCGGGACTCAAACCCTCTCTTCTATTCCCAAAGCAACCTGGCCACTCTTTCTGCTAAGTTCCTGATCTGAGTCCCATTCTCCGGTCTCTGTCTTCTTCCTTGGACTTGTTGGACTTGAGCCAGAACTGCATGGGTTCTTCTGGTTTCTTCGTCATTGTCAGTACACTGTGGTAGGTATGCTAACACCCTTCCTCCCATTCGGGAGATTTCTTCCAATACAAGGGCTTTCAGCTCTGCCCCAGACCCTTTTAACTCCCCTGTCTCCTCCCTCCTGGAGCACGGAGCTCTGCACTTGGACTTCCAGACAAGCATGGCTTATGTGGAGGGGGAGAGTGGAAGCATATCCCCTCGAGGCTTGGTGAGGACCCTGGGTTTCATTCAAACAGACTGAGCTGCAAAGAGCCTTCTGTGCCACCCTCTTCAACTTCTGTTGTTCACTCCATTCCTTTGAGCCCTTCACAGAGAGCGCTCGGCCCCGGGCCTGCCTGCAGCTCATTTGGGAGTAAAAGCAGAAGGGAGGCTGCTCCAGGAACCAGGCATTTTTCCGGCTGTGAGCATGCACACTGTATATGTGGTGTGCAAGAAAGCCATTGTCAGTCACGTAAAACGGTTGCTATGGAACATGTTGAAAGTGAGAACACGATTTAATTGTGGATTTTATTATAAGTGTGATACTCTTCAGAAAGGCCCAGAAAGCTGGCGCTGCGGCCACTAACCAGCTCAGGGAGAAGAGAAGAGCAGCAGAGACTGCTTTGGAGCTCCCGTTGATGTTGACATGTGTGGACATCCTCAGGTCTCCTGGCCCCATTCCTCTCGCCCAGATTTGGTGCGTGGTGGCTCTAAACATTTGCAAATTCACAGTCATAGTCAGTCATTCGGCACATTATGAACTTCCACTGGCGATCCCTGTGGGAGAGAGGCAGAAAGCCAAGCCAGTGAGGAAAATCACTGCCAAGGGAGAAGCAGTGAACGACCTTTGGAAAATTCAGGAAACAAAGGGGCACCTAATGGCATGTTGTTCTCCATGAAGTCTCTAGAAAACCATTAGGTAATCCATCTATGAGGTCGGGAGTCCTAGACACCTCCTCACTCGGGGCAGGTGGCACCTTGCAGGTGACTGACAGGTTCCTGGCTATGTGACGGTCCCGTTTGTCACTAGGGGTCTCCTGGCTGCTGCTCTGTCCCATGAGTACCTCAAGGACAAATAAGTTAACAATTTGGAGTAAAAACATTTATTTAGCATTGTCTCCACTCCACTGTAAAGAATCCTCTCTTAAATGGGCCACCCATTGACTCATTTATTCTTCTACTGAGTACTTACCATGTTCTAGGCCCCACACTATACACTATGTGTTTCCATTCAGAAAATACCATTATAGGGAAATGAAGTAGGGGACACAACTCCAAACCTCCCTAAAGTGAACAAGAAAATGCCTGCCATTCGTGCACAGCAAATTTGTTCTAGAGGTCAGGCATGGGGATAAAGCACATAGCATTGTTCGATTTTTGAAAACGTGGTGTGGGTACATTTTAATGAATGTTCTTTGCTAAGGGCAATCCTAGGTTCTTTGTTCACCCATTTAACAAAAACCTACCGAGTGCCTACCCTGCATGGCACCCCTCTGGTATAATAACATAGTTTAGCAGCGATATGACACTTGTACCCACTACTTGGTGAGCATCTTCAGTATATCCTGCATAGCACTGGTGCACAGGTTTGCTCTTCTACTCTTTACTGTGATTCATGGTTTAGGCGAAGAAGCAGACTCAGAGAAATAAGCGACTTTCCTTAAAATAATTAGGTGACAATTTTGACAATTTCAGATTCCATGAGTGCCGAACTCAAATCTTACTCTTTCTCTTATACCACAATACCACCATAACTACATGCCCGTGACCCCCATCAGGGGACATGGCTGTCACCTCCTTTGCAAAGTCCCAACAAAGGGTGAAAATAAAGAGCCATTCCATTTGTGATCATGAAAACCCTTCTAAAGCACAGCCGATCATTTAATCTTAGAATTATCCTCCTTTTCAACCTGCTAGGCTTCTTCCCAGTTTGCTTTACTTTGAACAACAACCAATACTGAGAAGGTCTGTATCCCGTCTCCGATCTGGAAGAGAGTTCTGGGAGGTACCTCTCGCCAGCAGCTATGTGCTAAGTTAGGCTTTGGAATTCTGAGTCCGTTGCTTCAAGTCATTTGCTTAATATGATTGGCAAGGGAGTCTCCCCAGTACAAGTCTTGAGGGCCTTGGTGCCCAACTATTTATTAGCATTTATTCCAGCAGTTGTCAACAGAGGACATGGCTTCTTTTAGATGAAGATTAGCAAATTGGTGGCATGCATGTTTATAAAATGAATTTCATTACGCTAGGCAAGTCTTATTTATCCATATACCAACAGGCACAGATAAGTAAGCTTTTAAGCCAGGCATTCACATTACTCTTTTAAGAGGCTGTTAATTGATGTTGAGCAAATTTTAGACTTGCTCCTAAGAGAACTAAGGGACTCACCCAGGCTCAGTCTTTGATTTCTTTCCAGCACAGTGGCTCTCAAGCAGGGACACTTTTGCTCCCCTAGGGGTTTTTGAGTTGTCACAACTAATGGGGGAGGAGAGGTTACTACTGCCATCTAGTGATAGGGGTCAGAGATGCCACTAAACATCTGGAATGACTGGACAGGTGCCTGCAACAGAGAATCATCTGGTCCCAGATGCCCATAGTGCTCAGGGTGAGCAACTCCATACCAGGAAGAACCCACTATGATTTGCATATGGAAGGAAAGCCCCCACCCAGCAGGTTGGTCCTGCACTGACGATACTTCTCCAAGGAGGTGGCTTTAGCATCTTTCAGGAGAGCGGAAGGAACTCACACTGTAGATCTGTAAGCCACTGAATGTTGGTGACAGTAGCAAAATCTCACGGATATGTTCATTTTAAACAAATGCATGACATGGTATCTCAGTTTTCCTAGATTCTGGGCTAAGCCACATAATTGAAAATTTTCAAGCCAATAGGAATTAGATATTTTAATCACCAAAATATATTTATTTTGCAGTAATTTTGGATGGTATTCTTTCTGTACTGTAGTCTTCCTTGCCTTCTTAAAAAGACAATGCAGAACTAATATTCCTGTGGATGTGGAGATATCAGAAGAATACTGAACACCCTGTTGCACTCTTATCCAGTCTGCCCTTTGGGATGACACACTTGTTGACTGTCACCAGGTTCCCCTGGCTTTTGAGTTCTCAGATCTTTAATTTCTTAAAAATAGTGTGCTTGTGTGTGTGTGTGTGTGTGTGTGTGTGTGTGTGTGTGTGTGATGTCATTTGGCTATTTCTTCTCACTGGTGAAGAACTTCATTCTAAGTACTATTTTCCCTATTAATTTTTAGATTTTCTGCTTCTAGAAAATAGTTAACTAAACTAGTTAAAATGTATCTTAAATAAAAAGGAATAATGTGGGTTTCTTATGAATAAACATAAAGGTTCTATGTTCATGGAGTCTGAACCATGTAGTATGGCTTTTCAGAGCTGCTTAATGTTTGTTCTTTTGTTTTGTTTTTGTTTTTTAAATTCTGGGCCATGTTAAATATGTTAACTTCAGTTAGGTGAGATGTTGTTTCATTTAAAAGCTTACATTTCCTCAAAAGATAAGTCACACTCACATTCATCAAAGCCCATTATCAAATGAGTCAATGTACGTTTTGTTTTGTTTGCAAAACATTTATGGGTGAGTTTTTGGGAGTTCATCTGCTGTGTAAAGTGAGTATCACCTGATGGAAAGTACCTGAATTTATCAACACCTCTCTCTATTTTGGTAGAAGATTCTCATGTTCTTCTTATTGTTTTGTTTGCAAGAGTTTGGAATAGCTGATTAGGAAAGGAGATGGAAGAAGTATGTTTTGTCTTTAGGTTATGTAAATCCTCCCTTTCCTTCCTGGGTGTGGTTAATCCCTTCCCCTTCTCTTCTCTCCCTTCCCACAGCCCAAGGTGGGAGTCATCTAGAAACAGGCATCAAAGGGGTCCAGTTTCACAGTGGGTACTCTTTCAACTATGTTTGCCCTTTCCTCCTGATACTGGATCAGAAAAAGCACTCTTTGATATCGAGTGAAAGGCAAAGCTTAGAACACCACAAGAGACTAAGCTGAGGCTTTCCTGCTCTGGGGCTGCTTGGAGCCCATCTTTAGCTCCAAGGGTGAGCTGCTCCATGAAATGGTTGATGAGAATAGCCCCATGTGGCTGTCCATCACCCAAGCAACATCTTGCTTAATTATATACCAAAGAGGAAGTAAACTAGAAAAAATTCCAGACGGAAGTTCTTGTTGACAAGGTCCTTGCTGGGAGCTGGTCCCCAGCTCCTTGGACCCTCACCCCCTGGGAAGGCTCACCTTTCCACTGCAGAGAAGGTGGTGGTCGCTCCTCGCATATAGTAGTCGTAATTGTAGGAAATCATGTCCATTTCTTCCCCATAGTGGCCTGGATATTCTGTGGTTAGCCTAGGCGGGAAGAATAAAATTTAGAGGAAAAAGATAAAACACACTATTATTACAAAGAAGAGATGGCATTTGAACATCACGGAATCCAATCCAGATTCCAGTACACTTTTCCAGGTTGCAAAAAGATGATGGGCAGTTTCCTCCCACTTCTCATCTTCCTTCTTCTTGTCATTAAACTACACACGGAAAAAGATGTAGATAACTCCCAAAGCCTTGAAGAAATATTAATTAGTATCAATGTTAAACCATTCCATGCAAGTCCACTGGAATCATGTTTCCAAACTATGGATTGTGATTTAGTGGATCATGAAATCAATTTGATTGGCTATTTCCAAATAAGCTTTAAATAACAGAGGCACTTGGGTGGCTCAGTCAGTTAAGTGTCTTGTCTAACTTGGGCTCAGGTCATGATCTCATGGTTCAAGGGTTTGAACCCTGCATCGGGCTCTGTGCTGACTGCTCAGATCCTGGAGCCTATTTCAGATTCTGTGTCTCCCTCCCCTACTCATTCTCTGACACACACACACACTCTCTCTCTCAAAAATAAATAAGCATTAAAAATTTTTAAAAATAAAAAGTAGAGTAGGAAATATCAGAGCACAGTCTAAAGGTTGTGTGTGTGTAAAAACTTTGTTTCAAATATACTGTGTTTATGATTGATGTGAGATTCAATATGTATTTTTTATTGTGAGTCATGATTAAAGTGTTTGAAAAATATTAAAATAATATTTAATCCCCCAAAAGGTAGTCTTTTCCTTGTCCACTATTGTTTTGTGGAACCTGAAACAGTTCCTGCTACATAGTATTTGCTGAATAAATAATGACCTTGGGAGAGTCACTTCATCTCAATCTCCTGGTGTAGAAAAGAATGAAAAGAACCTCACAGGCTTGTTATTGGAATGAATACTGGTATGTGTGATGTGTAAATGGTAGAAGTTGAACCATTAGGAGCACTTTGTTTCTTCTTCCTCCTCCTTTTTCTTCTTTCTCCTCCAAGATTAGGTCAGTCCCAGTATCCCTATGAGTAGGTTTGTTGTGGTCCTATTTGCTGCTGGAATAAATCTAGAACCTCCTGATGCTTGTAAGGGGATCTTCAGGTCCAAAAATAGTCTGTTTAGTGTAAAATGGGTGTGCCAACGTCTTTATCTGCATCTCCAAGGCAGTTAGTGTGTGTCAACAATTTCACTCAATTTGGGTTCACCAGGCCATTTTGTGTTGTTGTATACATTATGATGATAAAAATATCTTCTATTATGTAGACATAATATTGCAAGGATTATCACAAAATCTTGAAAAGACTGATCTGTAATCTAGAAGGGCTCCTAGGAGGATCTGAGGACTTGGATGCAGCAAGTCAATGGTTAGTTCAAGATGACATGGGGTTAGCTAGAGCCCTGAAAGCCCATTCTCGAGGCTCACAATTGTTTTTTCTTTAAATTATATCGTTGTTCTTGTTCTGAGAATTTCCCCAAGACATAATTATGCTCCATTAGGATACCAAGCCCAATCCAGAGTGGGTTATGTGCGTTTTGCTTAATATGTTCATAAAGGGAAATAAAGCTCTGCGAATTCAGAAATCTATTCTGTGCTTCTAAAAAGACCTAGAACAGGGACTTCCTCTTTCTAATGAAAGTGTTAAATGACTCATAAATGGACTTAATAGGGCCTCACATGGATCCCATTGGTTTGTGATCTATGAGGATTCTAATAAGCACTAGACTAAAGTTTATCCTCCACAAAAAAGAAGCATTGGTTGAGAAAGTGAATAATGTAAGTTAGGGTTAAAATAAATGGTGTAGGAAGTGTTTTCCTTACTTCAGGGAACACAAAATATTTTCCAGAACTTTGAAACACTCTTTGGATATAATGCATGAAGATAATTGCCAAACATTTTTATATGTGCTACGGAAGAATCTACATATAGCGATACTGCATTAAGCTAAATCCAATTGCTAAACTTGTTTGGAAATGATCAGGCTAGATATTTATTTTTTTAAGTTTTTACTGATATGATGTCAGATTACTTGGTTACTTAAGCAAATTTGAACTAACGTGAAAAAGAGAGGCTTGCATTTTCAAAAATCTTGAAGTTTTAAGCTTCCGAGGGGAAAAATGTATCCAATAGTTTAACTAGAATTTTCTATTGCTTCATTTTTGGTAGTGATCAGATATAGGCCCCCTTGATCAACTGAACAGTTTGTCTGGAAGCCTCTGTGGGGGGACTGCGAGCCAGTAAATTTCTAGATTTCCCAGGAGAAGGCGTGCATGCCCATGGGTACCTTTCCCTCTTGGTCTCAGCCAAGTTTTGGTTTTATTTGATTTTTGGTTCTTGTTGTTATTTTGTTACAAAACTGTGAGATCACGTTTGGACTATCTTACAGGACCCTGGATTAAAGGGGCCAGGGAAAGAATTTACATATGATGGAAGTTATACCTGCTCTATGACACTAAACATTTAGAGAAAGAAATGGCCCAAGTCATGAGTAGAAAGTGAATTGCCCCAAGACCACCCATAGAGGGAACTTCTGTTTCAATACGATCCAGGGTTCTGAGTTTTGGAACCAAATAGATGTGTCTCCATTTAGTTCTTGATGACATCCTGCACATATAACATGTCTTAATAAATGAAAGGCCCAGTAATAGCTTCCATAAGAGAAAAGAAAGAATGTAAACTTTCGGAGCTAGACACAAACAGGGACATAGGGACTTGTCAGGACATCAAAAGAGGCTACAAGGAAGCAGGAGATTAGGGTTTCAAAATCAATGTCACTGGGCTTCCTGAGGGTGGGCGGGGAAGAAGGCTGTGTGGTTCCAGCTTCCTTGTGAATTACTAGGTCACTTCAGGTAGCTTTTGGCAAAATAATAATAATAATAATGATAATATAAATAAATTAAAAATAAAATAAAATAAAATCACACTGAGCATTGCCATTCATTCCTAAACCAATTGAAATAATCTAACAAGCCTTCAGCTTGGCAAGATGAAGAGAAGCGTCAGTCAGCATGGTGTCTTTATTCAATGCACTGAAATGAGCATTGAATTGAAACTCCTCTATTTGGATCCTCACATACTCCTTTACAAAGATGTGTGTGTGTGTATGTGTGTGTGTGTGTGTGTGTGTGTGTGTGTGTGTTCCTCCCATCACTTTGGGCGAATGACTGTTGGGGTACACTTTCTCACTCTATGACACCTTTTATGCCATCTGCAGGCAAGACAAAGAACTTAACAGAGAACTTGAAAAGTGAGGAAAACTAAGCGAGAACTTAATAATGTAGAATGACTCGTGCAGCTTCTTGTGTTAGATGGGGTTGAACAAGGTGGAAAGAAATGAAATAACATCTTACTTATAAGCTGAATAAAACCCAAACTGAAGGGATTTTTAAGACTGATAGAGGATATTCTCATCTAAGATTCTTGAAACACTGAAATTATCAGCAGGCTCAACCAGAACCAAAACAAGGCTGCTGAGGAGTCTGTGACCACTGACGGAGCCACAGCTGATGGATGGCCCTGCTCCTCTGCTGTGACAATGGCGCGCACCACAGAGCCAGGCCCAGATGTATGTTATCACAGCCATCCCACACAGAGGGATAGAGATACAATTTAGTTGGATAAAGAGGCCAGTTTCACTTGTTGTTAGAGGTTTGGCTGAGGACTGGTTTTAATAAAGGAAAGGGTTTTAAATCTATTTCTCAGCAGAGAGTGACTCAGTGTAAAACCATATCAAAATCCATCTCTATTATGGATTACGGAACAGTTGAACCTAGAGTCAAACTTCACAGCACCAGGATCGGTTTCCCATGCATCTATCTGCTGGTGGGAAGGACAACTGGATTAAATGAAGACATCCTGCAGGCTTCAGTCAGGCTGTGTGCCCCACCGCTGTGGACATGGTCAATGGGGCCCTGTGTCATGGCCCCAAGTCCGCTGGGATCACCTCCCCAACCTTCTCCGGCCTGGTGGGACAGCAGAGGAGCATATGCCACAGCCTTACTACTCTAAAAACTGGAAGAACAGTCCAGCTTTTACAAGTTAACAAATCAGAAGGGAGTTTCAGCTTTTTTCTAAACAAGAATAAACTGAGAATGTTTTCTGACCCGTTCTTCGGTGAGGAGCCCATGTTCAACCAACATTTTAGAGAAGATTCTTCTGGTCAATCTAACCTCTGTTTTGCTCCTATTTTCACCATTTCCCAATTAGCATGTTATTTTATTTTATTTTTTAATTTATTTTTTTGATGTTTACTTACTTTTGAGAGAGACAGACTGAGTGTGAGCAGGGGAAGGTCAGAGAAAGAGGGAGACACAGTCTGAAGCAGGATCCAGGCTCTGAGTTGTCAGCACAGAGCCCAATGTGGGACCTGAACTCACAAACTGTGAGATCATGATCTGAGCTGAGTCGGACATTTAACTGACTGAGCCACCCAGGCACCCCATATTTTATTTTATTTTTTTATTTTATTTTTGAGAGAGACAAAGAAAGAAAAAGAGTAGGGGATGGACAGAAAGAGAGGGAGACAAAGAATCCCAAACAGTTTCCATGCTGTTGGTTCAGAGCCTGATGCTGGGTTCAAACCCATGAACCATGGGATCATGACCTGAGCTGAGATCAAGAGTCGGATGCTCAACCAACTGAGCTACCTAAGTGTCTTGTGCATCTTATTTTATTTAAGTATCCTATTCGAATGTCCTATTACTTGTCAGCACCACATATGGAGCATTTGATTAAAAAAAAAACCAGGGTCCTATATATATATGTCTTGTTTCATGATATGACCAATGTGGTGAACTCCTTAAGGGATCAGTGGTATCTGGCAGCATATAGGTCTTAATGATCTGGTTCCCAGGAGCATGAAGGAGAAATTTGGCATTTGTGGGACTGATGTGTTGAGGTTGGCCTACGTTCCACATTCAGCTACAAAGAGGATGTCCCTCTCTGGCAGGCAAATCAGTGAGAAGGTGTTTTGTTTTTAAATAAATGAATCTGATCATGATCAATCCTCCTGCATAATGTTATTCCAGGTAAGCCAGCAGGAATGAGCATATTTCAGGTTAGACTAATTTGCTAATGGCTCAGCATCTCCAATAGGAGCTGCTTTAGAACCTGTCTCAATTATTTTGGCAAAGATGAGAACAGTAAGACTCAAATGCAGTTAAGCATGAAGGAAGCACCTGCGAAGGAAGAGCCACCTGGCTTCTCCCCCAGAAAGCTGAGGAGTTGGCCCCATGGGGCTGAGTGACCAGGTCTCTGCCATCACCGAAGTGCCATCCTCGGTGGAAAGACCTTAAACCCTGAAGGAAGGAGAAAGATGTTCATGTCTGTCTTCTTGTGGCATTTTGGAAATTTATATTTTAAAAGGTCCAAATATGTATCACAGCACGTGGAAATGCAGTTCCAGAGATATCTCTGACTTCAATTAGAAGAGGAAAACCTCTAAATATTTTCCCAATTGCTCTGTTGGAACTGAATTCCTAGCTCACTGGCCACGCCCAGGGCTGCTCAGCAAGCACATTTATTTCCACTTTTCCTGGCTTTCATTAGCCACATTACATCATTGTTGCCCTGGTCCTAAACATTGAGCGAAACAACTCTGCTTCTCACATCTCTGCTCCAGCTAAAATAACCCCTTTCTTCTCTGTTTTCACTTCTAGATGGCCACTGCCTTATTCCCTGATACTTCACCCATGTGGGTCCTAGTTTCTCCTCAGGATTGAAAGAGCTCAGTACTGTGTGGAGAGCTTAGGGTTGGGAGGCAGATAGACTTGCTTGAACAGAGTTTGGACCTTTGAACCTGTCACTACGTCTGCACCTCAGTTCCCTTATCTGTGTGCAAGTGTCATAATTTCTGGGTGTGAGAAGTAAATAGCTAACCTATGGGCACGTGCTAGGTGGGTTAATACATAAGTTACATAAATACAATGTGCCATCATCATCATTACTGGGGACTGAATCAAAGTCTATAAATTGTACCTATTTCTTAACATTTATTTATTATTGAGAATCAGAGAGAGACAGAACATGAGCATGGGAGGGACAGAGAGAAGGGGAGACATAGAATCCAAAGCAGGCTCCAGACTGAGCTGTCAGCACAGAGCTTGATGCGAGGCTCAAACCCACGAGCGCTGAACCCATGACCTGAGCTGAAGTTGGACGTTCAACTGGCTGAGCCACCCAGATGCCTCAAATTGTACTTATTTTGTAACCATTCACATTCACTGGCTGATTAAATGAATTAATGAATGGAGGAATGAATGGTCATCTCTAGACTCTAGTAAAGGCAAGGAAGTACACTAGAATGGTGCAACAGGTTATGTCTTTAACTGCAAGGCTTACTTTATTCTGAGTGGCTACTGGGGCCTGGCCTTGGGTTAGCCAATACTTACTAGCCAACCAGCCACAACTCTGAAATTGCTGCTTTTGAAGTTTGAGCACAGGGAGGGACGCATCACTGCTAGGCAGGCAGCACATACGTTTCTAAATTATAAATATGGCACAAAAATTGTGAAGGGCCACTCGGGCCGAAGAAAGGTATGTTTGATTCTGTTGTCCCTCAAAAGGAGTGCTTTGGGCCTCAGGCAATACAAGGCAATGATTGTCTGTAGAGCACGTGAACATCTAACATCAATGTGAGTTGCTTTAAAATGCAACATCCAGTCCTATTTTCTCAAAGCGTGGGTGTCTTCATCTCTGTAATACCTGCTTCCCAGTGGCTCAGAGGAACCGGTGCAGAAGCCGCCTTTCTTCCCAGCCTCTGGGTTCAGCACAGCAGGTAACCTGAGCAGGGATGGGGGCACAGACTCTGCAGTGGGGGTTGCCTGTGACCTCATTCTTGTCCCTGCCATGATTTCGTGCCAACACCCCCCATCTTCTATAAAATCTGAACCACGAGACCATGAATTAAAGGTTAGTTTCATTGAGTGCTTTAGAGAGGGGGAAGAAGAATATTCTGGTAAGCTGATCTCATTGTTGTGGACTAGAGTGATCTAGGAATTAAGGAAAATATTTTCTGGTGTTGAACTCAAGCTTCAGGGAGAGGGAGCTGTGCAGCAGAGAGTACGACATGTGAGCGTCATAGGCTATCTAGGTTGGAGGAAAACTGAAAATGTCATCTGTACTGATTCTGAGGAAGAACATTATTCTTTTTGCCATCAAAACATACTGTGCAATGAACCTAATAAAAGGCCACAGGCCTGGAGAAGAACCATGAGAAAAGATGCTCAATTCAAAACCATTGGTTCCTGGGACCCATTGCTTACACATGGCCGGCATCACCTGGAGAAGAACCATGAGAAAAGATGCTCAATTCAAAACCATTGGTTCCTGGGACCCATTGCTTACACATGGCCGGCATCACCTGCAGATGGGGGACTTTCTGGGGCGTGGCAGGCAGCGGCTGTAGCTGACGGGGGTTATTTATTACAAACAGGATCCCAAGAGTTGTGGCTTCGTCAGTGACATGTGTTTGTGGTTTCGGACGACTGGACAAAGAATTCGAATTCTCATATGTAAATCAATACTTGTAAAATTTACATACGTATCCAATCCAGTGGGGACTGTTTACTGACAGCGTGTTTGAATCTATCAGAAATTCACTCTTTTGCCAGAGTTCAGCGAGGCTGTAATATCTAACGAGAAACTTCACTGAAGTGAGAACAGCACATTGGTCCCCACCAAACAAATAAATCACTCACTCATCTGGCAGTTGGTTGGATGATTTGGGGTTTTTTTTCCCTGCAAGAGTGGTGCTATTTCTGAATCCTTAAATGTCTGCAAGCACAAAGATGATAGATGCTCATTTAGCGAGTTCAAAACCCTGTTGGGCTCAGTGCAGCACATTGGCTTTCAAAGCGGGAGAGAAAAATGTCCCCACGCATATGCGTCTCGTTCCCTGGGAGGTAATTGAAGCCAGTGTAAGTGATGCCAGGGGAGGCTTCAGATAGGAAGGTTATCAGCAGTTTTCAACGTGGGAAGGTGTGGGAAAACACTCCTCACTCCATCAGGCTGTTAAAAGGATCAAAGAAAATAATGCTTGTGAAAGAATCCTTTCCAACTAGAAAACGTCACCCTATAAGTGTCAGGTTTCACCACAGTTCCTGTTCCTATGGGCTTGCAGCATTCATTCTAGCAATTGATTAAGAGCCTATTTTGTGCTAGGCAATCTTCTGTGAGATGCAGAGGAAGTAAGACCTAATTTTTGCCCTAGAGGCTTCATTCAGTTTAGAAAGACATATAATATAAGGAACGTCATGACTCAGGCAATTTAAAGATGCCACTAAAATGTCTAGACACCCCAGTGGGATAGTGAGTCATGCACGGTGCATGCAGCAATCTCGCTTTGCCGCTTCTCCAAGTTTTCCTTTGAAAAAGTACCATTGCCTGGGGCACTGCTGTGGCTCTCTGCTCTAACACCATGCAGTCAGGTAAGATGCGGCTAAGCAGAGCCTTTCTCGAAGGGAGGGACTGCCTCCAACTTTCTGAGTGACTTTCTCCCCTTCCCCCCCACCCCCAGCCAGTTCTGCTGACCCTCCTGGTGGGGAAAGGAGGGGGCGGATCATTGCAGGCAAGGCTTGGGGTGAGTTTTGTCAAGGGGCCCTCCATGTCTCAGGCAACTGAAAAGTTGCTCATCTCCCTTTTCCTGTCATTAACCCAAGGAGTTTGTTCCTTAGTATATACTTCTATGTTCATTAAATCTTCACATCTTTAGCAATCGTGGGTTGCATCTAAGAGAACTTGAAAAGTTATTTCTCAAGCATGTAAGAGGAAGGACACACAGCACTTGTGAGGAGCAGGAGGAACTTGAAACCAGCCCCCAAATTCCCAAGGGAATTCTGGGGCATCATTAGAAAATTAATGGAATTTTGAAACATAATGATCTGGATCCTTTGGGGTCTCAGCATTCAAAGAAATGGGGTAAGCTTCAAGCACTGATGCTCAGATAGTGACTATCTATCAGATAATCAGATAGATTACACATCCCATGGAGCATGAGGACTCTGGGAAGATTGGATATTTCCCCTTCATCCACCCTTATCTCCATCCATTCCCATCTCTGCTGTTTGAGAATTGTTCTAAAGTGAGTGAGTCTCAGTTTCTCGCCTGCTTTGTCACCAAAAGCTTTGGGCCCCACGTCCATTCCCTGTGGTTGCTGTTTCCCGGGAGCCAGGTGGCCAGCCAGCGACTGTGTGACCACCAGACGGGGCAGACCCCCACCTATCTTGGCAGAGACATTGGTCCTCTAGTTGATGAGACAGGCAGCCACCCCAGCTCCCTCCTCCTCTGCCTGGGGAGGAATGAGTCAGCCATCCCTGGCACACTGTGCAAGTGGATGGTTTCTTGTTTCTCTGCACCGCCAGCTCCAGACACTGGTTCTGCCTCCCACAGCGTGACCTGGCCCCTGACTCTGATGACCTTGGGTAGAGTCAGCCTTAGAAAGGCCTATTAGTTGGTGAGGAGGCTGGGTCTACACTGCAGCTGGGAGTGTTGAATGGGACAGGTCAGCTTTGTGTGATCAAAGCTGGAGGCAATACCGGGCATATATAATCTCAGTCCTCACCATATTAGGAAGAAGGCTGACGTTACTCATCCATTCATTCAACAGGTGCTATTGAGTGTCTCGTAGGTGCCTGGCATTATTCAAGGGGCTTGTGATGTAACAATACAATGATGTCTGCTTGTTCAGAGCTTACCTTCTAGGCCAAGGGTGGGAGGATGGGGGGACAGATTTTTTAAAATTGGAGAAAGTAAAGTAAATTATATTTTCTGGGCCTCTTCACCTTATTCTGCATGCCCCCCTGAGTCATCTCTTCAAACATTCATTCAATAATTATTGCAGACACTATTTTCCAAGCATGACACTAGGCATTGGGGGTATGAAGATCAATGAGTTCCCTGTAACCTCCAGATGTCCCTAGTCTAGACAGAGAGAGAGAACCATGCATGGATAGTTCAAGTGTAGTGTTCTAAGTGCTGTGACAGAGGCATCCATGTGGGCAGAAAACAGGGTCCCCCACACCTGGTCCTCCCCTTGCCCCCAGGCTGTCAATCCTCCCCAGGGCAGCCCGCCCTGGGCTAACTTCTTTTACCCCCTTTCTCCTGAACATGCTTCTCTGGGCCACCCAGTCTCCTGCAATCCTGATGGCTCCTTCAGAGCCTAAGGGGAAGTCTTGCTAGTGTGGTAATGGATTAAGTATTAGTTTGTTGCTTATTCTTTTGGATAATTTATTTACATTTTAACTGGCTTTTAATGCCTTGCAGCTGGGGAGGTGGATTTCATGATGGGGTGGCCTCTGTTGGCAGACTGGGGTTGGGAAGATTGGGGAAAGCCATATTTCTCCTGTTTCTCAGTGGGGCCTAGTCATGTTTCAACCCTCATCCTCTCTTTGAAAACAGTTCTGGGCATCAGATTGCCCTTTGCAAAGGGGCCTTTGGAATTAAGGAATTTTTAGGGCTGAAAACAACCTCAAAGATCTTTTACTGGCTTTCGGGAGTTTGAGGACTCTTGAAAATTCTCTGTAAACTTTTGTTTAAACATACTGAAGTGCATTTTCTTTTTCCTGAAAACAAGATCTGTATCTTTCATGAGATTCCTAAAAATCTCAGAGATCCAGAAAAGGTGGCTAGTCTTGAGGCCCCGTAGAGAAGGAGAGTGACTTTCTAGAGATGTTACAGTGAAAGAGGAGGAGAGGTGGGGGAGGAAGGGAAGGAAGGAGAGGACACGTCAACACAGAGCCATAAACTCAAGCTTCATGTTGCCCCATCAGTTTTGCCACACTGTACCACCACACATGGGCTTTAGGTCTTTGCCTTTGGGACCTGTCACAGTTCTAGCCTATGCCCTAGCCATGCCTGTGCACCTGCCACAGTGGGGTAAGAACTGCTTTATGGAGGCAGCTTTGGAGAGCTGGAGGAGGCCCATGCTCCATCATACTGCTACTGATATTGGCTGACTCTGAGCTCTGAATTTACTAGTCATCACTACTCCTAACAGAAAAATGTTAAGCCTTTGGAACTGCCCATCCTTAGAGCCATTCAGGCATCTGTGCAACAACACTGTCTGGTGGCAGAAGAGTTTCGCCCTCAAGGCTGCCCTTTCTCGTATCACATCACAGAGAGATAAATCAGTTGAGTGAGCCACCCTTCAAATGTTGACACTTGGGATCCCTTGTCCGAGGCAGAAATGCCTGGCTTGTTTGCACACCGAGGAACTTGGGACAAGTTGTGTTATTGGCACCCAGTGGAAGTCGTCAGGGTAAATAAATCCATGCATACATATTCTCCTAGTCAATCTGAAGGCTAGGTCAGGGGCTTCTGGGCAACAGCCCAGAGAGCTGGAAAGGAACTACACATTGATCTAGAAAACACTAGCCTCTTTCTTCCATCTATAATTATATACCCTGTTTGCCACTCTGGCCTTTGAGTGGGCTAGTTTCTTCCTATGAAGTTCTGCAGGAAAAAAAATAGGTTCCTGAACAGATCTAGCAGCCCTGGGTGTGATAAGAAGTTAGCGTGATAGAGGGAAAGAGCACTAGAACAGGAGTCAGTAGCTGTCAGCTGTAGAGGTGACATACCCATGAAATAGCTAGGTGACTTTGGACAAATGACTTCCCTGTCCTATTGTTCTGTTTGTTTTCTTTCCTGCCAAAAGAGGGGTGTAGGTGCATTGGGTTGATGACCTGTAAGGTCCCTCCCTGCTTGAATATTATTCTAGCCTTTTCTTTAATTTTATTTATTCATTTCCTTCTATATGCTGCATTCCAAGTTTGCCTAGGACAGCCCAGGCTTATCTGAAGCCAGAAACATGGACCAGAGCACCCCCAAACTCTCCTCTAGACCCCAGGCTCCTTCCACCAGGCTCACCAGCAGGAATATGGACATCTCTTGCTGTAGCGACAACAGTAAAACTGCCATTCCCGATCCAGAACGGACTCGAAGTAGCGGCTCTGGAACCCCGCCACCAGCCCATTGTTGGAGCACGTCTGGTACCTGAAGAGAAGAGAACAACATCAAGTGAACTAACGATGGAAACACCCAAGACCTGGGCTCCCACGGTTACCAAGCCAGGCCACACTTTGACTGACCTAGATTCCCAACAATTTATTCCATTTTTATGCAAATAATCAAGACTTTGTTATATTTGTAGAATTAACATATGCTCTGCATTAAAATTCAAATGATTCAGGATCTTTCAGCTGAAGCAAATTTGGGGAACACTATTCCTGAAAGACTTCTATGAATTTATAGTCGGATGGAAGAGAGTGTAAGTGGATGGATAGAAAGGAATCTAGAGTCTTACAGATGTAAGATTGTATTATTAATGCCATTTATAAAAAAAGAGAATATAATTTATTTTACTTGAATTTAAAGTAAAAAGAAGACACAGAGGAACACAATGAACCGATGAATTTCAAATAAGAGTTTCTTTTGCTCAGGAGCAGAGCCCTGGCAGTTAGCACTGGACACTCAACTGGCAAAGCCCAGGTGGGTGCAGTGATTTGCCCAGGGCCACCCAGTAGGGAGCTGCTACCACACTCCCAGGTTGTCACCACTTACCCAGGAGTCTTTCTGCCACCCACTAAACTGTAAGCTCTCTGTGGGTCAGAGCAGATTTTGTGCAGATTTATCCCCAGTGGCCACAGTAGGTCCTGGCATATGGAGGTACCACCACACGGTGGTGACAGGCAAGTGAACTCCTCAAATTCCCTGTAAGGGCATTTTCCCTGTCTTAGATGCTGTGTTCTAATCCTTCACAGAAGGTAACCCTTCTCTCTGGTCCACAGACCCTCCCTTCGTCCCTGGGAGTGGTTACACTTTCCGTATCACTAGGCTGCTGCTCTGGGGATCAGCTCCTCTTCCCTTCACAGCACTTCTCTAACTAAGCATTGGCCTTGGACTGTGTGATCATTTCTTCCTTTGTTCCAATTCCTTTCTCCCACCATCCAAATCCCACCAGTGCCTGAAGGTTGCCACCTCTGCTGGATGGTGGAGATGCTAGTCTCCACCCAACCACCACGGGGTCCTGCACTCTGGGGGCTGGAGGTCACTCAAAAGTCCTTCCAAAATAAGTCTTTAGCTCCCTCGGATTCTCTGCATTTCCCACCCACCCGGGCATTGAGCCTGATCCGTCTCATGGGTGAGTGGAGCGGTGGTTGTCTGTCCCTCCTGGGATGACAGCTGCTGGAACACAGCCCAGCTTTCCAAGTACAGATAAATTTCCAGAAATGATCATAGAGAAGGTAAGAATAGATGCTCTGTGCTGATAGGTGAGAGGGACCATGCTGACACATGTACTCTGAAATCACCAGTGGTGACTCATTTCATGGGATTTTTCATCATTGCTAGAAATGATCTGTAGATCTGATGAAACCAGATATTAAATATATTTCATGGCTCTGATTGGAAGGTATCTGTCCTTTTGGTTCATTTATTATTCATTTATCCATTCATGCACACCTTCATTCAAGTGAGCATGTATATATTCATTCATCCACCAGACATGTGTACCCTGATACTCTTGATCCTCTTTGGCAACTATCCCCACGCTTCCTCATTGAGGGAACGAGACCTGGGCTTGGAGTGTGGCCATCTGTGCAGATTAGCCTGGGTTGCTGTCCCTGGGACTTGCAAGAAGTTCCTATAGACCCTAGAGAGCTCAGCTACAGGAGATCAGGGAGACAGATTAAAATGCCCTAGACACGCTAGCCTTCTTTGTTCTACCATTGCTCACATCTCATCAGGAGCAGTACCACTTGGGAAGACACCTGGCATTTTGGAAGCCACATGATTGGAATGGACTGCCAGGGTCTGGGACAGTGGAAAGTCCAAGATGGTCTATTATATCCTCATTCTAGCAATGTGAGTGAGAGATTTTCAATACAAAGCACTAAAAGTTGTAAACAAAGCTTTTGGGATCTTCTTTCTTACCATCACTACAATTTTTGGCTTCCTCTAAGACAAATTCCTTCTCAGAACTGAGCCAGGCCGTGGTTTCCCTGTGGCTATTGTTCCATTGTTTTGGTTTGTCCTATGCACTCAGATCACTGCAGGGACAGTGTTCCCAGAGTGATAATTTCCCTCTAGTAAAAATAAGTGCAGCAAGAGAAGCTGGCCTGACCCATGGGTCATCAGTTCTGAAGGCAATCCAGGTTCTGCGAATTCTCCATCAGTGGTCAGCCTCGCAGCTGGCCCCACCATCCCGTTTGGCGAGTGTACCTGTCACTCCCTCATGGGCTACCTCAGGAAGATCATTTGGACACGACAGGCCCAGGGCAAAAGAAAATATGGTTAAAGGTAGATAAACACACAAGGCTCTCCTTTCCTATCTTCTGTCCCATTACCTACACAGGTTGGCAGAATGAGCACACGTTGGGGTTTGGTAGTGCATGTGACCAAACCGTGAAATCATTCCTTCCTGATTTGGATTTTTCTTGGGGTACGTTTTCACTCTCATGTGGGGATCAGTAGAGCAGAAAGGTCAAAAGCATGGACTATGCTGCCGGATGGGTGCTCCAACCACTCCCGGCTGTGTCACCTTGGGCAGCTTCATACCCTCTAATGGCCTCAGCTTTCTCATTTGTAAATGGGCATAATAACAGTACATACTTAGTTAAATTATTGTGAAGACCAAATAATCCAATGCATATAAAACTCTGGTACTTAATAAATTACTTATTATTGATGCTTTTGATGCTTAATAAATTATTATTGTCATCCTGCTTTCATTTCGTCCACTTGGCAATTGTGAGTATGCTCGACAAAAACTACCTTGGCTCCCTAGGCTCCCATCAGAGGAAAGCTGGTGGACTCCAAAGCATTCCCTGAGCTTCTGTTTCTTTAAAACAAAGCTCATGGAGGTTGGATATCTTGGTTGTAGACACACATTCACTTTGTAGCATATAGATACTTTGGTTTCACTTATCACCCCCAGTAGAAGGTAGAATCCTTAATGGAAAAGATGACTTGATCTTTAGTTTGAATTCTTCCACAGTGCCTGTCACAATGGGGCTAGCAGATGTCTAACAGAAGAACAAATGAACTTATGACTGATCAGGTGTCTTCAATCCCAGAGGCAGAGTTGGCTTGGGAAAGCCCATCACTCAGACCCAGAAAGGACCTGGAACTTCCCCAGGAAGTTTCCAGAACCAGAGTGAGTGATCATCTCCCCACACCCATCTTCTCCCTCAGGAATGAAGTCTGCTCAGGTTGAGGGCGTAAACTGAACAGAGATTTGGTCATTCCTCCCCTCCCTTCCTGTAACTTTTGATCTTTTCTGAAAGCACCTTATTTGAAAAGACTCACTTAAATATTTGGCCACAAGCTGCAGGATCACAAACATGGAGCAGACTGGGGAGAAGAGGGGTAATTGATGGGAGGGGGCTGGGGGAGCAGGTGAGGGCTGGCATGGCTCGAATGATTCAAATTCAGTTTTGAAAAGCGGTTAGTGATAGGGACGTCTGTGTGGCTCAGTTGGTTGAGCATCCTGCTCTTGATTTTGGCTCAAGTCATGATCCGAGGGTCATGGATTGAGCTCTGCATTGGGCTCTGTGTTAACAGCAAGGAGCCTTCTTGAGATTCTCTCTGCCCCTCACCATGCTCATGTGCTCTCTCTTGCAAAACAAATAAATAAACATAAAAAAAAGTGGCTGGTGATGAAAAGACACTCCAGAGGCTCTGCTCCACTTCCCAGCACCTGTGCGATGCTCCTGAATGGGCTTGCAAAAGGGTAAGGACAGAAACCTCCAGGCCTCCGGGTGGATTATGACGGGACCCCAGGGAAGCCATGAGCAGAGATTCCCTGAGAACCTCGGAGTGCCCTGTTTCAGAGACTTTCTACTCCCCATTTCAGGAGGCAGCCTTTCCTTCTCACCAACGCTGTGAAGGCGGGAGGCTTAATTTTGTTTCACAAACTGGATCATCGTTGGCCTTGCTCCACCAGAAAGATGAAACTTTCTAGAAGGCAGATTATGAGGCAGTTAGTTATTCCTGCTCTAACAATACTCAGGGAGGGACCTTCTTGGTGGCCTTTGAAAATGGTTTATCTCGGGGCCGTCACCTTGAAAGCAAAGACAGAAAACCTTCTCCAGTATTTGCAGCAGTCAAACAAAGACATTTCAGGGTACAGGGGAAGAGCTGTTGTTGAAGAAGCAGCAGACCCAATTTCTGTCCTTCATAGGCTGTGTGGAACCTCATCTAAGTCCCTGTGAGGACTGAATGAAAGGATGCCTGCAAAACTCTTGGCCAAGATGGAAACTGAAAGGCTAGCATCCAAACACATTCTTCGGAGGCCAAAGCTTTTGTATAAGAGCTCTTAGAGGGCACAGAAATTCCTCCAAGACTGTACTCTCCTGGTCCATCCTCTGGCCAGGCTCTCTCCCTGTTTCTTGTGTTCTTCACTGGGTCCAGGGATGTTGGTGAGGCCAAATAATGGAGACTGGGACTAGAAGATGTGCACACATGTGGTTTTGTTGGTGAACTCTTCTGTAGAGTTAGTCTCTCCTTCCAGTTTCAGTCCCAAAGTATAAAAAGTCCAAACTCTTACCAAGTTGAGGGTGGCAATGGGTCTGTTGTAGAAGAGAGTAAAGCAGTGCCATATTGGTCAAGAGCTTGCAAAATCACATGGAATTGGTGGGCTGGTCATGCTGGTCTCTTTCCTCTCAGTTCCACAGATGTACAGGGTGTTCCAAGTGTGCTAGTCAGTCTCCAAACCCACAGCAGACATGGAATAAGAGCAGTTTTGCCCATCGTCCAAGCCAGGGACTAGCTCCCTGTGTGGGGAGACTCTGTGACACTGGGACACAGTCTCCTTCACCTCCCCAAACTTCTTTCCCAACCCAGCTAGATGAGGGCTTAAGTTCTATCAAGAGAGATTCATTATTTTAGGGTGAAGTTTTGATTCCCATTAATTCTCTTTTCCCCAGAATAATCCTTTGAGTTGCTCTAAGGAATTTGTAACAGAATTCACAGAGTTTTAGAATGTTTCTTAAATCTTTCAACAAATACTCTGTGCCTGGTGCTATACTTGGTCTTTCCAAAGGGCTGTGCTGGGAAGCACAGCTTATAGAAATACAGATATTGAAGAAAAGAAGTAGGTTGCCTCTAAAGAGAGAGAAGAAAAATAAGAGACTGGGTGGGGACACTGGGACAGGGAAGTGGCAAGGGGCAGAGACAACCTCAATTTTGGGGCAAAGTGTGATAGTGCAGAGTTTTTGGAAGTCAGCACTGCACCACTGAATTCTGGACCTCCTACCACAATGGTGAGGACATGGACCATCTGTTTTAATAATGTTGAGCTGTCCACACTGCTCTCTGTCTGTCTGCATCTGAGTAAGAATTCTGCTGTCTTCTCTTTCCTTGTTTTATGTCTTCCTGCTTGTCTACCCAGTTTTCAGATGGGGAAGCATAACTGGTCTGCTGAACAGCTTTTCTGGATAAAAAGACACAGAACAGGACAGAGGGAGAAAAACAAATTCTCTCCAAAATACAAACTCCTACCTTATTTTTGGAAAAATATAAGCAGTCAGGGCTACCCCGAAGGCCCCTGAGAAGATCCAGATGAGCTTCTATGATATATTTGTGTCCTGAGATCCATTATCACCTGAGAACAATTTCAGGTCATGTGGGGATTTCAGGCTCAACCACAGGAGACCATGAACATTAATTATCACAATATTTATTAACCAAGTGACCTGATACTACCTCCAGTTCTATCTGAAAATGTGACAAATATTCAAGACACTCATATTGTACACTTAAATATTTATAGATCATAACCAAATTACATGTTCCTAAAACAAAATGGTACACATTAGGGGTCTTTGTAAGCTAGCAATTTATATTTCAACTCCAAATTTAAAATTTGCTGTGAAACTGAGTTTCAGTTTCTACAGAGTAGTCATAAGACTAAAAATAAGTAACCTTTTTTTATGTATTTATTTTTTATTTCTTTTTTTTGAAAGAGAGAGAAAGAGAGTGAGCTGGGGAGGGGCAAAGAGAGAGAGGGAGACACAGAATCTGAAGCAAGCTCCAGGCTCTGAGCTGTCAGCACAGAGTGTGACACAGGGCTCGAACCCACAGACTGTGAGATCATAACCTGAGCCAAAGTCGGATCCTTAGCCAACTGAGCACCAAGGTGCCCCTAAAAATAAGTAACTTTTGTCAGGGACTTTCCATGTGCCAGGCACTATGCTCAGCACTGTTCCTATGTTCATTATTTCAATCATCAAAACAATTTTATGAAATGACTTGTATGACCAGTTCCCCACCACCACACAAGGAAACTCAGGTTTGGAGGAGTTAAGTGATTCCCCAAGGACATACAGCCAGTAATGCCTATATATTATCTGATTTACTTATCGCAATAATTCTAGGGAGTTGTTTTTGTAGAGGTCTTGGAAAGTTGGCATGGTTTGCATCAGCAGTAGTGGGGCAGCATTTTAAGAACTGCCCCGTTTGACTCCAAACATTATCCCTCCAATTGCTTCAAAATATCTCAAAGAAATACGCACACAGATGCACAGAAGAAGATATCCTAAGTCTACAGAAATCTCTCATTTATTGGGAAAAGTATGTCTGACAAGTACTCAGGCAGACGCAAACCCCCAGGGGAGGAGTGAAGCTTTGCCATCCTTACCAGCCCAGCCAAGAGCCAATTTTGCAAAACTCAAGGTTTCCCCTGGACAGTTGATTCCTGGTACTTAGAAGAGCGACCGTGACGGGAAGTTGGCAAGAATCCTGGGTCTGCCAGAGCCCTTCTCCCACACTTGCCTTCTTGCCTTCAGAAGTCATTCTTACGTGGATCGGATATCATCTTCAGCCCAGCACTCACTACGGCTTTATCCAAGGGCAAAAACAGTGCCCCGTCAGCTCGGTGGCATCAGACTGTCTGGCTTGGGCCCCCTGTCTGCTACTCTGCAGCTCGGAGCCGGCAAGTCTCCCAACGCTCTGAGCTACAGTCTCTCATCTGTGAAACAGGGAAATAGTAATGCCTGGCTCCCAGTATTACCGTGAAGCTCAAGTAAGATTAGATAGACCATGAGTAACTCAAGGGTGTAGACTGTATGTCATTGGTCTTTATGTTCCTGGAGTCTGGCAAAGTTTGTGATCATAAGCGTTTGGTAGTGAACGAATGAGCAAAAAGACCGCATAAATGGGGAATGTTTATGAACTATAAAGGATCACATAAATAGCCCAAGGTTAATAGCTCCTATGCTGAATGTATTGCTTGCCCTCTTGGCCTTTATTTCTCTTACACAATGCAAGGAAACTGCTGTGGATTATCCTCCAGTCCCCTCCCTGCTCTGGGCTTCTTTGATTCTGTTCCTATTTACCTTTTAAACTCCCAGTACATACTTTACTGGCCTGCATCCTTATTTTCAAATATATTTTTAGTTTGAAATAAATGTAGATTTACAGAAGAGTTGTTCCCTTGACCTTATCTTTCAGAACTCCGGTGCCTTGAGGAACACTAAGGGATTAAAATTAATACAGCCCTAAACTCCAGACTTCATTTGGATTTCACCCATTTTCCCCTAATGCCCTTTTTCTGTTCCAAGATTCAAACCAGAATCCATGTGGCACTTGGCCCACGTGGCTTTTGAGATAAAGAGTTCACTATTGTATTTTTTAAAGCTTACTGGGATGTTAAAGTTTGGGGATTGTAGAAATCTAATAAAGAATTTATCTTAAGGTAAGTGTGTCAGCCGTCCTCTGCATGTTTTAGAGAACTTTGGGAAGTCTCCAAAGACCATTCTGCAGGGCCACAACTGCAACCAGTCAAAATGAGATGTGAACAGTAAAGTTGGGCCCTATATTATAGACAGTGGAATACTGAGAATAAAAAATGTAACCCAAATGGCTTTCCCTGCAGGAAAATCTTCAGGCTTCTTTGTTGAGGGTGGTAGGAATGCTGGCTGGGATTTGGACTTCCCAAGCCACTAACTAGCCTGATTTAGGCTTGCATACATATTTAGCGGGCCTACTATGTGCAAGCATTATACTAGGCACTGGAGAATATTCTATGCAGCATTGAATAAGACAAAGTCCCTACATTTGCAAAGCTTGTTTTGAAGGAGACAAACAATATACAAATACAAATTGGCTAACGACAGGTGCACCACAACAAAAACAAAGTAGGTTGGGGAGTAGAGGGTGAGAAACGTAAGTTTAGAGAAGGTGATCCGAGAAAGAGTCTCTGAGGAGGTGGGGGCTGTGTGTCCTGAGTGTTCAGAATCACAAAGCAAGAGGGATTGCCCTGTACTATACAGACCCTGGACTCCATTAGAATCAGATTATGGAAAACTTAGTTCCTGCCCACTATTCTCAGGTTCAGATTGATGTAGATGCTGACATAGCCTTTTCTCCATCACATGGCTTGTCTTTCATGAATTCATAAATTTAAGTTGTCAGCTCTAATAGAAGCTGTCATTTGAAAAGGTCTTCCTGAGCTCCTTTGAAACCCAAGGTAGGGGAGTGGGGGAAGAAAGCAGGTGTCAATCCACAATGCTGTTCCTCTAAATTCAGTCTCCATGCAAAGCTGGCTTGTCTAAGCTCAGACTCATCAGATTCCAGATTCTCTAAACATTTATTGACCGCCCAGGATGTGCCAGGCATTTGTTTACATTTAGATTTAGAGTTCCTCTTTACATATAGAGTTCCTTTCCATTTTTCTTTTCACCCTTTTTGTGAAGTGGGTGTCACACCTTTCTTTTTTTCCAGAATGAGCACAGGACCACAAGGCCAACAGATGATAGAAACAGGAGCTGTGAATCAGGGGTTCCTGATTCTAAGACCAAAGCTCTTTTCAGCACAGCTCAGCCTTACTAAAATATTCCAGCTTCATCTTGTTCCATACAGGATCAATATGTCCTACAGCTTGTGCTATGTTAATTTAGAGGAGAGTCCCTGGGAACAACAGAGCCATGCCCTGAAAAAGCAAAATGCCACTCTAGGGACCTAGGAAAAGCCTCCTGGTGGTCCTTAGTTGGGGAGCCAGCATCCACACTCCAGAATCTGGTACCCAAAGAGGTGGTTTTCTACAGAGAAACCATAGCAAACAGCGGTGTTATGAGCCACCCAGCCATGGTTGGAGTATCTTTTAAATCTGTGCTCTTATTAGCAAGTGTCTTTGGTAGATCCCAGGTATTGTGGTCAAATCTGTATTTTAGACTCCTCCTCCCTCTTAAAATAAACCTGCAAGCTGACTCAGTTATACAAGGCAGCCAAATTGCACAAAGCCATCAACTCTTTCCCCAGAGCAGATTACAAGCTTGCAGCCCATGGGAAGATGTAACTGCCCCTCAGCCTACTAGCAAATTCTTTCCTTTAGATTTTTCACTGACAACGAAGTCTAAACTCAAAGCAATAATCATCTAAAAGAATGCCTCTGGGGTAATTGGTATCGGTCCTGGGGCAGCTGAGTTTTACCATAAAGGAGCTATTTTTCATGATTATGCATTTTTTACTCTGTTATTAGCAGAGTAGGAGGCAGCACAGGGTAGAAAGGGAGAAAGAAAATCATTTGGCTTAGCATAGACCAAAATGTGGAGGAGGAGGTGGAAGACTGATCTTGCCTGTCAGCCTCTCACTGGACTGGACTCCCATTGGCCAAACAAAACCATGTTATGTCCACTCCCTTCCTCTTTTGCCTCTCTTCAAATAGTCTGGGAGTTAATGACAAGCCAGATGCAAGTTGGCAAGTTTAAAACTAAACATCATTTGCCTCCTCTGCCTAGCAGGAATAAACACAAGGATCAACAAAATGCAAGAAAAATCCAAGTGCATTTTCAGGGCCAAACAGAGCATGGGGTATTGGAGAGGTGGATTCTTCTGGGATCATGTAGTGTGACCACTCATTTTCCAGATGTGGAGGGAACCTAGAGAGTTAAATCACTGGTCCAAGGTCACATGGTCCTTAGAACCAGGATCCAAATCCAAGCCTTCTGACTCAGAGCCCAGGGCTTTTCCTGTGGGGTTAAGAAATCATCTCAGAGTGCTGTTTTACTATGTCTCTAAAACAGGGGATTAGAAAGGGGACCCACCCATATAATAGTCACCCAGATGGAAGGACTAGGTGGGCAGTATAACTAGGTTGGCCCTGAGCTCCATGCCCGGCAATGGGACCTGCTGCTGGTCTTTGAGGAGAGGCTTGACTCTCAGTTGGCCACTTATCAGGAGGAGTTTGGGATAATTAAATCTGCTCACTGGAGACAGCGGGGTGGACAATGAAGAACTAATAAAGGGCCCCATCTGCAGCTGCTTGAGTGACCCTCTCCCCATTCCTTCCACAGGCTGGCTGAGCCCCTCCTCAGTCATGGTTACCAAGCTGGGCTTGTGCTCTAACCTTGCAGGTCCCACCCTCCCAGGACAAAGACCTGCCTTGAGTCCAGTCCTGGCTGCTGGCTGTGCTGAGAGCCCACTCTGGGTGGGGGGAGCAGACTCTCAAGTAGCTCATCACTGTGACCATGCACATGCGCTTTGGAGTTAAGACTCACTAGACCCAAATCCTGGCTCTACAACTTTTTGGCTGAGGAAACATTTGGGTCTCTAGACCATAGTTTGTCTACCTATAAAATGACTTATAGATTTGTTCTAAGCATGAATGAGGTAATCCATATAAAGCACTCAGCATGGTGCTAGCTCAGTGTAAGCACTCAATAAATGGCAGTTCTTATTACTACTCAGAGGTCCCTTCTCTTGCCTGGCTCCTCCACAGGTCAGTCTTTTGTTCTTGGTCTTTCTTCATGGTTCTTCATGGTTCTTCATGGTTCTGTCAGTTGATTGAGTGATCCCCCAGAGTTTGAGCACTCCAACCCCTCTATGCCACATGCCCGCTGGAACCGTCACAGAGTCCTGCTCTACAGCAGCTTCCCCGCTGGGCTGCCTTCTACCTGGACCTGCCTCCCTCAGGGCTCACCTCCCCCTCCCCACCCCCCCAGGGTTCTGGGGCCTCCCCTCCCCCCCCCACCCCCATCCAGGCTGGATGAATAACCTGCCTAGCAGTTAGTAGTACTGGGATGGGCTCCTGACCAAGTACTGGGGCTGGAACAGTC
>NC_043702.1:118751477-118777909 GCF_006229205.1 Suricata suricatta
TTTCACTTCTCTTTGCCTTAATTTCTTTGTCCCCTCTTCCCCATTGACTTGCTTTCAATTCATATTTCTCAAACGGTCTGTGGTGAGGGTCCAGTCATTTATTGTCCCCAGACTACTGTGGACCAATACTTTTGTAAAACAGTAAAAATAAATGACTGCAAAACAAAAAAGTCATGTGGACATTGTAACAGTGTTAATTTGCTATAAAGGGTCTTCAAAACTTTTGATTTCTATACCTATCTTTCTGCAGGCTAGGAAAGTTTTTGCAGACCCACAGTAGTCAGTCCCTGGACCAAATTAAGAGGAGGGCTGCTTCTGGAAGAAACAGAAGCACAGAGGAGCCTGTCTTCTTTAGGCACTCCCCATCCTGGGTTTCTGTCCTGTAATGTCGTCTGCTAGGCAGCAGCCCAACCTCCCAGAGAAAGCAACAGTGCACTCCTGGCCTAGTCCTTGGAGGCTGCGGTCAAACAGACCCCCGGAGGGGAATGTGCCACCAAGACCCCACCCGAGAGCGCAGGCTGCCCTTACCACTCCATTCCAGCTCTGTTGATTTCCTCCCACCAGCACTCCGTGGGCTCCCCGAGGTTCTGGGGCGTGGGCATGCAGGCATAGTTCCATTGTCTGTCCGAGCCTTCTTTCTTGTTGAAGATGCTCCTCACGGCCACCACCACCTGCCCATGGGGACACTGGTAGCTGAAGCCTTGCCGGTTCAGATTGACCCACCCATCATCACTGTAGTCATGGTACTGCTGGTAGGGGTACCCGTAGTCACCATACTGGCCCCAGGCCACGGTGACCAGGGGCAGAAGTACCCATAGCTGAGCAAGGTCCATGCTGCCTAGACTTCTGGCAAAAAAAGTCACACTAGGTCTGCTGGGCTGACTGTTTTATACAGCTGCCGCTGACATGTGGCTTCCAGATGTGGGAAAGCAGGCTCCAAGTGCAGTGTGTCATTGTTTAAGCAAAACCTCGGAGTGGAGAGCCTGGCCATAAGTCCATCCAGCTTGTTTTAAGGTGGAATTCTAGGAAAATGTAAGGAACATACAAATGAAAGAAACTCCCTGGAGAAAGAATAACTCTGCGGGGGAGATTATGAAAGTAAATGGCTTAGCACCCCTTAGAAGCCTTCACCTGAGCCAACAGCCTGTCTGCCCCCATCTCTCAGGACCTCACGTCCCTCTGCTCCCCTCCCCCAGCCTCCCTGCATTTGTTCTCCCAACAGGCCTTCCAGGACCCCACAGAGTCCTGATTTCAAAACACCAAAATAATATGATGAAGGGCCAAAGTCATTTAGATTTCCGCAAGGCTAGATGTCTGGTTTTCTTAAAGTTCTCAGCCCGATGTCTTTGATTTTGAGTTATATGCATGCCATGCCAGTTTGCAAGGCTGCTCTTTGAATTATTAACTCACACATAGAAGTGCTGTGGGCCCTGGGAAGAGAAGTTAGGCACTATCTCTGCACCTGTGGGTCCCAGGAAAAAAAGTTAGGCACTATCTCTGCCCCCTAAGCTGCTAATATTGGACCCCACTACATCTACAAACTGTGCTCTGCTCTCCAGTGTTAATGAATTTAATCTGAATCATGTGAACTTATCCTTCAGTGTTTTTCCTCCATGTTTGCGGTTTTCTTTTTATTGAAGTATAATGTACATATAATGAAATTCATCTGTTAAGATGTTTGGCATGCGATCATGTAACTCACACTGGTAACTGAGATATAGAACAGGTGCATCAACCACCAAATTCCCTTTAGACCCCTCAGTGGGCAAATCTTCTCCAACAGCCTGTTCCTGGTAATCCCTGATCTACTTTCTGTCACTATAGCTTTGCTATTTCCAGAATGTCAAGTAAATGGAATCATACATAGTCTTTTGCATCTGACTCCCTTCCCTTAGAATAATGCTTTCTAGATTAATCCATGTGGTTGTGTGTGTCAGAAGTTCATTCCCTTGTACTGCGGTGTGGTGTTCTGGCGATAGTCCAGACCGTTTATACATTATACCAGTTGAGAGACATTTGAAGTCCCCCTCCCCCCGCCGGTTATGGTAATTGTGGAAAAAGCTGCTGTAAATAAGCATGTACAGGATTTTTTTTGCATGAACTTTGTTCACAAAGTTTGTGTGAATACATTTTTATTTCATTTGGGCAAATACCTAGGAGTGGGCTTGCTAGACCACAGGTAAGTGTATGTTTAAGTTTATAAGAAACTACCTGATTTATAAAGAGGCGGAGCCATTGTGCATCCCTCCCATAAAATTGCCATTTCTTTCTTTTTTAAACCATTTTAATGGGTAATAGGCATCTAGTGGCATTTCAGTGGTGGCATTTCCCTAAAGACTAATCATTCTGAGCATTTTTGTCATGTGCTTATCAGGCACCATATGCCTTCTTAGGTGATGTAGCTGTTCAAATCTTTTGAGCCTTCTGGGTGACTCCTGTGTGCAGAGCATTTCCTATTTTCCATTCTTCATCAAGGTGGACCATAAGGAAGTTTCTTTAAACTGTGGTTGTAGACCAATTATCTCTTAACCCCGTTATCCATATCGAAATGCAGACTCCTGTGTTCCTCTCTAGAATGTCCTAAATCACAACCTCACAGCAGGTGCACAGGTATCTACAGTTTTTAAAAAAACGTTTCTATGTGATTCTTATTCACACCATACTTAAGAACCACTTTCCGAGGTGCCTGGGTGGCTCAGTCGGTTGAGCATCCAGCTTCAGCTCAGGTCATGATCTCGCGGTTTGTGGGTTCAAGCCCCGCGTCAGACTCTGTGCTGACAGTTCACAGCCTGGAGCCTGCTTCAGATTCTGTGTCTCCCTCTCTCTCTCTCTGACCCTCCCCTGCTCAAACCTTCTCTCTCTCTCTCTCTCTCTCTCTCTCACTAAATAAAAAACATTAAAAATAAGTAAATAAAAGAGCCACTCTCCTAAAGGAACACGGAGCTAAGGAAAAGGAAATCCCACTATAAATTCCACGCCTTGTGCCACCAATAGTACATACACCAGATAGCATTCAGGCTAGATTAAACATCAAGGTAATCTCGAAGGAGAAAAAAAATTGCACAAGGTAAGGAAGCAAATGAGTGTGTGTTGGCGGGGGGGGGGGTGCATGCAATTTGCTTCAAGATTGTGGTTACTAAAAGGAGAGAAGAGGCTGTGGGCACAGTTTTGTTAACAGCATATATGCTAGCATCAATATGATAGCATCATATTCTCCTATCACTTTACCCCTAAGTAATACCCCATGGCTGGCAACTGGTATCCTCCAAGCTTAGGGCAACTACTTTGACTTCTAATATGCTAGAACAATCATTCTCAGTTCTGTCAAAAATGACCACTCAAGAATTACCTGGAAAATTTTGAAAAACACCGGTGTCTGAGCCTCATCCCAGACCCACGAGACCAGATGCTTCTGAGCAGGGCCCAGACTAACAGTACCCTTTTAAACCTTCCCGTATGATTCTCATGTAGAGCCAATGTTGAGAACTGCTACTATAGAGGATTAGATTAATTGATCAATCGATTGACTTGCTGATTTTTTTCCATCCCTTTCCCTTAAGGGTTTTAAATTGTAGCATACTGATGGTCATGAGTTAGCCTGCATTCTGGGTATGATGTATGAATAATTTTAACCTTAAGGAACTCCCAGAGAGAGACAATGCAAGTCATTGTAAGCACTTAGCTTTATTGTACACTCGTTTTCCAACCTATTTTCAGGCCCCGCCTCTTCCCTGTTCTGTGCAGACATCTCTGGCTTTACAGCTTGGAGATAGCAGGGCTGGACCCTCTGCAGTGTGCAGAAGTAAACATCTTGATAATTTAGGCCAGTGTGGGTGTAGATTCCTGTTACTTAGAGCTTAAACCATCTCAACTTATGCAATGTCTCGGGGGATCCCAGAAACTGCTGATGGCTTTGAGCGAGTTGCTGGAGTCTTCCCAGAGAATGGTATTCCTGAGCGGAAGTTAGAGAACTGTGCAACACACGAGCACTTCACCAAGCATTTTCAACGAGGTAAACATATACTCTTTCTCACAACCATATCACGTAGGTTAGTGAAGCCGTATTGGGGTTCCTTTTTTACAGATGAGGAAACTGTGGCCAGGGAGTCTTTGGCTCAGATCCCCAGAGCTGGGAGGTTATGACCCTCGGGGTTTTTGATTCCATTCTGTGATTCCTTAAGTCATCAAACCTGCAGTCCCTAGCTGGAAATCAACTCTTAGGATGAATTGGCACATAAAATATTTATGAGGTTATTTATATTAGCACACACACAATAAACCCATTTGCACTACTGATTTCTGCTGCTATTGGCAACATGTACTGGATCATCTGAAGACTTTCAAGAACTGAGTTTTCAAAATGTGGATCTAGTACCCACCGCATCCGAATCACCTGGAAACTTGTTAGAAATGCAAATTCTCTGGCCCCATCCCAGACCTAATGAATAAGGCACGTGGGGGTGGGGCCCAGCAATCTGTGTTTTATTTTTTTCTCTTTTGTATTTTTTTTAAATATCCAGATTTTTAAATTTTATTTTTTATTTAAATCCAAGTTATTTAACAGATAGTGTAATAATGATTTCAGGAGTAGAATTTGGTGATGCATCACTTATGTGTAACACCCAGTGCTCATCCCAGCAAGTGCTCTCCTTAATGCCCATTACCCATTTAGCTCATCCCCCCCCCCATCCTCCACCCCTCCAGCAACCCTCAGTTTGTTCTCTGTATTTAACAGTCTCTTTCTTTAGGTTTATTTATTTGTTTATTATTTATTTATTTATTTATTTTGAGAGAGAGAGAGAGAGAGAGAGAGAGAGAGTGAATAGGGGAGAGGCAGAAATAGGGAGAGAGAAAGAATCCAAAGCAGGCTATGCACTGTCATGCAGGGCTTGAACTCACAAACCATAAGATCATGACCTGAGCAGAAACCAAGAGTTGGAGGCTTAACTGACTGAGTATCCAGGAGCCCCATGTATTTTAGAGTCTCTTATGGTTTATCTCCTTCTCTGTTTTTACTGTAGTTTTCTTTTCCTTCCACTATGTTCACTGTTATGTTTCTTAAATTCCACATATGAGTAAAATCGTATGATTTTGTCTTTTTTTGACTGGCTTATTTCACTTAGCATAATACACTCTAATTCTATCCACATTGTTACATATGGTGAGACTTCATTCTTTTGACTGGTGAGTAATATTCCACCACACACACACACACACACACACACACACACACACACACACACACACACCACATATTGTTTACCTATTCATCAGTTGATGGACGTTTGGATTTTTTCCATACTTTGGCTATCGTCAATAGTGCTGCTATAAACATTGGGGTAAATCTGTCTCTTTGAATCAGTATTTTTGTATTCTTTAGAAAAATACCTAGTAATGCAATTGCTGGATTATAGGATAGTTCCATTTTTAATTTTTTGAGGAATCTCCCTACTATTTTCAAGAGTGGCTGTACCGGTTTGCATTCTCACCAGCAGTGCAAAAGGGTTCATTTTTCTCTGCATCCTCACCGACATCTGTTGTTGCCGGAGTTGTTAATGTTAACCATCCTGACAGGTGTGAGATGGTATCTCATTGTGGTTTTGATTTGTATTTCCCTGATGATGAGTGATGTTGAGCATTTTTTCTTGGTCTGTTAGCCACCTGGATGTCTCCTTTGGAAAACTGTCTATTCATGTACTTTGCCCATCTCTTCACTGGATTATTTATTTTTATTTTTATTTCTGGTGTTTTTGATAAGTTCCTTATAGATTTTGGATACTAATCCTTTACCTGATATGTCATTTGCAAATATCTTCTCCAGTAGTCTGCATTTTAACAAGCCCTCTGGGTAGTCTGATCCACACCGAAGTGAGAACCGCTCTACGGAAGACATCTCAGAAAACTCTCCCCTCGTCCCGGGAGTCGCTCAGTGAGGGGTAATTGAGTGATACGGAGGCCTATAAGATGCCAAATCATTTCATTCCAGAGGCCGCTCTTCCTAGTAGTAATGAACTTGAGATGTTTTGGACAGACTCAGCCAATGAGCATTCCAAAGCCTGAATGATTCTTCTTTTTCTTCTCCTCTCTTCCTCTTCCTCCTCCTCCTTCTCCACTTAACAGTTTTGTTGAGATATAACTCACATATCACATGATTCACTGTTTAAGGCACATAATTCAATGACTTTTAGTGTATTCCCATTGTACCACTCTCACCACAACAAATTTTAGAACATTTTTGTCACTCAACAAGAAATTCTGTACCCATTAGCAGTGACTCCCCATTTCTCCTCTCTTTGGCTCTGGATAATCACAAATCTATATTATGTCCCTGTGGATTTGTGTAATCTGGACGTTTCATGTAGATAGAATCATGTGGTCTTTTGTTACTGGTCTGCCACTTGGCATAACTGTTTTCAAGACTCATCCATGTTGTAGCACGTGTCGGGACTTCATTTCTTTTTGTTGCCAAACAATATTCCATTGTATAGGTGTACTGCATGCTGTTTATCCATTCATAAGTTGATGGACATTTGAGTTGTTGAGTAGACTTGCTGGGGTACATGGTAGCTTCATGTTTAGCTTTTAAAAAATGTTTATTTCTGAGAGAGCACAAGTGGAGGAGGTGCAGAAAGAGAGGGGGACAGAGGATTTGAAGCAGGCTCTGAGCTGACAGCGGTGAGCCCGCTATGGGGCTCAAACTCACGAACTGTGAGATTATGACCTGAGCCAAACTGAGATACTCAACCATCTGAGCCACCCAGGCGCCCCTCTGTATTTACCTTTTTCAGGAACTGCCAGCCTGCTTTCCAAAACAGCCAAACCAATTTACATCCCCCCCAGCAGTGGAGATGAGTGTTCTGATTTCTCTACATCTCCACCAATCCTTTTATCAGGCCTGGCTTCTTCTGAGAGCTGTGGGAAGCCACAGCCATTCTGGTGACACCTTTTGAGGTCTGGATCCACTCCAGTCTGGTAGCTCCATCAGGTATATAATTCCTTCCTGGGAAATTCTGCATATACTATTTTGGCTTGGTCTCAACAGGGAGCCTCCAGAATGGCCCTAGAATCAACTTACCCCTCTGAGTGAGTTATTTTTACACTTCCCTGATTGGAACAGATCTTGTTGCGTGTTGGCAGGAAGAGCGGTGTCTATTCATGGTGTCACTCCCGAGCAGACTGAATCCACTGCAGTTTTCTGAGGGTGACCTGTTGGCTCCAGGGACAAGCCTGGGGAAAGGCAGAGGGCACAGCTCATTGCAGCACCCAGATGAAGGTGGCAGCCTCGGAGGAACAGATGCTCAGCCTGAAATATTGGCTGGAAATTATGAGACGATTCCATTTTTGCACACTTTCTTTTTCCCCCGTTAATTACTGTGTATAGTCAGGAGTTAGCTGCAGCTCCATGGACAAGCTACCTCCATGTAGGTCTTTGCCTACATACTGTCAGGAGCTCCATGCCACATGTCTGCTGAAGCATCCATGTTCTCTCCTCCCCCCAAAAAACATTTCCCAGCTGAAGAAGATCTTACTTAAGTAGCCTCTGCATAGCCAGGCCGTCCTCCTGTGTCTCAAGCTTGCCACTGTTTGCATGACATGCTGTTTTCCTGAGATGTTGCGACACCCACCCTTATGCCATTTGAGGTTAACCCTGGGAGCTACCAGCGGGGTTAAAAGTGCTCGCATTGGGAGAAGCAGGAGAGAGAGAGAGTGAGAGCCCCGGTTATGGGCAGTGAGGAGGCAGGATCGGGAGGGGTCGGACACTGTGCACCTGCCATGTGCTAGTTACTCTGTTATATGCTTTACATGCAATCGGCCTTTCTGTCTCCTCACAGTCCTGGGATAACCCTTTTATGATTAGGGAAAATGAGTTTGAGAGAAGATTAGTAACTCATCCCAATTTTTATAGTGAGCACAAGACACAAAGGGGACTTGAATTCATCAGTCGGTTTCTTTTAGTGAGGTGACCGAATTATTCCAAGTACCAACAGGTGATGGCGGGACTTCAGAGCAGCGGCAGAGGACACTGAAATGAGCAGAGATGCCTGGAATCCAAAATCCTGGGTCTATAAGTAAGCAAAATGACATTAAATCAGAGTTCCCTGGCTTTGGCACTACTAATGCTTTGGGTCAGATAACTCTTTGTGGCCCTGAACGCTGTAGAACGTTGAGCTCACCCCTGGTCTTCATCCACTACATGCCAGCAGCGTGACATGCGACATGATGCCTGCAGACATTGCCAAATGTCCTCTGGGGGTGCAGAAGCATGCCTGCTTGAGAACCAGAGTTAAACAAAACCTGTTTGATTATCTGTAAGACGGGGGAATAATCACAGCAGCAGCCTCTCTCACCACCATGAGACTGTTGTGAGAATCATACCAAAAAAGAGTCTCGCAAAGCCTTTGAAAATTGTAAGGCTTGACACAAATGTAGGTTGTCATTACCACCTCTCAGAGAGACCTTGGGCACTGGGGCAGAAGGCCTCATCATGCAAATCCTTGTAGTGAGCAGCCGACTGGGGGGGCCTCTCAGTGCTCCGAGCCCATGAGTGGGAAGAATTCGTTTGGGAATGGTAAAGTGCCGGAGTCCAGCTCCAGCAGGTCCAGGGGTCCCTGAAAGGATGGACGGCATCAGCGAAAGAGAGTGAGAGAGCCTCGAGTTTCTTTCTTGATCACCAGGCAGGCATCTCTGTTCTGTCTGCTTTGGTATCTTTTTTATTGGTCAAGCAATAACATGACATCAGGAAATAGAAATTTTTTACAGTGGCTAATTCTTTATGATAAGATGCGTTGATCATCAAAAGTATACAGAAACAAGTTTTACAAAAGTGTTTTTGTAGAACCATCCCAATTTATTCTTGGCATTAGTCCCCAAGATTAAGAAAGTAACAAACCTATCTTATTTTGTATGGATTGGTTTTCTGCCAATAATTATGACTTTGTTTTTAATTAACAAGTTATAACCAAGTCATGTAAAGTGCTTACAGTGAGGTTGAGTAAATTTTATAACCAAGAGAATAACAGGATGTTTTTAGTAAAAAACAGGATAATATACATATTATTTAAGTTAGTAACGCTAAAATTAAAACATAGCTCAAATTGTGTCTAGCTAGGCTAGGAGTTATTTTATCTAGCTCATTAACCACAAGAGAAAGGATACTTGTTAACAAGTTGCTAGAGAAAGCCCTTTCTTGGATGTAAGCATACTGGGGGCCCTATGTGTCTCGGCCTGGTACCTGGGTTTCTAGTTTTTTATCCGTCCTCATAACTGAAGTCAGTCAGTACAAGGGAGGGTATTTGTGGCTCCAATCAGCAAAGGCATATGCAGCAACTTATGTCCCATCCTTGTCTGTTTCTTATCTCTAAGTCAGGCTCTTCTTCTCCGGGCCAGAGTTAATCATGACTCTTGTGTTCTTAGCCCCCTTTATTCTTTATGTCTTGGGTCTGCAAGGCTCATTAGAAGAGCCTTTTGGCAAACATCAGTACGCTTTGATCTAAAACCTCTTATGCAGGGGCAGGAATATGCTTTTCCTTATGGGGTAACTGTGTGGAGAATATCGATCTGGTTTGGAACATTGTGAAGCCTAATCAACAACAGTGGTCCCATTCCCAGTATGAGCCAATAACAGGAGGTACCAGTTTCGCTTCATGGCAGGAGCTGTGCAAAGGTCTGCCATTTCTTTGCTGTGACTGTGTCATCCAGCAAGGCCGATGCAGCTCCCAGCAGTAAAGCTATTTCACCACCCAAGGATGGTGGAAGTTGCTCAGACAGTGAGTTCTAAGATGTCAGGTGCAAAGAGCTGGTCACCGAAGGCGGGGAGTGAGGGAGAATTCAGGAGGCCCGGGAGCAGCAGGCAGAAAGAGGAACCTTCTGGGAGAAAAAGGAGATCTTCTATTCAGTGATGCCATTCCAAGCCAATGTTCCTAAATTCAAATCAGCTTTATAAATGCTTGGACCTGTGTATGTAAACCACGCCCTCTCATAGGTAGGAGGCACCCAGTACATATTTATTGTTTTCTATTTGCAGGCCTCCAGCACGATTCAGTTCATCCTTGCACTTGTGGAGGATGGAGGTGGGCTTTATGATTTCCATCTTACCGATTTTGAAATGGAGGCTTTGAGAGGTAGAGCCATGTCCAAGTTATGGACATACTGGTGACAGTGTCTGGATATACACCTGTGTCTCCCAGTTCCAGTCAAGGACCCATCACTCTCACAGGCAATCCCAGTGCGCCCTGCTGGAGTCTCGGGGCTCTCGGGGACCCGGCAGAGACTTGTGAACCTGCCTTGTGTGGGAGCAAGGGGATCCATCCTGGAGTGCTTTGGAAGATCCAGTCATACACGTTTACCAAGCCCTTCCCTGTGACCATTCTGAAGGCTGTGGGGCTGGGTTTTAGCAGCAAAGTAGCCTCCCTGAGGTTCCCTTCCTCATCACCTCTGCCTGGTGTTTCCCCCAGCACTGCTCCTGTCGCTGCTTCCTCCGATCCTCCCTGCCTCCCCTCTATCTAAGATCCATGCTCTTGTCCCCAGTGCTGCAGCTACATGCTTGTGCCTCCAATTGACATTGATCAGTCACTTCACCTCTTTAGGTTTTGGGTGCTAGTTGTGGTCACTGAGAAAGCCTACTGCCTTTCCCAGGTCTACATGCCCCTCGCCCTCCAATCAGCATTGGGAGGGAGGGACGTGCTCCCGTTGGTCCTGCTGATGAGTAGTCCCTGAAGACGGGGCATGGAATCTGTGTTGAGCTCCCCCCTGTGACTTTATGCATACCAGAGTCTGGAACTGTATGTGCAGGTGCATTTTCATCCCCTGAGAATGTTTCCGGTGTTTGTATTCTTCCCAAGTAGGAGGCAGAATGGGGCAAGTTTCCTCTGCCAGGTCCCCAGCTTCCGGTCCAGGTCCAGAAGTACCTGGCACACCTGCAGTGTTGAGAGACCTGCACTATAATCCTGCTTTTCTGGAGCCCAAACTGCCTCCTGCTCGCATGCCACCGCCACCGTGCTGACAGTGACAGGGCAGAACTGCGGCTCAGCCCTCCTCCTGTCGCCATCACCAGCCTGCAGCTGAGCTAATGACTTTCATTTTCTCTCCCAGCTTTTTAACTGCTGCGATATTAACACCTACCAGAATTCAACTCTCTTCGACTGGGTGCTCACCTCACCTAAACAGAAGCACTGATAGAGCCCCGGCATTCTGCTGTGGCCAAAGCCCTACAGTGTGCATGTGCATGCATGTGCACGTGTGTGCATATGTGTACACACATGCACTCACACACACATGCACATACTTTACTTTTCTTCTATCATGAAAGTTGAATGAAATAACATGCGGAAAGTGCTTGAACACTTTCCAGGCGTTCAAAATAAAAACGAACTCTCATTTTACAAGGTGTTTGGCTACACACTCTCTGTTGCACTTTCTGGATCACGTATCATTTATGCACTGCATGAATGTGCTTCCTGTGCTCAGGCTGCTGGTGGGGCCTGGGCAATGGGAGGCACCAGTGGAAGATTGAAGGATGGGAGGAGAGGGCCAATTGATTAATGATTAGCCCCTGATTCCCTGCCTGCCAAACCCTAGCTGCCAGGGGCTGGGTTTCCCTCCATGAAGGCTTGGCTTCTGCTGATTGGGTTCCAGTAACATCACCCCATCACCCTGCCACTTCAGGCCTGGAGTGGTGTTTCAGCAGTTTCTAGCCATAGCTGGCCCCAGAATGTTCCACTTTAACCCTGCTCTTACCTTTGTAGACTGTTCTTTCACTATTCTCCCCAGTTATCCCTCTTGAGTGTGCACCTGCTTCCTGCTGGGACCTGACTGATAGAAGTGATAACTGGCTGGATTCAATACAAGGAAAATCCTGAAACAATGTGACTGTCCCCAGGACTGGACCTCTCTCTCCAGCTGCCGTGATGGTTAGCTACTCACAGAGGGAAGAAAGTTCTCACCAGCTGGGTGATGTCAGGAAGTATCTGCGTGGCTCCTTCAGTGTGAAGCCAGACTGACGTCTACCTGCTGTTTTTCCATCTTCAGCTCTAACATCGCTCCGTCCTAATGCCCACCTTTGCAGCCTGTGCCCCTCAGGAAGTCAAAAGTAAATCTTATCCTGACAATACATTGTCCCTCCTTTTGGTTTGTCCTTATGTGCATGAGTCAGGCTTCCCCACTGGGAAGTCTGTTCCTGGAGACTTTTCTGAGGAAAGGAAGATGACATCTGGTCGACCTGCATACATTCAGAGGCATGTCGGTACAAAATGTTTACACTCACTATATACTGAACATCATCTCTGTACTCTTTCAGTGACCCCTTGCCACAGTTTCAGAGAACTTGCCCAAGGTCACCCAAGTCCATCTGAACACAGAACTTGCATCCTTACAATGAAAGCTCTCTCGGGACAGTATCAGCATCTCAGATAAAGATTGTGAGAAATAAAGGCACCTGGACCTCCTCACTGCTCACCGGCTGCTGCAGGCCTGGAGAAGGGACCTGGAGAGGGGACCTGGCCTGGAGTCCCCAGTGAGCTCCCTGGCTCCCTCTGACCAGGATGCTCCTCCTTCCTCCCTGCTTCTACGGAGCTCCTCCTGCTAGACTCCAGCTTAATTCTACTTCCTTGGAAGACAATTCCCATGTCACACTCATGATGTGGTGTGGACCTTCTTCACAGCCCACATTACTCTCACAGCTTCCTATTTACTTGTGTAGGTATTGTAGTCGGAGCCCTCCCACTAGACTGTGTGCTCGAGTATGGTGAGTTCTGTGCCTGGTTTGACTCACTGCTGGGTCTGCAGGGTCTAGCACTGTGCCTGGTACATTGCTCACCTCCAACAAATATGTAACAGCTGTCTGTTGACTGAAATCAGAAGCCTGGATCCCAAAGGCTCCCCGAAGTCCCTTCCAGCCCTTTGACTCTATAAATACCTTTAAGAGCAAGGGGTGAGTTCTTTTTGTCTGATGGCTCTCGAGACTTCAAATTCAGATCGAGGCATAGCTCTGTGATTTTTCTGACGTATTGTTGTCTGACGATGACCCCAGGATACCCAAGCAGCTGCTGCCTGGCGAGCTGGAGGGCTAGCCAGCTGAAAGCAGGGTACACCCGTGTGTGTCCTGAGCCCAGTACAGGAACTGGTGTAACCATCGCGGGTGCTGAGTCAACATTTTCTTGCAAAGATGAAGTGAAACGCGCCAACACCCATAAAATAGGGCACTCTCCGGAGATTCTTCCTTTCTCAATTCATACTTTTCTTCCCTCAAAAAATGCTCTCAGGATGAACTGAAGCATGACTAAAAATCATGTGGCCATCTGGTTAATGACGTTACAGAGAAAATGGTCACAATGAACAACAGAGAAACTGGTCACAACAAACAACACACCCTGTGGCAATATCCAAAATGAGATGGACTCAGGACAAAATATAACTCATAGAGGGAAGAGGCAAAACTGCAAAGTGTTCAACTCGGCAAAACGAAGTAACAATGGCATCTACTAAAAGCAATCTCCAACTGTATACAAAGGCAAAGGGCGTCGAGTCTTTTTGTCTGTACGTATATAATACTGGGAGTAATATATCAAACCTATTTTCTCTCTTTTTATCTCTCTCTGTGTGTACAGGTATGTCCATAACATGGCTTCTGCATTAAGGTATCCATTTCTGTGACTGTGTGGCTGAGTCACATTTCAGTTGGGCATGCCAGAGAAAAAGGGACTTTAATTCAAAATTCTTAGGAATTATCAAGTGGTTTATTATGCTAAGCTCAGTAAATCAAATTATCAATACATTCTTAGGCATTTTGATTTTAAGTAGAGGCATAACCTGAGCAAATTAATGAATGACTCTGGCCTCAGTTTCCTCTTCTGTAAAATGGGAACATTCACAATCCCTACTTCATACAATTAGTGTGAGAATCAAGTAAGTCAACATACGTAAAACATTGGAAAAGTGTCAGGTACAGAATTAGTAATGAGTAATGTTCGTTATACAACAGCGTTTTAGGAGATTTGGGTTTTGATAGCACACCAGTTAGAAATCTCCATTAAACTTTAATCCTTTAGGAACAATCTGATAATTATATAAATATCTTACTTCGAAGATGTCAGCCAAAAAAAAAAAAAAAAAAAGGAAATCAGCATGTGAGGGAAGAGGTATTAGTAATAAAATACCCAAGAGAGTAAATACTGTTAATACGGTTTTTGCTAGGCCTCAGTTCATAATTTTTTAAAAAAAAATCCTGATTATCATAACAGAGAAAAAATATTTCCTGTTCCCCTTTTACAAAAACAAAGGGCACTTGGCTTACCTGGAAGCAAGTATATCAGCAACAGCCACTTTATGGGTGTGACAGAAGCTGCCGTCCCACGGCTCCGTGCTGGATGCCCCGCTAAGCTCGTAATGTTCATCAGCACATTTCCCCCTCACAACGAGCCTCTGAGGTGGGATTGTATCCATCTGGGAGGTGAGAGAACGGATTCACGGGCAGAACCAGGCCAAGGTCTTGCAGCCAGGTTAGAACGCACGCCGGACTTGAACTCCAGCATTGTGACTTTCAAGTTCACAATCTCCCAACCAAAACCAGGTACTGATTCCAATGATAGGCAAGTGCCCAAGGAGTGGAGTCTACAATGGTAATTTCCCGCTGCAAGTAATCTACTTCCTCCTACCACGTGGACACCCTGCAGATGAAAGGTGTAGTTCTAAAAGGAAGTCGTGCAACGACAGACCAACCCCAGCACCACTCCCATCCGGGAGCCAGAACCTCTGTCAGTGCCACCACCTGGGCCATAGTGTCCTGCTGGCTGCGGAAGGGCCTCCTTGTCTCCGGCTCGGTTTGCCCTTGGGGCACAGGCGCCCCCTCTCCTGGCCTGGTAGTGATGACTAAGCCTGTGTGTGGGGTCTGGTGAAAGGCAGTAATCTTCCTGAGCAACAAGAACTGACATTTTCCCATGGCTAATCAGAAAGGAACTAAGCGCTGTAATGTTAGTAAATCCCTAGGATAAAAGACATTATATAAGCATGCGTTATTATTGCAGTTGGAAAGAAGAAGAGCTAATGCAGTAAGTATTTTCAAGGGCTGAACAAAAGCTTTAAGTCAGAAATCACGTGCAACGCCTTCGCTGCTTTCCTTTCATGGCGGAGGAGAGCACAGGCTTCCGTGCAAGTCAGCTCGCTGGCCAGCAGCCAGATGGATGGACAGTGCCAAAGGGGACATTCCACCCTAGGAGTTTGTGCCCTTAATATGGACTTGTATTCCTTAAATGCAGGATTTAACATGAGAAAGTACCTTGTGTGTAAGGAGGAAAGGGATCTTGTCTCTGACATTCTCCCTTTCTGTCTAGAATGCACTATGGAATAGACAGTTACCAGAATGACTGAAAGACCTCAGCATCAATGATTTCTAGAATGATTTTGTTGGAATGTTTATACATAGTCCCTTCACCAACTGAATTGGGGCTGTATGAACACTATACTTGGATCTGGAAAAAATATTCAATTTGAATATACATATTCTTCCCATCCAGGAATGTAATGCACTCATGCACTTATTAAAGCAGAATCTTTATTAAAGCTTGTTGGGGACCAAACCTTCCTGAACCTGTTTCCTCGCCCGTCAAACAAGGGGTTTGCATTAGATGAAAGGTCCTTTCCAACTCTGGAAACACATTTAAAATATAATCTTGAAAAAATAAATACTTTGTTCAGTGTTGACAAAGATTCTGTCTCTAAAGCTTCCAAGTCACCATTATATTATTGGTTATGGAAAATAATCGGTTATTGAGAGGATAGGAGATGTCTTCTGATGATCTGCTCCCTAGTTCTTCTCCAGAGCTGTATGATTCAGCTACACATTAGTACGAGTTTTCCTTTAAAAATATTTTTTTTGCTTTTTTATTTATTTTTGAGAGACAGGGAGAGACAGCATGAGCAGGGGAGGTTCAGAGAGAGAGGGAGACACAGAATCTGAAGCAGGCTCCAGGCTCTGAGCTGTCAGCACAGAGCCCGATGCGGGGCTCGAATCCAAGAACCATGAGATCATGACCTGAGCCAAAGCTGGATGCTCAACCAACTGAGCCACCCAGGCGCCCCTAAAATTTTTTTTAACATTTATTCATTTTTGAGAGAGAGCTAGAGTGTGAGTGGGGGAGGGGCAGAGAGAGAGAGGGGAGACACAGGATCAGAAGCAGGCTCCAGGCTCTGAGCTGGCTCCAGCACAGAGCCTGGACATGGGCTCTTGAACCCAGGAGTGGTGAGATCATGACCCTAGCCAAAGTCTGACGCTTAATCAACTGAGCCTCCCAGGTGCTCCACTAGTTTTCTATAAACACCATGATCATTCTTACATCCTGGCCTTCGCATGATCTTTCAATGGCACAGGACACTCTCCATTTCCCCTTTCTCGTTCACCTGGCTCCTCCCAATTCACCCAGCGGACTTCAGCTAGCTGGCACCTCTCTGGAGAAGCCTTCCTTGCCTCTCCCATGTGAATAGTGCCCCTCTGGGCATTCCTGTTTCAAGTGCCCCTATTATATACCACTTCCCAAACTTTAGTGTTCTTGCTTGTTTATTTTTTAGACACTTCTAGATTGTAAGGTAGAGATCTTATGTTATTCACCCTTACATCCCATTTCTAACAGAGTATCTGGCCCATAACAGATGCTCAATAAATACATATTGTGGCTATTATTGAACTTTAAGCTCTGAGCTATTTTCAATCACTGGTAATTTCATAAGTTTAGTGCCTTGGAACAAGATGTTCACATTTGTGGTAGTCAGTTGGTTCCTCTGTGTGCCACTGTCTTTAGAGAGCTGCTCCATAAATCACCAGCATGGTGTGACTATCCAACAGGCATTTGGGCATTTACTCCATGACCGGCCTGAGAAACATGCTATTTTCACTTTTATGGAATGGAGAAGCACATTTTTGCAGAGTCTCCCGAGGATCATGGAATCATGGGGATTTTCCATGCCTCTTTTGTAGAGATGATCGAGATCTGTGAAAGTGGCTTCAGATGGGTCTGCTCCAACACTGTAGGAAAGAAAGGTAACAGACCACTTGTCACCATTTAAGGTAAGTCCAATGCAAAGCTCCCCAAACCATGCAAGGAATAGAATACTCCAAATCCAAACTATGAGGAAAGAGATCCATCTACAAATTCTGACTTTGAATACTTTAAAAGAATAGTCCAGAGGAGACCAGGGATACATATGTGAACACAAAATGTCTTACATGTTCCTAACCTTTGTAACCAGTGATGAATTCATCCCTACTGCCTCTCTATAATGGCTCTCTGATTTTGATCAAAGCTCTTCCCTGAATACAAGTTCTTTCATGTGTAAAATGGAGAACATAGTACTCATTAATCTACTCCCTTTTCTTTCTCAATGTCAGTCGATAATCCAACCAATAATGGTCCAACTGATAATAGGGAAGGCAATCTGATAGAAGGGATTTTAAATTTTTTTAATTTGCCTTTCGGTTCTGGGTTGAAGAAATGAAAAAGGCAAAGGTGTAGCCAAGGTTAAAAGACTGGAGGTCTTTGATCAGGTTTGTGGAGACTCATCTTCTAATGAATGAGGAAGGTTGGAAAGGAAATCACTGGGCCTCCAGGTCAAAGCCCTACTCTTCGACATTCTTTGATGCCTCGAGTAAGTCATTCCAACACTCTGAGTCTCTTCAATTGTAAAAAATGCGATAATAATATTCAGTTCTCAAGATCCTTAAGAGGGTGAGATTACAATCGTGCATGTGAGGTACTTAGGCAAGCCGGGCACAGAGTGAGTGCTCAGGGCTTGAGAAGCACTCCTATCTTGTTTTCTAGGCTGCCACAGTCCTGCCTTCTGAGACTACATGTCTGTTGTCTGCCCAATAAACGTGCAAGCACAACCTGGAATGCTTTCTGTCTTCTGCCAGTTAGAAAGCCTCCTCAAATAAGCAGGTGCACGGTAGAGTGGTGAAGACACACGTTCTGGAATCGGCAAAAAGTGCTTTCGGTAGCTGCAGTTATTCTCGGTTGTGTCTACTTCATAGAATGTTGTGAGCACGAGATGGGAACATGCACAATGCTCGGTGGTAAGCACTCCATAAATGATACCTATTAACTATTATGGGCAATTTGAGTTCAACTCAGATGCATCCTCCTCTCTGAAGATTCTCCTGACCACATGACTAAGATGCAATTGCTCTCTGAGCTGCCATAACACGTGGCCCGCATGTCTTGTCAGCATGAAATTGTCACGCTCCCATGTGCTTTGCTTCTTAGGGTACACGAGGCTTCCGTGCAGTGACTCCCTCACAGCCAGGTGGAGGTGGGTCGTAAAGGCTCGGAAGCCACTGTTGAACAGAACTGCAGTGATGAATCAGACTTGGTAATGGGGAACAGAGGAGCCATGTCCCCCAAATGACAGTTGAAACAGCAGGAAGCATGTCATGTTTAACAGTCTCCTGAACTGGGTCATCAGGAAATTGGCTGCAAATAAGAAGTGATAGAAGCATGCAAGTAAAAGTTATGTTTTATAAGAACATTGAGACAAATATTTATGTGTTGGAAAAAAAGGACTCCATCAACTCCTAGAGTTCTTGATACTAACACGCCATTCTGAGTGCACCAAGATGGATGAATGGGGTAGTTTTCCCCAGGTTTTGCTGGAAAAGAGAATTGAGTTCACTCAAAGGCTGACAGTTCAAATCCAACATTGCTTCCTCCCAACTGGCTAGAGACAGAGCAGTTTACACCTCGTGCCTGCAGAGGAAGAATCACTCGGCAGCTCACTCACAACTAGGATTTGTGGGCTCTGCAGTGTGCAGTACGTGTGCGGACAGGCATCCCAGGGCCGGACTCCGTGAGCAGTGGGGACAAGGGGAGGGGAGCGGAGAGGGCAAATTCACCTCTGTAGGTTTCCACTCATACCACTTCCTCCTTATCTGTGAAATTTTATCTTCTCTGTTATTATCCAAGAGACTGTTTTGCAAGGGCTTCACACCTGAAAGACCTGTTGGATGAGAACTGTGCTATGAGGTTTCAGGTGTCAGGGCAGACATGGCAGCGCTTTTCCATGAAACGAAAGCTCAAAGGAGCATCATCAAAGGAGACCAAACACTTGCCAAGGCACCAAAGTGTGCAGAATGCATTTTGGGAGAAAGGGAGAGGAGAGCGTTTGTTCAATGGAAAGGTCCTAGTTCCCCCCCACCAGCTCCCAGTCAATGTTAATGGGCCATTTACAAGTTACTATGGAAATGAGGGTTTTAAAAACTAAATTTAGTATCTATTCTTTGCCTGAAAGGTAAATGCTGGTGGGGATGGTTTAAATTCTTGTTATTCCTGGCAGCCCATGCCAGGGATCTGCCCTACACTCATGGAGAATGTTAGGCAGGCTGCTTAACCATTCAGATTTTGGAGGGACTGAGCAGTGGCCCAACTGGTTGGAGGAGGATTGATGTAGCTTATCTCCAAGACAGAGATGTTTCAAAAAATGTTTGTTGATTTATTTATTTTGAGAGAGAGAGAGAGAGAGAGAGAGAGCACATAGGTGAGGGATAGAAAGACAGGGAGAGAGAGAATCCCAAGCAGACTCTGCACTCCAAGACGGTGATTCTTAACATTTGGGAAATCATAGACAAGTCTGAGAATTGGATGAAAAATATAAACTTTCTTCCCAGAAGAAAACATGCACATTAGACTTTTAACATCCATTTCTGAGAGAATTTGTGGACACTTTGAATTCATCCCCAGACTACCTGCTCTAAAAGGAGTCTGTCCTAATATTTTTTTCTTTCTTAATATCTTATGACTACGAATTCATTCCAAGAGGGAGTAAGCCACAGGGATATTAATTCTGCCTTCAAGACACTAATTTCAAATTCAATATTCCAGAGAGTATCAGGTTAAAATTTTTACATCTGGTATTTCCTGATTTTTAATCCATATCATATAGAAGTAAAAATTTTAATCAAAATGACTTCAAATTATAAGCCTTAGTTTTCTTTCTGTGTATTTGTAAATTAAAATGTCCCAAAGAATTGATATTTCCACTTGCGGGGAAGATATTTTGACCCCAGACTGTGAATATAAACACACAAAATAATCACATTGGGTTGAAAATGAATACCCTCCCGTGAAACCTCTTTGGCCTCATTTGGTTTGGGCAATCACTCCATGTGGCCATTATTTTAAAATGTCAGGGAAACAGACTTAAGGATTGACTAGTTCACAGAAGCCCTGGGTTCACACAATCACAAATTCCCTTGTACAACTCTGCTTAGGGAACAGGAGCATTTTAAGGACGACCCAACAAGTCAAACAGGAGACAAGTCAGCTGGGAGGGGAGAGATGTCAAGCACTAAAGATTGCAACAGAGGGGGAAATGTCAAAAAAACTGTCATCGCCAGAACATGGCTAAAGGCTCTATTTGGAGAAAAAAGTGTATTCCAAATCACATCCTTCTTTCCTACTTAAAATTTTTTTCAGACTGCCTTATTCATTTATTTATTTCCAAAGCCCACGTCAGCATCTGGCCAATTTTCTTCCCGCAAATTCTTTTCTTCTTCCTCTCCCATCTTCCGGCAAAAATGTCTGAGTAGGAAGCAAAAATATCTGCTTGTACCTCATCCTCTGCTGGAGAGTCTGAAATCCTATTAGATTCAGCTCCTTTGGCCAAGATGCTACATGCCCAGCCTGTTCTACTTTATACTGGAAATATTTCTGGAACAATCAAGGCTTCAGTGGGATTATAATCATTATTGTGATGTGAAATATGGTTTAATTTCTCGGAACTGGCTGGGACTGGGGCATCAGGAGGAACCAAAGATAGGACTTCCATCGGGGCGGGAGGGGGACCCCAAGAAACAAGGGAGGCCCTTCATGCTGAGATGGGGTGTGGTGGGCGTTGAGGGAAAACGGGTCACATGGGACACGCCAAGCTGCCTTCCTTTCAGCATTATCCCCCAGGATTCCGGCCGGTCAACAAGAAATTGTATGTACGGTTCCCATCTTAATGTGGCAGTTACTGTATTTTGAAAACTCTGCACATGGTAGGCAGTAAAAATATTTGTGGAATGAATGAAATTATCACCAACACCCTTGAGCCATATGATAACTAAGTTAAAAATCCTTCTCATCAAAATGCAGTTCTAAAGCTGAGGCCCCTTAGAGCGGACTGGCTTTTATCGGCACCAGTGTAGCCATCTGTCAGAAATAAATGCCTTTAAGGCCATTCTCCATAATTCTGCAACTCGTGGTTCTTTCTAGTCGGGGAGTCTCTGAATTTATTCCCCTCCCTCCACACCCATGCTCTCACACACACGCTTGTCTTTGCTTTTCGTGATGACCATCTTGATAATCAAACTATTCTACTGCTCATCATATTAGCAGCTTTCATTGAGCATTGACCTATTGCCACGTGTTCATTAACAGTATCCCCATTTTACGGGCGGAGCAACTGAGGTTCAGGGAGTGGAAGACCCAGTTGGTGAGCAGTGCATGGGTTTCTGTTCCATGTTGTGTGCGTCCGAGACAGGGCCCTCGAGCCCTGTGGGGGGCACTCCATGAAGTGGGGAGCAGATACTGTGTTAATTGCAAATTACAGTAGAGCTGAAGGCTCCCAGAGGAAGAGTAATCGCGGAGGCTCTGCCGTCAGGGCAGCTCCGTGGAATCTGGAATCAGGAAGCTCTCCTGTTCTACAAAGCTGTGCCCTGACAGCCTGTTGCCAAGAGGGAAGAATATACACAAAAATGATCTGGCAGAGCTGGGGGCTGCAGTCATGCCCTGCTCCAAACATGGTGTCATTGGCCCCTGTGTGGCTCCGACTTTGGCTCAGGTCATGATCTCACAGTTCATGAGTTCAAGCTCTGCATTGGGCTCTCTGTTGACAGCTGGGAGCCAGAAGCCTGCTTTAGATTCTGTGTCTCCCTCTCTCTCTGCCTGCCCCTCCCCTGCTCACGCTCTGTCTCTTTCTCTCACAAAAATAAATAAATGTTACAAATATTTTAAAAGCAAACCAAAGAGATGGTGTCCTAAAAAGTACCTGAGGCTTGCAAGAGGCCTTGAGAGGTATGTGATTTCCCTTTCAGGCCTCCCTGTCCCTGTGGGACCCTCCGAACCCCAGCAGGTGGCTGCTCTCTGCACAGAGCAGGGCTGTGGGTGCCATTCTGGGAAGGCTGTGTGGCCTGGGAAGGCTGTGTGGCCTGGGGCAGCTCCTGTGCTCCCCACCTCATTCTTTGGTCAGTGACCCAGAACCACACCCCCTTCCTTCCCCAGGCCAGGCCTGGGTCTGGCTTTGTGCTGGTGACACCAAACCGCCCGGGGTGCGCTGAATCACCCTCCATCCATCTCCCAAAGAAGCAGCTTGGCTTTCAGAGTTCCAGCCATTCCAGAGCTGGGAGGTCAGCAGTGGGAGCCAATACCTTCTCTGCGACTGGTTCTCACCTCATCTCTGTCACATCGCTGTGAAGATGATCCAAAGGTCTTTGGTCTCCCCAGTGGGACGCTGTGCCTCAGACAGGTGATGTGACACAGCCAGGGCACACCAGTGGAGAGTGTCAGGCTGGGACCGACATCTGGTCTATCTGGCTAAGCTTTGGGCCTGTCCTTGGGGCTCTGTCTGCAGGAGGCTCACAGGAAAGGCCGGGGTGCCCGTGAGGGTCCCTCCTGGAGCTGAGGGTGGGGTCTCTGCATGGTTCACCCTGCTGAGCCCGGGCATGCCCCACACTCCTTCCTCATTGGCCCACTTCCCACTGCCACTCAGTGATATTTGTGACGCTAGGAACACAGGGTTCTGCAGCAGCCTTTTACTTGAGGTGAAATGTACCTTTACCCACATCCCTGGCACTCTTTTCTGAAATCCCCTTGCTCCGCTCACAAATCAAATGCCAGTGCTCGTTCCCTACCTTGCAGAACGATCTTCAAGGCCATGAGCCAGAATGCATAGGCATGAGGTCAGTGCAAAGAACCTGAACTCCAGAAGAAGAGAAGCTGGCCCCCAATCTTGTCACCTAATTGCTGTGTGATCTAGACAAGTCACTTGACCCCTCTGAACCTCAGGTGGCTAATATTTAGCTCCAAGGGTGAATGTAAAAAAAAAAAAAAAAAGTAAATGTAAAAACTGAATGTAAATATAGCCATGTTGGGCTTAATAGTGAGGAGAAGCAATAGATTCTTGATAACTTGTAGATATTTTTATCATTTCCACCACTTCATCGGTTTGTGGGTTAGGGGGAAGCCTGTGCTTATGCCATGCCTCAGTTTCTTCCTCTGTAGAATGGAAATAATCTGAGTCCCCTGCCCATCTCATCTCATCCAATCTTTCAAAAGCTTTATAAGATATTGTACCTGATTACTGTAAAAGACTGAGCTCCCTTAATGGCTAAGGAGAAAACTTCCGGTCACCTAGATTAACATCCACAGCCAGTATAGAATTCTAGAACTTCTTTTCCTCCAGTGCTCATCATTCTTGATAAGCATGAATTTATTCACTTTCTCATTTTTCCATTTTAGTACCATACACCGCGGACTTCAGTAAGTCAAACCATGGGAGACACACCGCTGGGCTAAGAGAATGCCTTTCTCCAGCTGAACCAAACCCAGGTATGATCCTAACTGTCTCCACAGTCCATGGGTGAAAGGAAGGTGGGTTAAACTGGAACAAGACAGAGTGAGGAAGGGCCACCAGGGCCAAGATGAATGGTGAGGTCAAGACAAGGGAAGTTGAGAAACACTCTGAATACCACTTAGACTGTAAGCTCGGTGAGGCCAGGGACTGTGTTTGGTTCTGCCCACTGGCTGTGTGAAGGGAAGCTGTGAGGCATCGCCCAGGACAGCCCAGGATGGAGGCATGCATTTTCCTCCACTACTCAGTGCTGGCTGGTGCTGGCCCACAGCTCCGTGCCTCTGCAGGAACTGCCCTCACAAGAACAAATTCCTGGTCCAAAGTTTGGTTCCCTCCACAGTCATAGCCCAGGGAGGGGTCAATATGGTGGCATAAAGGATGGGCCCACTGCCTCAATTCAGGATGACTCTGAAGGGTTGTCCTCTGCTCCTGAGCACTCTGTGGGACCAGGTGAGACACCACATCACAATTCAACCTCTCCCTTTGCCCGCCTCTGCTTTCCTCACTTACATATAGAGGTTGAATGTGAAAGCACTTCTCAGTCATCCTGCCCACAAATCTCTATTTCACTGTTTCCTGGGGGAGCTCAAGCTAAGACACTCGCTGTAGGAGCCACGTAATATTTGTGGAAGGCGGAATGGGCATTGGAAAGAGGTAAAGTGGCCCGCAAAGTCAATCCCATTGAATCTAAGCATCCCTTAAGGGAGGAGAAGGACCCGTGACCATGGCCCCTTTCCATAGTTTCATAGGCAAACAATTCAGAAGATCCAGGACAGCCACCAATGAACGATGCTGCCACAATGTATTATCTCTTCAACAGACAGATTCTTGACTCCTCACTGCAGGGCACAGAAAACAGAAAAGTCCAAAGTGACCACAACCCCATAACCATCGTTAACCAACTTTAAAAATCCTTTAAAATTAACAATGCTTTGCCACATGTGAAATCCAATAGACATAACACTTTTCAAATGGGCATTAAGCTCTCATTAATTTTCATCTGGACAAATTAACTGAAAGGAGAGAGGGTAGTCTGTGCATTACTCAGTGTCTCTCAGGCCGGGTTCAAATTACATTAGTGTAAGTGGATCAGGAATATGTGAATTAAATTACCCTTTGGCTGCTGTGGATGTAATCATTAGGTCCATCACCCTGGCAGATGGAGAGTGCCTGCTTCGTAGCCCAAATACCGCTGAGCTCATACCCTTGTTACTTTTCAAGATTCTGTTTAATAACTGTAGCTGGCTTCTTGGTTGAGATTCTCCCTACCTTATTTATTATTTTCTTTTCAGAGACAATCATTTGCATGTCAGACGAGGTGTCATTTTTGCCACTGGATCGTTTCTGGTTAGGACAGAGAATGATATACAGAAGATGGAGCAAAAGATAAACCCTTCACCACTACCCTCACCCATAATGTAACAGTCTTGTAGACACCAAAACGTGCCTCTTCTATGTTATTCTCACTCTGGGCTAAGTGCACAGCAGGCCTGCCTGGAAATGGCCAGTTCGTAGTTTTTAAAGATTCCAGGACATTTATCCCAAGAGAATCCACTAACAAAATATGTTGTAACTGCCACTGATTAAATACCGGGCAAGATCTCTCTGTTCTAGGCACTTTGCATTAGGTATTCTTGAGTCTGCCTCAGAACCAAATACGTACATTGAGTATTATCTGTTTATATTTTACACATGACGAAACAACTTCAGAAAAGCAAAAGATTACCCGACGCTGCATACAACTAAGATAGCAGACCTGGGATTCAAACCCAGGGATGGACTTACAGGCACCATTAGGACATTCCGCTCCTTTATTTTTTATAAACAATTTCAACCTGATGAAAACAAAATAAATACAGGAATCCGAAAGGAGAGGAAGCTTTTAGCCCCCCAGCGATCCGGGAGCAAGCAGCTCGTTCCTGAGGGCCTTGGGGCCTCCCGTGTGGCAGGGCCCCACTCAGCTAAGCGGGGGAGGGAAGCCAGAACTCTTCACAGAAGAATAGACTAGGCTGAAAGGGCGGGGGAAGAAAAAAAAATAACTTCACAAATAGGGTCCACAAGGAAAATTATCTGCCTTGAACTTAGCCATAGGTGAAGAAGGAAAAAATATTGCTCCTGAAGAGTTTTTAACTAAAAGTGATCTTCTTGGAGGTTTCAGACCAAATTTATATTACTTGTTTAATTTTAAAAAACCCTTCAGGCTGAAATTTTATTTTTATGTGGGATTCCATCAGTAGCCCCCCGCCATCTGGTTGAAGGAACACAAACTCTTTTTGGAAGAATATACTTTCAACAAGACCCTCTTTCACATAAAGTCAGATCAAACAAGAATTTGCTCACAAACTATGGAATAGGGGGCGCCTGGGTAGCTCAGTTGGTTAAGTGTCTGACTTTGGCTCAGGTCATGATCTCCTGGTTTGTGAGTTCGAGCCCCACGTCAGGCTCTGTGCTGACAGCCCAGAGCCTAGAGCCTGCTTCAGATTTTGTGTCTCCTCTCTCTGTCCCTCCCTTGCTCATGCTCTGTCTCTCTGCCTCTTGAAAATAAATAAACATAAAAAATTTATAAAAAATTATGGAAGAAACGAGGTGTCATGATTGAGAACCAACAGAAAGACTATAGACTCAGACACTCAGGACTTCAGTTAGGGATTTATTAGTTGCAGTTGATAAAACATGTGTATTTAATATGTTTAAATATAGAAAAGAAGTGCCTGAAGTATAAGCAAGGATTAAGAGACTATAAAAATGATAAGTGCATATAGAGCAGAAGTCAAGAGTATGACGTCTGAAACCTACAAACTCATGGGCAGGTGAAGCAGCAGATTGGATGTAGTTGAAAAGGC
>NC_043702.1:118778009-118833449 GCF_006229205.1 Suricata suricatta
ACTCTGACTCCTGAGATGAGATCTCCAGCCGTGCTCCAGCCACACCCCGGAAGCTGGCTGGTCTAGCACGGCAGAAGCCTGAGGAATCACTGGTCCAATAAGATAAACTGTCCTGTCTCTTTGTCATTGGACTGACAAACGTGACCCCAGAAAGCTGAGGAAGCAGCAAAAAGTTCCTGATTGCGCTAACCTTCCTCTTATGGATAGGATGTTCTGTTGGTATTAATTGCCTCTGATCTGGGCATGGGATTTCAACATGGCAAAAGGTAAGGGGAGCCTACGCCTCTACCGCCAGACTCTAATGGGGGGGTCTTTGAGTGGCCACTAGACGGCCCACCAATTTGGCTAAGGTTAGTCATGTAGGAAAAATCATGGAGGCGTATTGCACTTATACACCCAAGGATCCTGAAAAATGAGGAAACAAATTGGCTGTCATTCTTACTTTTGTAAACCAGACAGTGCCAGATATTAGAAACCCTAAAAGATACCCTTGCCAAATTAACCATGGAGGCTGGCGGAAATTGGGTAAACTCTCCTTCCCTATGCCCTTTACAGGGTAAGAAATTTCCCTTACACCAAGGAGGGCTATGCCAGGCTTTAGGGGTAACACCGTTTTTAAGAATTGATGATTGGCATGAGCCTGCAGGTTCAAGAAGCCCTGCCTGAAAGCCTTCCTCTGTGTCCCTGCACCACAGGCACCTCCAGCTTTTCTGTGTGCTGGTGCTTCTGAGAGGCCCTCCCTTCCTGCCTCCTCCCCATGCCCAGCACCAGACTGCGGGTGTAGGTTGCCAGCTGCTCTTAGACCTGCCCTGCGGTGTGCCTTTCTCTTTGGTTCTGCCCCTGCCCCACCCCCAGCAGAATGTGCTTCTACTGCTGTGGCCCCTGGATGCTTTCTTCTCCTTCACCCGATGGTGGAGTTTGTCCCCTCCTCCCAGCCCTAGTGACTCTTCACTTTTGATCTACGGGTCACAGGCGACTTAAGGCTTTTTTCCTTTAGGAGAAAGGGTCTGAGTGACGTTTCATGCTCTCCCTGCAGCCGGCCTGCACCACTGAAGGATGTTCTCTGGTCCCCAGCCCTGCCTCCAGTGCTGCTCATGAGAACCCAAAGGATGTTCATACTGAAGAATCCTGAGTGGGTGGGAACTCCCAGTGTGTGCGACTCCCAGAGCCTCCATCTTTCTTGGTGGCCTACCCTTGACCTCTACAGATTTGTTAAACACAGCTGCTTTCTTACACACACAATAGGTAGCCCAGTCTTCCTCCAGTGTCCTGCCACAAGGTGCCTCTGTGCTCATGTCCCATCTCTCTTGGAGCGGGGGTGGGGGGCCCTCTCACCAGCTCCCATCCATCCAGAATGGGTGAGAACTCATCCAGCTTCTTCCTCAATATGCCCTCCCCAGGCCTCTTTCCTTTGTCATGAAGCAAGGTGACTTTACTCCATGAAGGAACATTTGGGGGATTAAGAACAAATGCACCCAAGGGAACAGATAAAATGTTATTACTCTTTTTAAACGCAAGTTCTGGCACCTGGTAGCAAAACTTCAATCTGGATGAGCTAAATGCATGAACCAAGAGGAATCTGCTTTGCTTATCTAAGCTTTAGGAAGATGGAGTAGCCAAATGGTTAAGAATTCCCATCTCTGAAAATAGAAAAAGTTGGACTGGAATTTCAAGTTGTCAGCACCTGGCTGAGTAACTTCAGGTAAAATACTTAACGTCTCCAGGCCTCAGTTTCCTCTCCTGTGCAATAAGGCTCATGGGTTGTTAAAATGATCAAAAGAGTTATGGTGTGTGAAAGCACTGAGCACAGTGCCTGGCACACAGTAAGCACTCAGTCAGTGTAGCTGTTATCGTCAACTCTCTTGACATCAACGTTTCCTATCGTACACTGGTCTTGCATGTATCCCACAGCTGTCCTTCCTGGAGAGGAGGATGATCAGGTAGTGGGCAGGAAGGATCAAGTCACTGGCCAATGGGACCTTGGGACCTAACGCAAACTATACTACCTAGATTTGGTGCTCACCCATTTCATTTGCTCTTTTTCCCCTTTGAATGTGGAACAGACATATGCATGAATGGGTCCTAGAAGCTGGAGGGTTAATACGCTATCAAAAATCCAGTAGTTAAGTCTGTGCCTACATCATTGCTGAATGTGGCTCAGGGCTAACTTAGCTAAAGCTCTTGTGGGAAAGAAATTACGGCGAATGAATACAGGGTGAGCTGCAAATGTCAGAAGCAGGGAAACAGGAGAATGCAAAGAAAGACTGCCTGGACACGGCTGATCAATCCTTATGACCTAGTTTCTAGGGAAGGACCGGTGATGAATTTGCTAACTCATGGGCCATCACAGATGTTTATAATAACAAGCCTGCTTTGCAAACCATTTCATGTAAACTGATTTAATTTTCTTTTGTGGCAGATTATCAATACATTTGTCTATAGATAAAATAAGCGATAGATAAAATAGAGATAAAACAAGTAATAAGTATAGCCTTTCTTTTTTTAAAAGTTTTTATTTAGTTATTTTAGGATACAGAGAGAGAGAAAGAGACAGAGAAAGAAAGAGCACACTTGGGAGGGACAGAGAGAATCCCAAGCAAGCTCAGAAATGCCTGATGTGGGGGCTCGAATTCATGAACTGTGAGATCATGACATGAGCTGAAATCAAGAGTCTGCCGCTTAACCAACTGAGCCACCCAAGCACCCCTAAATATAGCCTTTCTTATCATCAATAAGATCTATGACCGTATCATAGCAAACTTGCTAATAAGTGAGGAAAACTCAGTTTCCAGAAGTCATTTAACTGTGAGGTGAATGGACCTCTAATCTTGCTCAAAGTAGTCATAGTCACTGCTTGAAATGTTGCTAACTGTGTGCATCCTGACTTGTAAGGAATAACTGATGCCTTGCAGCATAACATTAGAATTCAGGATGATCTTGACAGGTGGAAGTAGCCTAAACTGAAGTCACAGACATGTGAGGTCGCAGTAACTGATGTGGAGAGAACACTTTCACAATACACAAATTGGGAAATAAATACCGATAGAAAAAATGCAGAAAAAAAAGAATGTGCTGGGGTGCCTGGGTGGCTCAGTCAGTTGAGCGTCCGGCTTCAGCTCAGGTCATGATCTCACGGTTCGTGGGTTCAAGCTCCGCATCGGGCTCTGTGCTGATGGCTAGCTCAGAGCCTGGAGCCTGCTTCATATTTTGTGTCTCCTTCTCTCTCTGCTCCTCCCCTTCTCTCACTGTCCCTCTCTGTTTCTCAAAAATAAATAAAAAACATTAAAAATTTAAAAAAAGAAAAAAATGTGCTATTGTAGGGACATATATATTACATGTATATTACTGCTATATTTCCTCTATTATGGGGGAGCTATAGAAGGAATATCTGTGATAAGCCATTTAAAAACCACACACCTGGGAATCAGACACTCTTGAATTGAATCATGGATCTGCCTCTTCCGAGATGTGTGTTCTTGGGAAGTTTCTTCCCTCTGCTTTCCATGGTTTCTTCGTCAATTAAAAAAGGTGATAATAAGTCTTACCTTGCACAAGGAAGACCCTGTGGAGCAGGCATGATTGGTTGGCTACTCAATATCCATCTCCTCCTTGCTGCTTGTTAAGAAAAACTAAAATTGTTTTGTTTTGTTTTAGTTTGTACTTTTACTTCTCTTTTAAAAAATTTAGGTAATTAACACACAGCGAAATTTTGGTTTCAGGAGTAGAATTAAGTGATTCATCACTTAAATGGGATACCCAGGGCTCATCGTAAGTACCCTTCTTAGTACCCACCACCCATCTAGTCCACCTCCCACTCACCTCCCTCTGTCAACCCACAGTTTGTTCTCTATCATTAGGAGTCTCTTGTGGTTTGTTTCCCTTTCATCTTCTCCCCCACCTCCCCATATGTTCCTGTTTTATTTCTTAAATTCCACATATGAGTGAAATCATATGGTATTTGTCTTTCTCTGATTGACTTATTTTGCTTGGCATAATGTTTTCTAGCTCCAACCACGTCATTGTAAATGGCAGGATTTCATTCTTTTTGATGGATAATATCTGGCATGTGTGTGTGTGTGTGTAGATATAAATATAGATATAATGTTATTCATCCATTAATTTGTTGATGAACATTTGGGGTCTTTCCAGAATTTGGCTATTGTTGATAATGCTGCTATAAACTTTGGGGTGCATGTATCCTTTCAAATCTATATTTTTGTATCCTTTGGGTAAATACCTAATAGTTTAATTGCTGGATCATAGGGTAGTTCAATTTTTAGTTTTTTGAGGAACCTTCATACTGTTCTCCAGGGTGGCTGCCCCGGTTTGCATTCCCACCAACAGTGCATAAGGGTTCCCCTTTCTCCACATCCTCGCCAACATCTATTGTTTCTTGGGTTGTTGATTTCAGCCATTCTGACAGGTATGAGGTGGCATCTCATCATGGTTTTCATTTGTATTTCCCTGCTGTTGAGTGGTGTTGAGCATCTTTTCATGTGTCTATTTGCCACCTGGATGACTTCTTTGGAAAAAATGTCTATTCATGTCTTCTGCCATTTCTTAACTGGGTGTTTTTTTTTTTTTTTTTTTGATGTTGAGTTTGTTAAGTTCTTTATATTTTTGATACTAACCCACTATTAAATATGTGAAACTAAATTTTTGTAGGTGGCTGGATATCCTCCTGAATGTGACCCCCACACCAGATTGGGGGTAAGTCTTGATCAGCTCTGACATACTGTTACTGGAGTCTTATCTCTGTAGACTCCTCATTATGTGGAATGGCACTGTTCTTATGATTTCAATAAAGGCTCTTCTTACATTTATTGCCACAAATTCCTCAATGGAGCAGTTGGGAAGTGCCTGATATAAAACTTCTACTTGGAGGGGGTATTCATAAATGTTAGTTACTATTCATATTTCTGAAGCATTTGGTCTTATTGCTTACCTCTTTCTTATACATATTTCTTTCTCCTCTTTTGCCTTAGATACCTCTGGTTTTCGTCTCAAGTCTTGTGGTGCTGTTTCTCAGTCTTGGAGGTCAGTTTCCCTTTCTCTGCCTCCCCCTTAAATGTGGTTCCCCCTCGGGGGTCTGTTCTTCACTTCCTTGATTTCATACACTCCTTTGGCTTCATGGTCCTTAAATAAATATCTCCAGCTCCCATCTGTGTTTTTAGCTGCTGGCCATGATTTCAGTGGCCTGTTTTACATCTGTACTTGGATGTCCTGTCAAACTGAACTCCCATTTCTGCGATTTTTTTCACTCATTCCTGCTGCTCCTCTGCACTTCTTTTCTTGGGAAATCACCCTGGCTCATGATTGTTTCAAGCCAGAAACTTGCATTCACCTATCGCTCATCCTCATATCCCACAGTCTGTTTTTTGCCTTAATGTCCTCCAATCTGTCCTGTCTCCTAGATCTTTACTGCTATTGTTTTGGTTCCCTCTTTCTAACCATCATCATTTCCAAGCCAGATTATTGCAGAGACCTCTCGACCTGACTCCTCCTTTCCAGTTTCTTCTCCTCTATGCCATCTTCTAGAATGTAAAGGCAGAATATTTCAAAAATACAAATCTAATCAAGTCACTGCCTGCTTTTAAATCTCCCCTGATATTTTCAAAATAACATGTAGACTTCTTAGCATTGTTGACAAGCTCTTTCATGACTGAGCTCAGTATATCTTACCTGACATCTTGGAGTTACCTAGAATGATTTAAAAAACTACTAGTGTGGCAGTAGTAAGTGGAGGTTAGAAGACGTGCCTTGGATATTTAGTCTTCTTCGTCAATTTATAGGCCTCCATGAGTCAAGTGCCTGCATTTTGTCAAATGTCATGATAGGTGGTTGATGTGAACTGTCTTTAATCCTGGTAAGATCCCTCTTCAGAAATGAGCAAAAGGGCCCAGAGATATTAAGTAACTTCCCTGAGCTGAAACTGGGTAAATGCTGATCAGTGATTAAAAACATGTAGAATCTCCACAGTAGAATGCCATGTCTGAGAAAGTAAAATAAAGTTAATAAATGTGGTCCACCCATACTCCTTTTGTCTTAGGTTGGGTCTTTCAACACAGAGACATGGAGAGCTGATCAAGATCTGGGACAGAGTAAGAGTAAAGGCAGCAGAGCTGGGTAAAGGGGGAAGGGTGAACCACAACGCAGTCCCAACAAAGGTCTCAGCTGATCCTTTAGGAGCTCTGGGATGAATCAGCCCTGCAGAGTTCTCCCAAACCTGGGAATGAGAACCAGGCCTTTGTTCCCTTGCACCAGCCAGCCATTCCTAATAGCCAGGATTTAGGTCATGTGGAAGCCGATAGAACTGACCTGCCCAAGTGTTTCATATTTTATTATCATTGTTTTATAGCAACCCAAAGATGACTATCTTGAGTGCAGCAATTATTTTAATAAACAGTATTTGCAAGGCACTGTGATGGGTACCATGGGAAACTCAAAGGTATTTAAATCATGTTTGATGCCATGTAACTTAAATTTAGGAGTAAAGTGAAGTATATAGAAGTACATCATCTGTAAAATGAGAATAATAATAATATCTATCTCTTAGGGTGGATATAAGGATTAAAAAGACTGCCACAAAATAAATCCTAAAATAAAACAAAACAAAAACAGTGCTCAGGCCCCACCCCCCGAGATTTTGATTTTGCTCATTTAATGTAAGGTATAGGCCTTTTTCAAGCTCTCTGGGTGGTTCTACTGTAAATCACGGCTGAAAACCACTGCCCACAACGAATCCTCCTGTCTCAACAGGACCTAGTTGCCTCTTAACAGCTGTAGATAATTTGCACTTGGATGAATGGAGGATCTTCTCTCCGATTTCTACCTTTCTCAGGTGCGCAAAGGACTTTCTGCTCAACTTCTCTTTACCTAGTCCCGCCATCCCTTCAAGTTGCTCAGCCCCTATCTCAAATGGCTGCCCAGTCCCTCCATGTGGACATGGCTGCCTGGCTTCCCACAGATTTCCCACCGTGCTCCACACTTTCCAGAGCACAGCCTTGATCCCCTTATGCTGTAATTGTCCAGTTAAGTCTTCACTCATATATTGTGAATCTCCTTGGGTCATGTATTTTATTTTTGCATCCTTCGTGTCTAGAATAGTCCCTGCAGTAAGCCTTTGAAGGAGTTAATGGGTCCTTGCTGGAGCAACATGGTGTATCAGACAAAATGTTAATCTAAGTTTGAGTCCTGTCTTCAACACTAACTGTGTAGGCAACCTTGAGCCCTGTCCCCCAGTATTCACAGCCCCCTGGAACCCTTCCCTCTTGATGAATAGAAAACAGATGAAATGACAGATGCCACTTTCAAGACTAGGTTGTAAAAGACTGTGGCTCTGTGTTGGTTTTTCTCCCTCCCTCTCTTGCTCTATGATGGAGACAGCTGCCATGTTGTGGCCTATCCCGTGGAGACACCCACATGGTGAGGAGCTGAGGGAGGCCTCTGGCCAGTGGCTAGTGAGGAACTGAGATCCTTAGTCCAACAGCCTGTCGGGAACTAAATCCTCCCCCAGACTGAGCTTAAAAGTCAATCCTGCCTCAGGTGGGCCTTCAGCAATGGTTTGACCACAGCCCCAGGAGAGACGCTGAACCACAGGCCCCCAGCTCAGCTATGTCTTGATTCTTCACCCACAGAAACTGTGACAAAATAAATGTTTGTTGTTTCAAGCAGCTAAATTTTGGGGTAATTGCTGTATATGCTGGAGCACTGATTTGATTCAGTCCACTCCACTCCACTTTCTGCCCCTTGAAAAATGAATATAATAGGGGCGCCTGGTTGGCTCAGTTGATTAAGCATCTGACATTGGCTCAAGTCATGGTCTCATGGTTCGTGGGTTCGAGCCTCATGTTGGGTTCTGTGCTGATAGCTAGCTCAGGGCCTGAAGCCTGTCTTCAGATTCTGTATCTCCCTCTCTTTCTGACCCTCCCCTGCTCTGTCTGTGCTGTCTCTTTCTGTCTCTCAAAAATAAATTTAAAAACACATAAAAAATTTAAAAATAAAAAAATTAATATAATACCACTCAGTTCCACAAGATTCTTGTGAAATTCAAACGATATGCAAATTAAAGTAATTTGTATTTTAAAGTATGATACAAAAGTAAGATATACACTCCAGAAACATCATAGTTTAGACACTTAGAGTCTTCAATCTTAATTGTGTGATATCACAAATTATGAGCTCCTAAATTAACCAGCGAGAGGTACACAGCTAACATCATTATGTCTGCTGGAATGATGTTGTAGCGCCCAGCTGTGCGTTTAATTAATTTAACAACAAATGCCTATAAACACTTACTTTTTTCATTTGTTAGCTGAGAATTCCTGCAGTAAAAAATACAGCACCCTCATTAGGTGTTGTAGTTCTCTATTTATGTTAAACCTAAGGACTGCTTTTGTCCAAAGTATTCAACCAGAAAGCAGAACAGGTCCTAGATGGACTTTAGCCCTATTTCTGCCTGGAGCCTGGGTCCTTAAGTGGGGAGAACAATTGTGGTCAGCAACAGAGACTCAGTGAGGGCCTTCCCTCGCACGCGTCATGTTAACCCCTGGGAATCTGAGGTATGGGAAATGTGGACTCAGTTCTTACAGAGCCCAACATCGAATGGGGGTGATAGAGCCAGAAAGGCTTCCTGTGCCATGGAACCAAAGTGTTTTATGGGTAGTATGACCTACAGTCTTTCAAAGTGCACAAAATAACCAGGATGAACCTCAAGAACTGAGGCCTGTTTGTCGTGCTCTGTAACATGGAGAAATAGGAAGATGTAATATTTAGACAGAACTGTTAAATTTTTACAGCAATTCTTACCTCTTTATTACCTCATAGTTTTGTTTTGTTTTGTTTTTGCAGAGAGAGAGCATGCGCATGAGCAGGGAAGGGGCAGAGTGAGAGAATCCCAATGCTCAGCTCAAAGTCCAATGCAGGGCTCGATCCCACAACCCTGGGATCATGACCTAAGTAGAAAACAAGAGTCAGGCACTCAACTGACTGAGCCACTGACACGTCCCACCTTATAGTACTTTTAAAATTGTATTTGGGCATCTATTATTTGCAAAACTATGCTTAATGCTGTGGGGCTCAAAATATATAAGAGATGATTCTGTCCCTCCCACTCCCCCCAAATAATACTAGCACCACAACTCTCACAGCACAGGTTGTTGAGGGCCAGGCAATGTATTAAGATCTTTTGTGCACTGTCTCCTTTTATCTTCACAAAAACTTTAATAGGAAGGTAAGAGTGTTGCTGTCAAAGATGAGGTTGAAGGCTCAGGAAAGGGGAGCAATGTTTCTGGGCTTATACACGTAGGAAGTGGCCTCGCCAGGACCTGAGACAGGTCCTCTCCCTGCACCTCACCCCCAGCCCATCTACTTTGGTTGTTGATAGCATCACGTGATGTCTTATAGAATATTTCATGGTTCTATGAAAGCATCTTCATTCACCATCTTATTTATTTTCAATGACAAATCTCTCACATCAGTAGTATCCCCATTTAGAAGTGAGAAAATAAGGCTTAGGCAGCTTCAGTAACTTGTCCAGGGTCAGTCAACAAATTTGAGGTAGATCCAAAATTCAATATGAGATTCAGACCTGAGTGCACAGGAATGTTACAACTTAAGGAAGAAATCCAAGGTCAAACATAAGGTCAGAAGGTAGGCTGCAGGTGCTACAGCAAGCAGGGTAGAGAGGGATTGCGGTGGGAGGAAATGAGGGGTCATCTTTGGAGAAGCTGCATCTTTAAGGATGGAGACCAGAGGTAGAGAGGTACCGGGGTTATTCCTGTAGGGGATGCAGAGTGAGGGTGTCCCTGCTGAGGAAGACTCTGAAGATCCAGGTACTAGAGCTACCCTGCACCATCCCCTCTGGGTCTGCTCCCTCATGTCTACTACAACACGATGATGTTCGTGCCCCACAGCGCTGGTGTGAGAGCTCGAGGGATGAGGTGGGAGTGGCCTAAAAGACATGAAGCACTTTACAAATATCAAGCCTTCTTATCCCAGGTTTAAACAAGATGATCTTGAGGTTCTGAGTCTTGAGGAACTTGTCCAGGATCAGAGAGAGGGCCCAACAAGACCCAGGCATCAGCACCAAACTCTTGAACGACCAGCTAGTGCCACTGGCTAGTGATAGTGCCTGAGCCTCAGTCGATATTGGGAGAGACACCAACTGATGAGATTTCTGTCCATGAAGACTTACTACTTTCTGGGATCGTGAAGACACAAGCTAACGAAAGAGAGAAACATTCTGGACATTCATTGGCTGGAGCAAGGTGGATGGAAGGAATTTATCAGGATGGTCCGAGGATCAGGTCCCCTTGCTCTAAAGAGGTTGGGTCATGTTACCCTCTCTGTACTCCAGTCCCAACTGGTAAGAAAATGTACTCCAAGGGCATGGCTTAGAAGTAGCAGTTCTCAAACTTTCCATGGTAAAGTCCATGGGCTCATCTCAGTAGTTTCAAATACATAAAACAAACTGCATAGGATTATAAAAGAAACGGGTTATATTGAAATGCACTTACCAAACTATTTTTTAAAATTCTGATATAGTAATATATAAATACATGCTTCTTTACTAAAGTATTAGATATAAAAGGTCTAGCAGTGGATCTAGTAACTATTATATTTCCATGTAGACATAGCATAAATGATATTTTAAAATATTTGTAATATTTGTAAATATTTTTAAATATACAGTTTATACTGATTATAAAGTTAGATATTTCTAATTATACTGCTATAGTTTGTTGGTGATATTTACAACTGAAAAACATGGCATTTTAGGGAGAGGCTACTGAAGCATAAATGTTACTTCTCTATTCAAATCTGTGTACAGCCTCCCTTTCCACCCCAGAATTCTATCCATGAATCCTTTGGGACCCAAGAATAAGAACTCCCAGATAAGAGGAAATAAAAGTTTTTTTAAAGGTGATTTCTTTGTCTTGAGTGAGAGACAGAGAGAGCACATGAGCATTAGCAGAGGAGGCGCAGAGAGAGAGAGAGAATCCCAAGCGGGCTCTGCACTATCAGTGCAGAGCCTGATGTGAGGCTTAAACCCATGAACATGAGATCATGACCTGAGCTGAAATCAAGAGTTGGATGCTAACCTGATTGAGCCACCCAGGCACCCCCAATAAAAGAAGGTTTTTAAGTAGAAGGCAATACGTTATGGAGGAAATAACATTTATGATTCTACTTACTGTTAATTATTTTTTCTTTATTAATAATAAACCATGTTCAATTAAACTTCACTACAGATACGAATTATATTAATTATTCCTCACCCTAAATATTCATGAAATGAATGGCTGGACAATTAGGCAAATGTATGTTTTTAAATCACAAATCTATCCCAGTTACTTTAATGAATTAACACTCTGTGCCTTAGTTTCCCCAGATGGTCAGCATAGCAGTAACAAAGAATATAATGTGAGTGTCCAGGATATGGCATCTGGAGTCTGAAACAAATTGGTGCTAGCACCACCACACTCCAGTTGGGTGGTCATGGGCAAATTACTTGGCCTTTCTATTCTGCTTTAATCATATACATTTTCTTAAACATTTATTCACTTTTGAGAGACAGAGTGTGAGGGGGGGAGGGGCAGAAAGAGAGAGGGGGAGACACAGAATTGGAAGCAGGCTCCAGACTCCGAGCTGTCAGCATGGAGACCGACGCGGGGTCAAATTCACAGACTGCAAGATCATGACCTGAGCCGAAATTGGATGCTTAACGGAGATAAGCATGGATGCCCCCCAGGAGCCCCATTCTGTTTTAATTATATAAAGTAGGAGTCATGATATCAGCTTCTGAGGGTTGTTTAGAGGATCAATTGGGATGAGATATTTATAAGGCATTTGGCACTGCATCTAACATAAACTAAGGACTTAATTAGCCCCTGCTATCACCATAAGCACAACTATTAGTACCAGTTATCAGGGGATATTTTGGTGATCAAAGGAAAGTCAATACGCCTGACCCGTGACACTGACAAGCCATAGGCTCCCTCCTGCAGAGTCCTCAGGCAGACTTAGAGCTGGTGGGTGACATCAAAACCTGTACCTTGCTGTGGTACCGTCAGCCTTAGCTAGAGAACTGGCACAGAGAAAAGCCCTTGTGTGACTGGGCAAACAGGTTATGGCTGCTGTGGAGTCTCTTATTGCCCTTCCTAAATGCCTGCAATTTTTGGTTGCAGCCTCTCCTAGAATCCAGTCTCTCGTGTCCAGCCTTCTCTCCTTCACATTCTCTGGTGCACCTGTTAAGAGACAGGAAGAGAAGGGGATTTTAATTCTTAAGACTTTCATTCTTTCAAGGTCTGACTTTTGAGGTCACATCTGTTTAATCTGAACCAATGAATAAGACTGAGGTACTGAGGATGACTCAGTTTCCAAAGTGCTGACTAAAATACCTCTGTATCTTAACAGAAACTTTAAATACCAACATGGAGGTGGCGTAAGGCTCTACACATGGACCCATGCACACCTGAGTAGCCTCTCAGGTCTGTTGCACCTGAGTTCTGTCACCTGGGACAAGGCAGGAACCTCTCTAGACTCTTCCTTGCTTGTTAACTGGGGATGACAGTAGTTAAATAGCAGTGGTGTTAAAATTATGAAATGAGACTTTGTTTACAAACAGCTTACTACACTACAGATATTTAAAACGGTAGTTTTACCATTAAGAAGAATAATGGGACTTTCTGCTTACGGGAGTACGTCGGTTGTGAGACCGGAAGACCTCCAGAGCCCTCTCACCACCTCATGGAGGAACTTGCTTGCTCTATTAATGAATGGTGTTTTTCTGACACTGAAAAGATCCACACACTTTGGTTTCCTCACCAACACAACACTCATGAGGAAACATTTACACAATGAATCATATCCAGTATGCCGATAGAGCAAGATCTAAAACAAAAATATAAAGCTGTCCTGGGTAATGCTTCACCTCTTGCTTTTGAAATCCTCCTAAGCACCTGGGCATCCCAGGTAAAAGAACAAAAATCTTTTGTAAAAGAACAAAAATCAAAGTAAGGCCAGCATATGATGGCTGGGAAAGGCTAAGACTTGAGAATGATCAAGGGCTTCCAGCCTCTTTCCCTCCTCAACTTACAAAGGCTTGAAGAGGCAGTCGGCATAGCCTCTGGGTCCTCCTTAAAGTTTCAGGCTCTTCAGCCATGGAATCCAAATTACTCTTCTGGATGCTCGCCCAGAGCAAAGCTCTGGCTTTGAATTCTCTGGACGGCAGCCATGGTAAAGACATTTGCTACTGCCAGCATGTAAAGGGAAAACATGGACTCCACCACTCAGGCAAGAACACAAATCAAGCGTTTCTAGGATACCTCAGCCAGGAGAGAGCTTTGTCACCAGCTTCTCAGGGTAGAGAAACCATGCCCTCCACTCCCCACTTGGCTAATCTTCACTACTGTTGCAGAATGGAAAAGAACTTCTAGAGACCAAAGACCATAGTCCATGAATTTAAGAACAGAGTCTCAATCTTCATTTTCTATCCCCCGGGGCTCCTGGGCTTCCACATGCTCAAGAAAAGCTCATGGGTTTCCACGTGCTCAGGGAAAGTGTCTGCCGAGATTCAAGAGCACCTTTGGTAGCACTCTGTTCCAAATCGTGCATGTCTTTTTTTTTTTTTTTAACTTTTTGAATTTTAGGTGCACAGTATTGATCTAGTCAAATGCCTCTCACAGTTGATGGTATACTATTACATTTACCCCTGTACGGTTCTTTTCTTATTTGATTTCAGTTTTCCTTTCACGCCTCATTTTCCATTACTTTTCTTTACTATGAAGTAGGCCCCTCCTCTATGATGTTTAATAGATGTTCTGGGTCTGTACGTATCTGTGAGAAATGTGCAGTGGTATTTGGTGTATGTATGTTGCATTTAGCTAACGTAATAGCGTCTCACTACATTTCTTACCTTTTTGCTTACTCCTTCTAATGTGTGCTCACCAGTGTATTGCTTCCCATGCCATGTAATATTCCACCTGAGAATGGACAGCTACTCGTTGCTACAGATAATTCTGCTGTGTATATTTTTTCTACGTGGGCCCTTATGGACTTAGGCAAGATTTTCTCAGGCAGGTTCTCAGGAGAGAGGCTGCTGTATTGCAGGATACCCAGATGCTAATTCCCTTAGAGCTGCCAGATTACTTTCCAGAAAGACTGTGACGGTTTCCACTCTTGCCAGGGAAGCCCGTATGTTCCAGTTTCCGCCAACTCCAATTTTTACCTTGTTGCCACTTGAGTGGATATTAAGTGGCGTACTACTGTTGTTTTAACATTGATGTTTCTCGTTACGGGTGAGGTCGAGAATCTCTTGAACTTTAGCCCTCCAGTTTCTTCCTTATTGTGCATTGCCTATTTATATCCTCTACCCAGTTTCCTATTTTTTCAATGATTAAGAGGAAGCTTCCTCATCTAAGCATTAATCCCATTGATTTTAAACTTTGGACATTCTCTTGATACGGTGCACACGTGTTAACAGCCATCTACTTTGATGTTGCTGGTTAGAAATCCCTAACGTTTATCGCTTCTCGGCCTTTTGGCTAAGATCAAGTGTAGTATCTGTTCTTATCAGAAATCCCTAACGTTTGCGTAGCCACACCCAACACTCTCCTACCTTATAGTCTGTGCTTATATGGTCTTGTTGCAAAAAATCTCTTTCCACTATGGGCATATTTTCTCCTACTGGCTTTCTTAGCTCCGTCTACTAAACGGTTTGTCTACTCCTAACCTCTAACAGATGTCTTCCTTAAACATGTCTCTACTCCTGGGCCTTCTTATCTGTTCTATGTTTTGTTCCTCTGCTGCTGTGCTGGTATATACTCTTCTCTCCTTGCTGTGTGTGTGTGGGGGGGGGGGTGTGTGGGTGGGTGCGCGTGCGTACATACAATTGCCCCACTATTTGTGAAACTGAATTATTCAATGTGGACTTTAGATTCCATTTGTCGAGTTTCCACAGAACCTCTTCTGGAGCTTTTGGGGGAACATACGGAATATGTAGATTCATTTAAGGGAGAACTGACAGATTTATAATATCAGATAATTCCATTCATTCATTATTCATGTCTTCTTCTATGCCTTTTATAGAATTTGGATGATTTATCCATAAAATGTTACGCCTTCCTTTTTACTGCTGTTCCTAGAAACTTGCGAGATTCTCGATGTTATGAATGGCATCCCATGTTCCATTAAAGTTCCTTGTTGCTTATTGGTAGTGTGAATTGAATTTGTATCTGGCTGCCTTACCGAACTCTTATTAGTTTAGGAGACTGTTATGCAGTGGGTTTTTACTGCATCTCTGACTCTTATTAGATGGAACCCTGAAGCCAGATGAATGCATGCTCTCTATGCTTTTCATCACCCAACTCCTTAAAGCTTTTCCATGCTAGTTGACCCTGCAACAGAAAAGTTGGCTATCACTTTTTAGCATTTACTAAGCTAGATACTACCCTAAGGACTTTCCATGTATCGTCCTACTTTATCCTCACAACAACCCAATTTGATTGTATTTTTACCCACACTTTATAGATGAAGAAATGGAGGCTAGACAGTAAGTTGTCTTGGCTCACAGAGCCAGTAGGAGAGTGAGCAAGACTGGGCTTCTGATTTGAAGTTTGGGCCTTAGGCTAGTTTATGATGAGCAAAGTAAAGCCTATATTACTCACTAATACACCCTTTAATAAAAAATGGGTTCAGTTTTTATCATTTAATCTATGCAATGTTCTGATTATCTTTATTTAATCTAATTTAATGTGATCTCTACTATAATAACAATACATATATTTATATTAATTATATAATAAAAAATAAAAATGGTCTCTAATAGCAAATGCACAGTTGGGAGTTGATGTTTTGTATGTCTCGGTTTCTTTTACTTATTTTTCTGATCATTCTTTTATTGTGTTTTATAGAGGTATCAGTTGGTGACATTTTGGAAGTTATAAAAAAAAACTGAACTGATTCTTTACCATGGATTGTATCAGAAGCACTGATCTTCAGTCCTATGTCTTGCTGGCTTCAGACTAAGTACCTGAAGATGTAAACAGACTGGAACAAGAGTTATGACCCAGTGTGTATTTTGGTGCCCTGTTGTCTCGACTGTTTTAAATAGGTGGTTTGTATTTCTGAAAAGCTCCAGTTGAATGAGAGCCATCCTGAGAAAGCCCCTTTCAAGGAATGCCGAGAACAGTTCTTTATACTGTCTCTCCCAGCCCTCTCTGTTACTTCAGACCTCAGTGTCTCCAGCGGATCTCAGAGGCAAGAATTTACTGCAGGGAAATACCAAGCAATGTCTCAACTCTGAGCTAGGGAAAGTCTTTTATTTTAACAGTAGTTTCTAATCTTTAGAGTCAACTCTCCCCCATTTGGAAAAAGAAAATTCTGAGCTTGAGCATAACAGTAACTGGAAGTTAATTGTGCCGTTGTTAACAATGGTGATGAAACTGCTTCAATTAGGGGCCCCTGGATGGCTCAGTCAGTTAAGCGTCTGACTCTGGATTTCAGCTCATCATGATCTCATAGTTTTGGGGTTGAGCCCTGCTTGGGGTTGTCTCTCTCTCTTCCCCTTTCCCCTGCTTGATTCTCTCTCTCTCTAAATTAAAAAAAAGAAATTATTACATTTAGAATACTAAAGTACCTATATGAATACAGATAAAAGTATTTAAACTATTGGCACAGGTAAGCTTCGATAGTAATACTAAGATACCTCATTGAATCTGTGAAGAATATCTGATATCTGTAAAGAACTACACAATTAAAAAAATGTTTAAGATCAGATCACATTTCTTAGAAAAAGTTGTATAGGATAGTCTTCTGACGTCATTCAACATGAAAGGCAATTCAGTGAAGTTACAATCTGATTGCTTTAGAAAAGTAATTCTCTGGCCATGTGTTTTAGTGCATAAATGCTACCATGTTTCAGCATAACAATTAGCAGAGCTAGCGAAAGTAGCATAGCTTTTTATATTTGGATTTTCACTTTCTTGGATGTCACTTGTACAAAGATTTTTATAGCAGCCCTATTTAGCTCATGGAAAAATAATGGGAAAAAATCCAAATATTTAACAATAGGAGACTTTTTAGTAAGCCAGTCTTGTCAGTATAATGAAATACTTACTGCATTATCTTTAAATTTAAGAAAGCAGAATATATCATATATAATAGTGGTTCTACCAGAGTATGGGATATAAATGACATTATAGCAAATGGGATATATGTTTGAACTACAACGGAATGCAAATATATTCATGTGTTTGGAGAAAGAATTGCAATTATGCCAGATGGAACTTATGTATTTTTTATCTGTAAGGTTATGATTAAAAAAGATTGGAATGTGTGTTTTTATGTTGCACTTTTAAGAAAAATCACATAAATGTATAGATAGTTTATGGAAATTTAGGAACTTTCTTAAAATAACTTTCTTAAAATAATGGTAATAGGAGGTACATAAAAATGTTTAAAAAGGAGGCGTTTTAAAGAGCCACCTGGATCAAGGGTCATCACACACAGCCCAGGTCAAATCCAGCCTACTGCTTGTTTTTGTAAATACAGATTTATCGTGTTACGTAATGCAATAAACACAAGAATTTGTCACTTTACGCCACATCCATTTGTTTAGGCCCTATGACTCTTTTCCAGCTACAAGGGCAAAGTTGAGTGTTCGCAACAGAGGCCATTTGGCCTGAAACCCTAACATATTTACCATTGTGGCCTTTACAGAAAGAGTGCCAACTCCTAATCTAGACATTCACTTGAGGAGATATGAATTAGAATCTATTTCCATTCGTGAGATTTCCATTTAAATAACAGAAATAAAAGGAAGACCTGAAACTGCTTCAAATCCCCTAGTTCTAGGTGTGCAGAGAAGCACATCTGATTGATTAGGGGCCAAAGAGGGTTTGGGAAATGACCGGAACACTACTTTCAGAGTTGGGCAGTTTTGGAGGATGTGTTTTTTCCTTCTAGGCCAAAGAGTCAACCATAAGTGTAGTAGAGCTATGTAAGACCTGCATGCGGGTAGAAGTGGATGAACAGAAACTTCAAGACAGTGGGGGTCACCTGGGCCCAGCAAGGCTCCCTGAGGACAAGCGTCTGCAAGGTTCTCCTGTAGGAAGCCATCTCCACCCAGGGACATGCAGTGTTTCTATGGCAGCATCAAATGAGAAAAGAAAAACTTGGCCTACGAATTTCCTGTAGGTGTCAGAGCAAAACGAGTCCTAGGAGACACGAATAAGCAGTGAGCAGGCGGACCTGAAAATTCTACGTCTGTGTTTTCTGCTGTGCCAGCTGAGTCCCCCCACCCCCAGCGCCCTCACCCCTGCAAAGACGGTGTTTTGTCTTGGACTGTGGGTCAGGGATTTGTTCTGAAATGGATTTATACCACGTATCCTGGGATAGGCCATCAGAAGCTTCACACCTGACCGTCCCTTGGTTCTGGGGTCTTAGGAAATGGGTCAGGTTGCTTCCAGAACAACAGCTAACTCTGTTTTGAGGTCACCTCTGTGGATACAGTTTTAATCTTTTGTGAGAGAAAGGAAGTTTATCAGTTTAGGAGTTGGGGGAGAAAACTGGGGGTTTTAGCTTCCACTAACTTGAGACAAAGGGCACTTCCTGAGCTCTTCTTTTTCACTGATCACCCCCTTCCCTGAGAGGATTCACTCATGAGCAGAGGAGCGTGGGCTCGCAGGTAAACCTGTATTTGTAACACATCAGAATTCTAGAACACTCTCTGTAGACTATATGCACCATTGAATTGCTACATACAAGACTACTGAGCAGATACACATGCAGGCACACATGTGCTCACACACACACACCACACCCCACACCTGATAACGGCCCCTGAAAACACAGCCCTGACTGACGGAGAGGAAGAGATGTGAAGAGCGTGGCTGTGGTGGGGCTAGAGATCCCGTCAGTGAGGGTGTTTGACTTCCCTTCCTCTCCTTACTGCCCCTGTCCTTTCCTTTTTGTCCTCTGTCACTCTCTTCCCGGAAGCACCCCAGCCCTGCAGCTAGGGTGCTCAGATGCCTTCTCCGGTGACTGAAGAGGGTTTCCTGATGACTTTCTCCCAAAATATCAGTGACTCAGGTATGTTCCTTCTCAAGGATACTTACATGAAAAAGAAAATACAAAGGACCAAGGGGAGGGGGCACCGCACTGCTGAAACAGTGGACATCTAAGCGTTGTGTTCACATAGCACGAGGGCTGGCGGAGAAGAGTCTCTGGCGGGACTGGGGGGCCAAAGGACTCCTGTGTGTCCCTCAAGATGGCACTACCCAGGTCTGCTGCCCTCCCCTCCTCACCATCCCCTTGTGCCCACCTTTCTTAGGTGCTGGGGGGACTCACTCACGAGCAGAGAGGACCGAGCTCCAAGGCCTGCTGCCCGCACCCCTGGCACGCACCTTCCAGATTCCAGAACATCCAAGGTAACCAGTGCAAAGGGAGGAGGCCCAGCCTGCCTGCTGGAGGGGAGGCCATGGCTCTGCCTTCCTTTTTCTCTTTTCTGTCACACCCTCGCTGAAGAGAGAGGAGTGTGGGAGAGCCGCTGGCCGTACCAGATCAGGGAGTTACCGGTGAGGTAAAGCTAAGGGAGGGAGTCAGGAGGAGAGAGCCAGACAGTGAGAGCCGCTGGGCTGATGGACCCGGAGCTGGTCCAAGGCCAAACTCTGAAGTCAAGTTTATTCGGGGCTCTCACCCTTCTTAGGCCCCACTGGGTTTTCAAGTTGGCTTCCACTGGCCCTTTTCCCTGGACCAGACCTCTCTCATTCTCTGCCTTCCAAACATACCTGCTCTGAGGTAACCTTCACCCATTCTGTCTTTTTCTCTTTCTCAGCTTCTGCCTCTCTCTTTCTCTGAAGAAAAAAAAATCTGTGCTGAAGCTTTAGTTAGTAACAATGAATTCATTAGTAGGCTTTCTCAAATAAAGGATTTACATTTTAAAAGGAGCCAAAGAAAAGGTAGAATTTCAAAGGATGCCCCTAAAATCACCCTCCCACCACCAGTGTGTCCCCAAAGTAAGTCCTGGCCCTGTGTCCCTCTTGTTTGTAAGTGTCCTTGTGTCATCCCCTCAGGATCTTTTAAGGGACCACAATAATTTCAGCTATAGAAACTATAAATGTCTTTGTATACATTTATATGGTATTTACTAATGCCTACAGGAGCTGAATTTTAAACTTATAAATAACATTGCATTTATCTTTTTAGTAACTTTAAGCTGATATAAACATATATTACAAAATATATAAAAAATATTATAAAGATGTCATCTATCTGTCTATCTATCTATTAGTAATGCATCCCTGATTCACATCTCTGAAGTGGACAGATAGGAATTCATTGGAAACAACAGTGGAGAAATACATAAAGGGAAAGAATTGGCGGATGGTCAAGTTTTTCTAAAAAAAGTCTCCTTGACCCAAGTTTGAGGGAATCAGTTGGTCATTTGCTCTTACTTAATGTGGCTGGATTGCTTGACAAAGCCCTTAAAGACCATTTCCTTTCTCCTAGTTACCATTATTTGCCTGACAGCAACTACCATAATTGCCAGGGGTTTTCCCATCAAGAAGTGAACACAGTCATTGAGAACACGTTGGGGGAAACTTGTTTTTCTCCTGCAACAGTGGGAAGAGCCTTCACATGGGTTAAAATAAACTAAAAATATCGCTCCTGTGCCACATCCCCACACTCATGCCCCTGGAAGGAGATTCTGTAAGCTCTTTTTAGATTTGCTCAGAGGTTGGGAGTGGATCAGTCACTTCGAGGGAGAGAAAAAGTTAGACAATAATTAATGGTGCTTGCTTTATAATAATTGTCATTACAGTTACAGAAATTTGTATGAATGTGAAAAAGAGTCAGCAAATTGTAGGAGGCTGAGGAGGGATTTTACAGCTGTGTTTCTGACCCTTTCAACTGGGCCTTGCTGTCATGAGTGACCTGTGGCTCACTGCTACTCCTCAGTCCCTGTGCTGGGCCACACCAGGCCCTCCTGAGTGACAGAGGAGAAGTTCCTCACAGTACAGTGTGAAGCAGGGGACATTAGCAAATTAGACAGCATGCTTAACGTGTTTGGGAAAATTTCACTAGAATAAAACAAACCTTTATTTTCCATATGACCTAAGATTTCTGATTGTTATTCTGCCCTCCCTTCCCCCTACTCTACATAGAACTGACCCATCACTGTGAAATCAAGTCCGCAGGGACCCCCACTCTACACCTGCTGCCCTGAAACTCACATGTTGATGAAGCTGAGAGAGGAGTTACTACTGTCAGACTATTTTTTGTGTCTAATGACAGTAACAGAAGCATCATATCCTCCTCTTAGAAAGGAGAGGGGGAAAAACACACATTAAACATGAACAGGGGCACCTGGGTGGCTCAGTCGGTTGAGCGTCCAACTTCGGCTCACATCATGATCTCACAGTTTCTGAGTTCGAGCCCCACATTGGGCTCTGTGCTGACAGCTAGCTCAGAGCCTGGAGCCTGCTTCAGAGTCTGTACCTCCCTCTCTCTCTGACTCTCCCCTGCTCATGCTGTCTCTCTCTGTCTCTCAAAAATAAATTAAAAACATTAAAAAATAAAATAAACATGAACAATCTTTGGAGTACATTGTAAACATCTTCAAGAGTCAAACTACCTCCAAAAGGCAAACAGGTCCACTTCCTTTGAAAGCCTTTTCTTAGCCAAGGAATTTGTCCCTTGTGTGTGGAGGTCACTGAATTCTGTTGTGTGGCTTCTTCATCAAAAGCATGCATGGCTCCTCCTTTGCCTGGGCTGCCCTTCTAAAGACAATCCCTTTGATGGGGCCACTTCGTTATCTGCGGCTTGTTTAAGTTGTGTAGCCTCCATTCTCTGTCATTTTTTGCAGAGCAGCAAAGGAAATCTGAATTGCTGTGTATTTATAGGCAATCCCTAGACTTGTTGGATTAATTCATGCATCAGTTCAACAATCCCTTTAATAAAAATTGATTACAATCACACTTGTGCCATGCACTGTGATAAGGATACAAAAATAGAATAAGATATTTTGGAAACAGATATAGTCGACAGCTGTACAACATTGTGAGTGTAATTAATGCTGCTGAATTATAGATTTTAAAATCGTCAAAATGGAAAAGTGTGTTGCATGTATTTTACTGCAATAATAAAAACAACCACCCTGAGTAAGATAGTCCTGGTCCTTAGGCTGCTCATGGTCTAGTAAGAAAGACCAACATGTGCAAAAAAGTGTGATTGGTGAGAAGATAGGATATAAAACGGAAATGCTGGATGCAAAGGAGGAAGCTGTGAATGAAATTTAACCTTTAATTTGTTTTTTGTGTGTTCTGTTTTTTAGTGGTGGTGTTGGTGAGGATTCCACAACAATGCAGGTACTAACATTGGAGCAGTGGGAGAAACTGTGTGTGGTGGAGACCTGAATCCAGTTGTTGTCTCTACTATCATTAACTCATCCTACCAAGGGCCAGGAAAGGATGAGACGCATGTAGGGTGTGAAATTTAAGGAGGCGCTTATGCTCATAGTCAGCCAAATGCCGACGTGGGAAGCAATGACAACGTCCTTAAAATGTCCACAGACCCATCCTAATGCTTGGCATCCTTTCTGTAGCTGCTGCTAACTTGCCTGCTTCCCTGTGTAGACTGTGAACAGCACCTGGTATATCTTTGTATCTCCTTGGACTAATATAAAGTATTGCACATAGTAAGCACACAGCAAATGGTAGCATGCTGTGGTAAGCATTTTGAAAATAAGTGAATGGCCACACTCTACCACATCTCCTAGGGACAAGCTCTTCACCTGTGTCTTCTTGGCTCCCATCTCTGTCTTGTCCAGCAGAAGGTCATGCAAGGCTTATGCTCCTTGAACATCTCCCAGTAGGTGTTTCCTCTGTGCGTCTGGAACCCTTCCCCTCCTCATCCCCATTTTTTTTTTGCAGTTGTTTTGTTTTGTTTTGTTTTGTTTTGTTGTTCCTTCTTGTGATTGATTTAGAACTCTGTCTTCAAGTCTTATAGGTTTTCCCTGGGATCTAAGCCACTGTTAATCCCCTTTGGTTAAATTTCCACTTTGGCTCTGGCATTTTGCATCTCTAGAAATTTCATTTGGTTCTTTTTATATCTCCTATTTATCTCCTCACTATGTTTGGATTTTCTTTACATCCTTGAACATATGGAACACATTTTTAGAAGATGTTTCAACATTCTCGTTCACTAATTTCATCATCTGTGTCGTTTCTGGACCCCTAGCACCACCTCTGTGACATTTCTAACTACTCGCTGCAGTGAGAAAATTGAGGTGTCAGCTCACAATCCCATAACGTGCCCATCGCTTGCCTTATTCCCTCCCTCCCTTCTAAAATTCCATCCTTCCCACTGATTTCGACCCCACCATTTCCCATCCTCTGATGTGTTCTCCTTGGCTCCTTTCTCCTGCTCCTCAACTTTTCAATGGCCATTTTACCTTTGGCATAAAGATATTTTATGTCTTACTTGTCTTAAAACAAACCAAAACCAAGCAAAACATTCCTTGACCACCATGTCACTACCCTGACTCAGCTTCTCTTCATAAACACGTGTCTCCAGAGAACGGCCTACCCCATCTCCACACAGTCATATCCCTTGCCAAGTGCCGTGCCTTCCCACACCATAGTCAAGTTTCTGCTCCCTCCCCCAGTCCAGTGAAGAATTGTGGCAGAAGTCAGCAAGTTTTGCTAAATGGAGCATATGGTTTTGGGTCCTTATCTTGGTCAGTCTGGGCATAGCCCCTTGCTTCCTCCTGCCTGAAAGTCCATCTTTCCTTGGCTTCTGTGAGCTGCCACTGCATTCCATCTTTCCTCCCTTTGCTCAGGTCCAGTTCTCTCTGCTTCCTTTCTCTCTATGCACTGTTTCCACAGTAATGACTCCCCTATTTATCTCTAAACCTTCAGGGCAGTTCTCTACAGATGACCCAAGGACCTTAAATTTTGTATTGTCTTTCCCTTTAAATTTACCCTGAAATATCCTTGCCCAAAATGGGGATTCATTGTAGTGATTGCTGTGATGTGCCCCCTGTATCTTCTTTCATGACTGAAAAGATGTGCTTTCCCGACTGCTGAAAATATTGTTGGCGAGCAGCTCTGAGCTATAAGGCCTCTTCAGGGTTGCTAGGGTTGAAGAGCATTGCCTTGCTGAGGACCCGCTGCTCTCTTGGGGGCAGTCTTCACTCAGTGAGTAACCGATACAGAAAGAGAAAATTCCAGGCCCTCCTCAAACTCAGGCCTACTCCAAGGGTGATCTCAGGTTCAGACCTCTTCATAGGGTTGGCTGAGGCCTTCACTGAGACAACATCAGAGCCCAGCTTCCTTCTCTGCCAAATATGTTTATTCCTTCCCTTACCCACCCTCCCCTCCACTTCCTTTCCATAGGTGTTAATGCCAAGAGCATTTCCTCATAAACTCCCGATACACTTAACAATCCTGAGTCTATTGTGTGGAGTCCCAACCTGCAATAATCATCCTAGATATCTTAATTTCATGTATTCCCTCATCCAATTAAATACCAAGGGATATAGAGACCAAGCTTTATAGTGCCTATAAATATGCTTTTTCCTCAATAAATCTGTTTTCTGCTCTTAAATTTGCATTCTCCACCCACTCCCTCTGACACAACTTTACTTCAGACTCTCCTACAAGTCTCAACAGTACTACTCATGTAGCCTCCTATCTAGTCCCTTTGCCTCTGGTCAGATCCTCCTCCAATCCATCATTCAAGACTTCTCCCCATCGGCTCTTTCCAGAATGGAAATGTAAACTAGCAAGTCATTCACTTCATAAGGACTTTCAATGGCTCCCCATGGCTGGCATTCACTCCTCTGTTCAGTCAGTCAGCCAGCATTTCCTGAACGTCCACAATGTACCAGGCACTGTAATGAATTCTGGTGATACCCAGTTGAATGAGATGAACAGAGTCCCTGCTCTCATGGAGCTTACAGTAGAGGATACACTGCAAACAAAGGTGTGTGTGGTTAACAAGCAGAAGCACAGAGGGCTTACAGTCTACTAAAGGGGAAAGACATGGATCAAACACTTGATCATGGGCAGAAACCAAAATAACATTTGTACTAAGCTTCACATAAGAGAGATTCATGGTGTTAAAAGCACTTAAAAGAGAAGTTGGACCTCATCATAGAAGCCAGAAAGAACTTCCCAAAGTTCTTCCACTTCCCAAAGAAGTGTCTTTTGGGGTAAAACTTAGTGCTTTGGCTTGGAACAGAAAACTTGGTGTTCTGATGCCAGCCTCCCTTTATCAGACCTCCTACCTCAATCCATCCATCCCCCAGCTCACGTTGTCTACAGACTTGTGCTCTTTGGCTGTGTCACCTCGTATTTCTTTGTTAACATTCACTTTGCTATAGTTTCCTCTCTTACGTGCACCAATACCTTCATGATCAAGCTGTCTCCTAATCATCCTCTAAAAACAAATGAAGTCATTACTTTCTCTAGGAAAGATTTCCTAAGCCCTCAGTGCGACTTTGATGTTGTTCCCTAGCAATATTCTTTGTCCATATTCATATCTTTATCAAGCTTAACATGATACTTAATGCTATATATTTAAGTTTTTTTTTAATGTTTTAATGTTTATTTATTTTTGAGAGAGAGGCACACACAGAGTGTGAGTGGGGGAGGGTCAGAGAGAGAGGGAGACACAGAATCTGAAGCAGGCTCCAGGCTCTGAGCTGTCACACAGAGCCTGACGCAGGCATCAAACCCATGAACGGTGAGATCATGACCTGACCTAAAGTCAGCCGCTTAGCTGACTGAGTCACCCAGGTGTCCCTATATTTAAGTTTCTTGAGAGCAGGATCATGTTTGAGTTTATATTCTCCATGCCTAATATGGTGTGTGGCACAAAACAGACAAAATTTATGACTCAGTAAATTGAATGAATGAATGAATGAAAGTATGCATACATGTATGACCTCACATGTACCTTTAGAAACTGAATCTAAAATTTAGCACTCATCTAGCTAACATCAAGGATGATAAATAAAGTCTCTAAGTAAGTGAGCTTCAGTCATCCTTTAAGCTTTTAATTGAGAAGTGATTGTGTAGTCTGAGATTCAATTTAGTCATTTAGATGGTCGAAAACAGATGAGCCATCTATTTTCCAGTCTGTTTTAGTCACCTCATCTGATGGTTATTTGATGATCCTTTCCATTTCCATGCAATTCGATCAGCCAGCAGTTAATCCAGGGATTTACTGCAGTGGAATCCAGATTCAAACCCTGTATTCATGCTTCTGTGTTCTATAGAGCACAGCTCGCTGGGATCCCAGCTGCTACATTCCACCCACCAAATGACGTTAATTTCAAGGAGAAAAGGGAATATAGTCGAAGTACCATTGGGTTTTTAGCTGGAAAAAAGATTGAGAAAAGACAGGACTTTCTCGTGCAAATTATCAAACTAATGTAAATAAATCACTGAATTTGCATGGAATTCACCCAAGAATTTGAAGGAGGTCAAGGGTGACATCGTAAAGCTGTAGCCATTTTCCAAAAAAAATTACCAACAGCTTCATAGCAAAAGGTTGTCTCCCATCAATAGGATATTTTTCAACAAGCGACGGGAGTTGTCTCATGTCCATGTTGAGGAAGGATATAGATTCTCTGAAAAATAGGGAAGACTTTGAGAAGTAAGCAAGTATAACCTTCTGAGAGAAAGGGAGCCTGTTTTCTGCCAGGGGAAACCTTAGCTAATTAAATTATTGAAACACTGGAGGTGCTTGAGTGGCTCAGGCAATTAAGCATCTGACTCTTGATTGCAGCTCCGGTCATGATCTCCTGGTTGGTGAGTTCGAGCCCCATGTGGGGCTCCACACTGGCAGTGCATGGGATTCTGTTTCCCTCTCTTTCTGCTCCTCATTTGCTCGCTCGCTCTCTTTCTCTCTCTCTCTCTCTCTCAAAATAATTAAATAAACATAAAAAACATTGAGTGGGAAATTGAAACAGAATAAGAATAATCAAAGGCTATGTTTTGATGAAAGATTCCCTCAAAAGAATATTTTAATAGTTCTAAATTTTAACAATTAGTAAAATAAATGGTATTATTGGAGGATATTAGGGAAAGTGTCCACTAGCATAGAAAAAAAATCACTCTAATCCTTATTTTATCTGCCTTGAGTGTTACCTTACCATAGCACATGTCAGATCATGCCTCTTCCTTGATTTGTTATAATAGTAGTTTGTTATAATTTTAGTACCTTTGCATGATAAAAAGTAAGAAAAATGGGGAAACAGGAGAGGAAGTACTATCTATGAAATACTAGCACATCTGTGGGCCATTTTGTTTAACTTTCAGAAGCTTGTGGCAAGGCTAATGCTGTGATGCTATTCCCATTTTATAGAGGGATAAACTAAGGCACAGTGATGACAAAATATTTACCCTTATTCCCATGGCCAATAATAAGGAGAGAAACATGAATTTTAACTCAGGAGTGATTGCAGTATGTATTTGTGGTATTTTAATACACTGCTACTTCAGAACAGGCATGTGACCCCCTTCTGCCCAATGAGACCCAAGGAAAAGTATACTGCAGAGTGAGGGTGGGGCTTAAGAGAACGGCTTTATGCTGCACATTCTTCCCCAGAGCATTTCCTTCTGGAAATCCTATGTAGCAGACTCAGCGTCAGGTATCAGGCAGTTGTGTGCTTCCAGAGGTGAGCCTGATTGGTAACCAACTGGGGTAATTCACTATTCCGGGGATATATAAGAATGAGCATGTGGCACTATTTTGCCCGAAGAGTCATGAAGGGAATTCTGTTTGGAGGGAGGTAATAGTCCAAGGAAAGATTTTGTTTTGTTTTTAAAAAAGAAAGCATGAGGAAAACCTACCCTTTCTTATGTTTAGATTCACCATCAGCATGTGGTGCTGACTGCTGTGGCAGCCATCTTGGCACCATGAGGTTGGTCATCCTAAAAAGATAGGCCGGCGTGCAGAGGAAGGCATGGCGGAACTGTAGAAAGAACCTAGGTCCTTGATGATATAGTCAAGCTGGTAAGTTTACCAACTTAGAACTGTTTTAACTCTGGATTTTTCTTTATGAGAGATCATATATTTCCTATATGTAAACCATTTTGGATTTGTCCTTCTGTGACCTCCTCCCTAAACATCCTGACTGATAAAATCTTTATTTTCATATATGTGGATAGTGGTTTCTCTTCCCTAGTGTATATGTATATGTGTGTGTGTGTTGAAGGGACCATGAGGGAAGGATCAATGGGTTTCTATTCATCAAGCATCAAACTTCCTATCAAAATCCTTAGGAAGTTAATCATTTCAGTAAAATATTTAAAAGAATAGAGAAAATTTCAGATGAATTTTAAGGACCAGAAATTCAAAGCAGAGGAAGGATAAGTGCTACATAGTAGAATGGAAATCTTTTTAGTACGGAGTACAGATGCGTGTTTTCCCTTCTCTGTATATTTCATTCTCATTAACTGTTCAGAGACCAAAAACACCTAGAACTAAGGAGTTATTGGGCAGTTTTCTCTCAGGATTATTTTTAGGGTAAAATTCAAAGGCAATGGGAATTTCCAAGCACAAGTACCCTCATTCAGTCTCTCTTTTCATGCTCAAAGTGACTTGCTTCTCCACCAGCAGAAATATGCCAGAACTGGAGAAACCCAGAGTAGACATTTGTTGATTGTCTCCTCAGGATTCCCCCTACCCCCTTCCCAACTGTCTCTGATTTCCATTTAAAGATTCATGTATTTCCAAGGAAACTGAATCCTATCTTTGTGCCAGATTTGGAGCATATATGGCTCCATTAAGCCAGTAAGTACATTTCACCACACAGGCCATTGTGATTATTAAGGGATGGTTTGCTATCTTAAGCTGGTTCAATTATGACAACTTTCAGAGTGATTTTTGGGAATCCAGTGTAAACACATTCTCTCTTTTCTGCCACATGAGGTACCATGTGGCTCTGAGACTTTAGGCCACCATCTTGGAGGCAGCCTCAGGGTAAAGTTGGGTCCTTGGTGACATTGTTGAACATTAAATTAATCCTTATCTGAAGCCAGACCACTTCTGGAATTTTCCATTTCATGATCCAATACATTTCCTTTATTTTGAAGCCAATTTGAATTTTTTTTGGTCATAAACCTTCGTAAATGATGCAATCTGTTGGAATTACCCAGTGTTTTCTTCTCAATTTACAAAGAGAACTGAGAATATGGGGCCATTAGAGAGGAACTGACCTATCCAAGGTCAAATAGGTGCAAAGTTGTGATTTGGTACTGGAAGACAGACTTCCTGTCTCTTGGTCTGTTCTTTCTCATAGACTTCTTGGCCCACAAAACTATATAGATCAATGCTATTTTCTAGTTAAATTAGGATACTTGGCAGCCTTTCACTTATAAAACTTGTGAAAAATCTATTCCTATCTGTGGCTACTTAGACTCTTCAGATGTGTAGCATTAAGTAGTTTTTGAGTCTATGGAATGAAATAATAACCAACCACCTTGCTTTTCTAATCTTTTCTTAAACCTATATGTTACTTGAATTACTGAGTTTCTCCCCAGACAGACGGCATGTGGCAAGCTCCTGAGTATTTCCATAGCAACCAGCAGACATAAAGAATACTCTGCTGAAATATAGGACTTAGGGACAGGTCTAGAGTCCCAAATCTGGTTTCCTCCCTAACTGCACACATTTTTCCTTACATGTATAGATCTGCGTGTGTGCATACACACGCCTGTGTGTGTATGTGTGTGTGAGTGTGTGGAAACAGTAGGCATTGAATTATGTAACTTGAGCATCTCTGTGACTAATCTCTCCCATCCTCTTCTCTTCCCTTCCTCCCTCTCTCCTGTACATCGCTTTACCATGGAAATGATGTATTCAAGAACACCCCACCCCCTGCACACCTTCTTGAGACATGTCACCATTATTTGAAAGGAGAAAATCTTCTGTTTCAGCTAAGCGTGCGTCATGTGTAGTGGTTGCTATGGAAATACCCAAAAAGAGATCTCAAAGAGAAAAACAACTTTTTCTGTAAGCAAGGAGTACGGGACGAGTTCTTTTTGGAAACAATGATTCACCTGTCACTGAAGTGGACGCCAGAGAGAACGGTTTTTCTGACCCAAGGTTTGGATTTTGTAACCATACCAACAAAATGCCTGCTGACTGGCACTGTACTTCCTGAGGTCCTCAAGGTGAGTCTGTGAGCAACTTACCTTTCCCCATCTTAGTCTCAGAAAAATAACAGCTTTCCCCATTTCCTCTAAGAACTTAAATATAAACTATTCTTTTTTTTTTCATTTATTCACCAATATTTGTTGAATACTGTTATGTGCCAGGCACGGTTCTAACCCTAGAGAGCAGGACATGAACAGAGAGGCTGTCCATTAAGGTCCTGGTCAGGCCAGCCCTGTGAAGCAAGAAGGAGCAGAAGGGGACTGTGGCGTTAACAACAGTTTTATTTCTTGAAATAGTAGTTCTGAAGTAAATGTGAAAACTGTTAACATTTTTAACATTTTCGTTGCTGATTACATGGTTTTTTGTTCTTTTTTAAGTTTACTTATGAGAGAGAGTGAGAGAGAGCAAGAGAGCATGTGCTGAGTGGGGGAGGGGAAGAGAGAGAAGGATACAGAATTCCCAGCAGGCTCCATGCCGACAGCACAGAGTCTGACGTGGGGCTCCATCCCACAAACCATGAGATCATGACCTGAGCCAAAATCAAGAGTCTGAGACTCAACTGACTGAGCAACACAGTCAGGGTTTTTTTTCTTGGCTCTCTCTTGCATTTTTCTACTTATTTATTTATTTTTTTAAAGTTTAATTATTTATTTTGAGAGAGACAGAGACAATGCAAGTGGGGCAGAGGCAGAGAGAGAGGGAGAGAGAATCCCAAGCAGGCTCTGCACTGTCAGCTTAGAGCTGGACATGGGACTCTAACCCACGAAACCATGAGATCATGACCTGAGCAGAAACCAAGAGTTGGACACATAACTGACTGACCCACCAAGGTGCTCCACATTTTTCCATTTAAAAACTAGTTTGCAAGCACAAATAAAAAGATTTCTGAGCAGACATCAGACTCAAGTGGTACCAAGTGGTGAGATGAAAGAGGAGGAAAGGGGGTCAGGGAGTCTAGACCATTCTTTCAAGACATTTGATAGACAGGGTAAGAGAAAGACGAGTTGGCGGAAGGATCGGGGTTGAGTCCTTTGTTCTTTACTGGAAGAGGCATGAGTATGTTTAAATGCCCGTAGGGAGAATCCCACTGAAAGGGGGGATCTGAATGTGCCAGAGACAGAGGAGAGAGTGGGTGTAAGAAGATGCCCCAAAGCCACACAGTGAGAGGAACAGGAGTCACGGTGCACAGCTTCTCTTTTCTATGGAAGGAAAGGAAGCAAGGTTGGATGCTGATACAGGAAGTTTACAGTGTCCACGTTGAAAATGGAGGGTGTTCTGGTTATTGGTTTTTATCCGCGAACATGCACACATACACACACACTCATATACATAAAACTTTATGGAGGTCAGAGGTCACTGTGGCAACTCCTTGTTGCTAAGCTGACCGCAGACGCCATCTCACTGCAGAAGTCCTCCTGACTCTGCTCACCCCGGAACACCAGCAGCAGCCGTGTCCTGCCCTCACTGGCTCTGGAACCCAAACCTGCCCCTCAACCCCCATCTCTACAACCGCTCTTTTGATTCAGGACATCTCCGTCCTTTATCTAGATTATTTGAACAGTCTCCTAACTGATCTTCCTCGTTCCAATCCAGTTTTCGCAGTGGAACAAGAATTCTACTGCGGAAGCACAATTCTATTAAAAGAATTCTTGTGGTTAAAACCCCTGCATAGCTTTTCACTTTTCTTCGAGATGAAAGTCAGCCTCCTACAGCCAGCCTACGGGACGCTTCATAATCTGGACGGAGCCTGGCTCTCTCCTCTCTCCTTATTGCACACTCTTTCCCTGCGTCATTTGGAAATGCTATACCTCAAATTTCCCTGTGTGCCCTCTTGTCAGTGGGCTTCTGCTCTCATCCTCTCCGCCCTCTTCACTTCCTCCTGCTTCCTAATCCTCACCCAGGTCACACAGGCCTCCTCTTAGATGTCTTTCTTCCAGAAACCTCTCCTGATCCCCCAGGACTAGAGTAGTTGCCTCTTGAAAGGGCACCCAAACCGTCATGGCTACACTCTGTGGTAGCTTTCATTGATCTCTGTCTCCCTCTGGATTAATATACATAGTTTAGGACAAAGTCTGTGTCGTGTTTACCACTGTGTCCCCGGTGCCATGCAGAGGATCTGGCTTATGATAGGCATTTAGAAAATTATTTGTCAGTTGTATGAATGAATCTTTGAATAATTCTTTTTCAGAAAGTGAAATTGTCACTCAGGATGATCAAGGTCTTTGCCTGAAGTCCTTCATCAAGAAAATAAATAGTAAATTTGAGTCGGGAGGCCACTTCCCCTCCCCTCCCTCTCCTTTACTCTTCTCCCCAGAGTCTCTTACCCTGGAAGATTTCATCCACGTGGCTAGCCATTTACATGATGATGATGAACAGATGTATATTTTCAGCCCACAGCTTTTTTCGGGTCTCTAAGGTCACCTCCTATAGTCCAGTCCACATTTCCTTTTGGGGATTTCAAGCTTAGCATCATCTGACTAATCTAGTCTCTGTTCAGAGTCTCACCAAAAATCTGATTTGGTGCCACATGGGTCAGGTGACTATTCTTGTTCCCAAACAATGTATTGTGGCTCCAGGAATACATGGGAACACAGAGAGAAAGGGCCCGTGTCTGACAGCAGGGTCAGAAAAGACCTCCTAAGGAAGTTACATGAAAGAGAAGTATTTGCAACAGAGTTTTCAACATTATTCCTCCATCTAGAGATGGTCAGGAACTGAGTTGGTCAATTAAGAGCATCATCCCTTCCTTGGTTGGAAGACGCCCCTGGACTTGGAATAGGAGCATCTGACATTCCAGTTGAGACTCCTCTGCAAGAGCTCTCCCCTCATCGTATCTTGGCTCCCAGCTCAACCCCTCTGCTGCCAAGTCCTGACTCTAGAACCCTGTGGGATACTAAAACACAAGATCATAGCTCGAAAATAGAGTGTGCATCTGGTGTGGATTGTTGTTTTGCTTTAATTAGGACTTGCTGTTTCCTGAATTCCTATAATTTCATTTGATGAATTGTGTTAGTTACTTGTGCTGCAGTCTTTGAACATGTGGCATTTATCAGGGGAAATGACTTTCTCTTTCCCCTTTGAAAAGCATCTTCTGGTGCATTAAAAAAAAGACAAGTATGTTTGGTTTTTTGTGTGTGTTTTGATTTTTTTATTTTTTTGGCTACCTGTGAACTTACAAATGCTGTGACAGACATTTGTTTCTCTGTAGGAAGAAGGGCCTGGCTCCAGTGTGTGTTTATCACTTTAAGGTCAACACGCTCCAGTGTGCACCTATGTGTGCACAGCAAGGTGTGAGTTATGAAGTCGAACAAAACAGTCCTTACTCTTTCAGGATTTCCCAAACCAGGTCTGGGAGACAGATGCACTCAGAAGTATCGTCCCTAGCAGACCACGATGAGAGCCGTACTGAGATAATTATCCCTTTGATTTGTTGAGCCTGGTTCAGTTTACAAAGAAATCCCACGTACATTACCTCATTTGACCCTCACAAGGGCTCTGTGAGTTAGGTGTGAGGATTATCATTTTCGAGTTCTAGACAACCAAGCCTCAGAGACATGAACTATCTCGCCCCAATTGGCCTCTGAATCTTTCGAATCCCATTCGAGTACAACGGAAGGACAGGAGTGAGGAGGGAATAGTTTAAAATGAAGCAATACCAGCAAGTCCCATGGAGGAGGTGTGATCTAAGTTGAGCCTCTACCTTCTGGAATAGAAATGGAAAAGAAAGGAATTCCAGAGAGAGGAGGAATCTAGTAGTAAAGAAATCTGTGAGTTGGGAGAAAAGGAAGTCCTTTGCTTTTCTATGACCTTCCAGTTGGTGCCATCAGAATGAATGGAACAGTGTAAGTTGAGTACTATGTTAAGTACTTTACGTAACTCAAAAGAAAAGTGTTCTTGCCCTCAAGGATCATGCAGTTGTGGGGAATATATAAAACAAAACAAATATAACAGAAAATATAACAAATATGACAAAAATAGAAAACAAAACAAATGAGATGAATATAAGAGAGTGCTTAAAGAGTGGTCCTACTGTGAGGCACACCTAATAAACACTATAGAAGGAGGGCCTTTATTATTTGTTTCTATTTTATTTGGTTGTTGTATTGACTGATGGCAGGAAAGGTGCTTTTAAAACGTGCGGGGAGATTAAGTTGCTCTATAGAAATCAATGTGTTCGGGAGATAGCGGGCATTAGGTTGAGCATGAGAAGCTATTTAAAAGCTCTGAGTAAGCCAGGGCTGCCGGCTCCCTGCCCAGCACGCGTTCCCGGAGGGGATGTGGGGGCGAGCCCTGCCGCCTAGCAATGCTCACTGGGCTTGAAGAGAGATTGGTTCATTGGAGGAAAATGAGGTGAGCAATCTGTGTGAGGGGCTGGACTGTGCTGACTCACTGCGCTTTGAAACAAACTAACCCCTTGGAAGAAAGGGGACGAGAGAAACTGGAAGAAGATTGTGTCTCTGAGGTCCAGGCCGGCAGAAGTGTAACAATGGATACTGACGGAGTCTCAAGTATTCCTGGCAGGATGCGGGCACGCGTGGAAACGCAATTCCCTTACTCCTTACATTGGCTTTTTGAAATAGATCAAACAGATCTCATAAATGCATTTGACACGTAGTAAACACTTCTAAGGGAGTTACATAATCTACTCAAAGTCACAGTATTAGGCTGCCGCAGAGCCAAAATTCAAAACTAGGTCTATCTGATCTCCAAGTCCATGGCAAGTGTATTAACAGAGGAGTTTATATTAACTTTTATATCAGCTCATTAATTTCTTAGCATGGCAGAAATATCACGTCCAAGGTCATAATGTTTGGGGGAAGTTATAAAAGGTGTTGTAAGCAGATTTGGGAGACTGTATGTGTAGGCACGCATGTATGAATTTGGACATTTGGGGGGCACTATATCTACGGAGATATATTTAGTTAGAAAATACTTTATTTTTTTTAAGTGCAAGGCAAAAAAAAAAACCATATGTGTTCTGGTGGGAATAACCGAAGGGCCGTAAAAGATTGATAGGAAGGAGAGAAAAGACTAAGGAGCCAAGTTCTGACCAAGGTCAAAGGGGCAGGAAAAGAGGAGATACGGTCTCCATCCCAAAGAAACAAGGCAGCAATGACCAAGGTATAGGCACCCCAGATGGTACTTGAGGTGTCTGCCTTTAGTGAAGTTTATGTTATTACAGTCGTGTCTTTGCTGGTTTGCCACCACTGAACCTTTTTCTGTTTTGTTTTTACAGCTTTATTGAGGTGTTCTTGATGTACAATAAGTTGTACATATTTAAAGTGTACAATTTGATAAATTTCGATTTATACATAAACCCTTGGAGCCATCACCACAAGCAAGACAACAAACAGAATAAGATGACTTATTTGCCATCCATCACCTGAATATTTTTGGGTGTCCTTGTGTGATTTCCTCCCTCCAGCCCCCCACTGCTGTACCCTAGCCTATTTAGACAAATGCAGATCTACTTTCCATCATTGTAAACTCATTTGCATTTTCTAGACTTATATCTAGATGGACTCTCTGATAGGATATCATACATCATACTCCATACACCTTTTTATTTTCTTGGTCTGGTTTCACTTATTTCACTCAGCATGATTATTTTATGATTCATCCATGGCATGCATAAGTAGTTCATTCCTTTTTATTGCTGAATACTATCCTATTGCATTGATGAACCACCATTAGTTTATCCATTGAAAGACGTTGTGTTTGAGGCTATTACAAATAAAGTTATTCTGGCTATATTCAGGCACAAGTCTTTTTTTTGGATATGTTTTTATTTCTCTTGAGTAAGTACCTGAGAGGGGAATGGCTGGAATGGATGGTAGGTATATGTTTACCTTTTGGTGAAACTGGCAATTTTTCCCCAAAGTGCTTCAACCATTTTAGACTTCCACAGTCCTGTTCCTTTCCATTACACTCCTTTGCAATTTTGTCAAAAATCAATTGAACATATATATGTGGGTTTATTTCTGGACTCCATTTCATTGATCTATTTGTCTATCTTTTCATCAATACTACTTTGACGTCTGTTGCTTTATAACTGTCTTAAAAATCAAGTACTATTCGTCATCTGACTTTGTCCAAAGCTATTCTAGGTCCTTGGAACTCTCAGAATCAGCTTGATTATTTTCATAAAAAAGACTTTCAAGATAAGTATAATCTTATGGAATCTGTGCATCAATTTGAGGGGAATTGGCATCTCTTTAAAACTTTGTTTTGGAATCATTATAGACTCACAGGAAGCTGCAAAGATCATACAGAAAAGTCTGAGTGCCCTTTTACTCCAATGATTACATAATTGCAATACAACATCCAAATCACAGATCTGATATTGATACAACGTGTATGTGTAGCTTTGTCCTCTTATAACCTATGTAGGTTCGTGTAACCATCCCCACAACCGGTGTACAAGATTGCTCCATCACCACAAGAAAGATCCCTCTCAGTGCTATTCTTTTACAGACATACCCACTCACCTTCCCTACCATCTGGAGTCCCTGGAAATCACTCATCTGTTTTCCAACTCTGTGAAACTTTTGTTTGGAAACAGTTGCACAAACAAATTAATACGGGATGTGACTCCTTAAAAGATTTTATTTCCAAGGGGTTTAGGTTCACAACAAATTTGAGAGGAAGGTTCAGAGACTTCCCATATATCCTGTGCCCCCAAATGCATAGACTTCCCAACCTCACTCACTAGAATGGCCCCATTTTTTTGGTGCGAAGGCTCAGTCTACACTGACACATCATAATCACTCAAACTGAATAGTTTACCTTAGAGTCCACTCTTGGTGTCATACACACTATGGGTTTGGCCAAATGTATAGTGACATATCCAGCATTATCATGTCACACAGAACATTTTCGCTCTCCTAAAAATCATCTTTGCTCTGGCTATTTATCTCCCTGCATCACCCCGTCCACTTCTGGAGGCTACTTATGTTTTTATGTGTCCATGGTTTTGCCTTCTTCAGAATGTCATAGATTTGGAATTATACATTATATAGCCTTTCAGATTGGCTTCTTTTACTTAGCAATGTGCATTCAAGTTCCTCCATGTCTTGTCATGGCTTAATAGATCATTTGTTTTTAGCACTGAATAATCTATTGTCTGGATGTTAATCCGTTCACCCACAGAAGGACATTATTGTTGTTTCCAGGATTTGGCAACTATGACTAAAGCTGGTATGTTCATCCATGTCCAGGTTTTCTTGTAGACAAAAGTTCCAAGTTGTCTTGGGTAAATATCAAGTTGTGCAATTGTTGAATTGTATGGTAAGAGTGTGTTTGGTTTTGTTAATCAGCTTAATGATAACCCACAACCCTCGGACCAACTAAGAGTGTGTTCAGTTTTGTAAGGAGCTGTGAAACTGTTTTCCAAGGTGACTGTTCCATTTTGCATCCCCACCAGCAATGAATGAAAGTCCTTGCTGTCCTGCCTTCTTGCCACATCTGGTGGTCAGTGTCCCAGATTTCGGCCATTCTAATAGGTGTGTGGTGGTATCTTCTTGTTGTTCTAATTTGTATTTGCATAGTGAAGTATGTTGTGGAACATCGTTTAATATGCTTATTTTCCATTTCTCTTTCTTCTTTGGGAAGGTGTCTGTTCAGATCTTTGACCCATTTTATAGTCGAGTTGTTAGTTTTCTTGTTGAGTTTCAAGGGTTCCTTGTATATTTTGAATAAGAGTCTTTTATTAATGTGTCTTTCTCCCAATTTGTGGCTTGTCTTCTAATTCTCTTGATAGGTTTCACAGAGCACGAGTTTTAAATTTGAATTAAATTTTTTTTTCTTTTGAGAGAGACAGAGAGAGAGAGAGAGAGAGAGAGAGAGAGAGAGAGAGAGAGTAGGAGAGGAGCAGGGAGAGAGGGAGACAGGGAATCCCAAGCAGGATGTGCACTGTCAGCACAGAGCCTGTGGTCCAATGTGGGGCTCAAGCCTGTGAACCATGAGATCATGACCTGAGCTGAAATCAGGAGTCAAATACTTAACTGACTGAGCCACCCAGGTGACCCAAAAGTTTTTAATTTTAATGAAGCCCAGCTTATCAACTATTTCTTTCATGGATCATGTTTCTGGTGGTGTATCTAAAAAGGGATCACCATACCCAATGTCATCTAGGTTTTCTCCTATGTAATCTTCTAGGAGTTTTATACGTCTGCATTTTACATTAGGTCTGTGATACATTTTTGTGAAGCGTGTAAGTTCGGTGTCTATATTCCTTTTTTTTTTTTTTGGATGTGGATGTCCAGTTGTTCCAGAACCATTTGTTGAAAAGGCAGTCTTTTCTCCATCTGACTGTCTTTGCTTCTTTGTCAAACATCAGTTGGCTATAATTAAATGAATCTATTTCTGGTCTCTCTGTTTTGTCCCATTGCTCTATTTGTCTCTTTTTTCACCAATACCACACCTTTTGATTAGTGTCGCTTTATAGTAGGTCTTGAAGTGGGGTAGTGTCTGTCCTCCAACTTTGTTCTTCAATATTGTGTTGGCTCTTCGGCATCTTTGGCCTCTACATGAGAAGTTTAGAATCACTTTGTCAATATCGACTAAAGAATTTGTTGGGATTTTTATTGAGATTGCATTTAATCTATATATCAAGTAAGAAAGAACTGACATCTTGACAATATTGAGTCTTCTTATACATGAACATGAAATATTTATCTACTTAGTTCTTTGATTTCATTCATCAGAATTTTGTAGATTTTTCCACATAGATCTTATATACATATGTTAGATTTGTACCTAAGTATTTCATTTTAGGGGTGCAAATATAAATGTCATTATTTTTAATTTCAAATTTTACTTATTCACTGAAGATATGTAGAAAGTGATTGACTTATTTTATATTAACCTTGTATCCTGCAACCTAATTATATTTGTTTATTAGTTTCAAAAGCTTTTTGTTGATTCTTTCAGAATATCTGCATAAAGAAACATGTCATTTGTGAACAAAGATAGTTTTATTTTTTTTTCTCAATTTGTATGTCTTTTATTTCCCTATCTTGCTTATTGCATTAGCAAGGACTTCCAGTATTGAAAAAGAGTAGACATTGTAGCCTCGTACCTCATATTAGGGGCACCGTTTCATGTGATGGATAGCTCTAGGTTCTTTGTAGATAGTTTGATCTAGTTTGAGAAAGTTCCTTCTATTCTTAGTTTATTGAGAGTTTTTATCACGATGGGTGTTGAATTTTGTCAAATGCTTTTTCAGCATCTACTAATATGATCATGTGATCTTTCTACTTTAGTCTACTGATGTGACGGGTTACATTAATTGACTTTTGAATGTTGAACCAGGCTTGCATACCTGGGAGAAATTGTACTTGGTTGTGTTGCATAATTCTTTTTATACAACAAATGTCAGAGACATTGCAGGCTTGGTTCAGGACCACTGCAATAAAGCAAATATTGCAATAAAGTGAGTCAAATAAGTTTTTTTTTTATTTCTTGGTGCATATCAAAACTACGTTTATACCATACCTCAGTCCAATAAGTACACAATACTTAATAAGTATGCACTAGTATTATGTCTAAAAAACAATGCACATACCTTAATTTAAAAATACAATTTTATTGCTAAAACATTTTAGCCATCATCTGAGATTTTAGGAAGTCACAATCAGCAATCATTCTAACAAATTATATACCACACACTGTACACCATAATAATAATGGAGAAGCTTTAAAATATTGTGAGATTTACCAAAATGTGACACAGAGACACAAAGTGAGAAAATACTGTTAAAAAATAGTGCTGAAGACTTGCTTGATGAAGCTGCCACAAGTCATCAACTTGTTGAAACTGTGTGTCTGTGCAGCACAATAAGCCAGGTGTGCCTGCACTTGTCTGCATCCAGAATTTCTTCTCTATATTTAGCTATAACTATTTGCTATTTTTGGTTGGTTGCTTTAGCACTTATAGTATTCATATTTAATTTGTCAAAGTAAGCACTTTAGTAATAGCGTATCATTTCATGTAGAATCTTACAAATGGAAGTATCTTCTCATTTCCCCCCTGCCAGGCTTTGTTCTGTTTTGATTTTCTACTATGAAGATTTGCTCTACTGTCTTCACACTTGCATTGTTTCCAAATGGAAGTCTGCCGTCCTTCTTATGTTTGCTTCTCTGCGTATAATAGGCCTCCTCCACCTTCCCTTAGTGTTTCCACATTTTTCTTTATATCACTAGTTTGAAGCAATTTGATTATAATGCACAGGGGGTGTCTGCATCAGGAAGACCTGATAAGAAGTTGTGCATGATGCAGTCCACATGCGAAACAAGGAAGCCACAGTGGTCATGCAGAAATGAGATGGGAAATGTTGCCAGCAAAGATTTTAAAGAGCTGGCATGGGGATAAGGAGAAGGAAAAAAGAAAATGGGAAGAATTGTATTTTCCTCTCCAAAACTGAAAAGATTGATATTGTAGTTCTACGTTATATCAGAAGTGTAGACATGAGCAAATAGTGATAAATCAGGGTAGATTTTTGTTTTATATAAAAAATACCTTTTCAATAATCAGTGTGATAAAAATACATAAATTAAGAGCTCAATACCTAAAAACCTCAAGAAAAAAATGAGTAATTGTCACACGTTTGCAAATATTTACCCTCCCAGAAGCTGTGATTACACTAGATTATCCTCTGAACACTTCTTTCTAAGAATCTATCAATTTATGAAAACAAATACATATGAAAAATATTTCTTAGGGTGACTTAAGAGCTCTTGAAAATCACTACCAATTGATATTGCAAGTGAATTTCAAGACAGTAAGGCTACTGGTATTCTATCCCACCAATGAGACCTTCATTTCAGCCTTGCTGTATTCTGTATGACCTTGAGCAAGTCACTTAACCATTGAACCCTTAATTTCTTCAACTATAACTGAATGTAATAAACTTATTTTTTCTTATCCAACTAAGTGAAGCTTTATAAGATAAGATAGCACAAGGCTTGTAAAAATATTTTGTCAGCCACAGAAGAGTATGCAAATATTAATTCTAACTATTCATAAATAATGTAGTGTAGCTTAAGGGGGAAATAAAGGTTTGTGAATGCACTGAATTTATAGCATGCAACAGGTATGTAACAGAGAACTAAATCAGAACTAGAAAGGATTGAGTTCACTGGCTGCTTTCAGGTGGCAACTTATAGATGCAATTCCACAAACAGAGTCTTAGAATTGCCAATGCTACAGTCACCCATTTCTTGTAAGAATGGAAGCAGCATAAGATAGGAGGAAAACCATTCCCTTTAAAAAGTTTTATTTATTCCTATTCCCCAAATTATGATAGGAGGTTGGTTGGCTATGAAACTCACACACAGAAAAGAGCAGTTTTTATTGAAACTGAGAAGGAAGTGAATTTTTTTCCTTAGGCCAGCAATAATACTGCAATGAGATGCACTTTTATAAGGTTTGACCTCTAGTGGCTATATGGGGCATAAAACCCAAGCCATAAACTAATGGTAAACATTATGAATGCCAATGAGTTAGGAAGGAAATTCACCTAGCAGAATTTCTTTCTCTTTGTAAAAACCTTCATGAAACTATTTAGTGAAGCTGTCTGATTTTTCTGCAGTTCATTCTTAGTATTCTCTGCAAAGCCAGTATAAAATACACCCCCTTAAAGATGCTTCATGGAAGTTTTCCAAGTCAAATTTTTTTTCCAATTCCTCTGGCAAATTCCAGTGATCATCTACCTTCCATCTGACTCCTACTGAAGCGTGATGAACACCGGATTGTAGCAGATCCTAAAGTTTATTCACTCATTTATTTCTTGGCATTCTGTGTATTGTGTATGTCAAGTACTGTTCTGGGAACTTCACACATATTAACTCACTTAGTGATTAATCATTTAATCATCCCAATAACATTTGTTGAGCTTATACCAAGTTCTTAGGAGATATCAGACCCGATGCTTGCTGTAAGATTGCCCTTCCCTCAACGAACTCAGAGTAAATTAGGTGAAATAGACATATAATACAATGTGTTATAATGATCTGTCTGAATGCAGTGATTAAATATGCAGAGAATCATGGAGGAAGGCTAATCTAGGGCACAGCTAATTGGAAAGGTATCAGGTAGAGCCTCCTGTAGAAGGTGTCACATGAGCCCTGAGCCTCAAGTGTGAACCAGTTGGTGGAGCAGGGCCAAGAGTAGAGGATAATGAATCATAGAGTGGACGGGGGCTGAGCTGGTGGGGAGGAGGAAGTTTCAGGTGTGGGGAGGGGGCAGGGAGCAAGAACAAATGCACAGATCAATAGGCAATATGAGATGTATGGGAGCTACAAACAGCTGTGTTGGTGGAGACTAAAGACTTCGCAGACAGTGCAAAAGATGAGGCTGAAAATACAGACAGAATTAAGTGAAGGAGCTTAGTCCTTGACCTGTTTGGGAAATGGAAATCTACTGAAAAATTTTTATCATTGGGAATAAGAGGTCAGACTTACATTGTACCTGGTGGCAATAGGAGATACACAACTGCAAATGTACAACTAGTTAGGACATCTGTACTATTAGAATAAATATAAATAAGGGACCATATTATCAGTACAATAAACTGCTGCCTAGCTTCCTATAGTGTACTTGAATATCCATGCATAGAGAATCAACTATACCAAAGATCTTAACTTTTTAAACTTTTATTAAAGTGTATAATTTCCTCCTTTGTTATTTAGTTGGAGTGAGCCATGGTTAGGCCCATTTTTGGTTAAAGACTAAAGAGAATTGGCAAGAGTCACACCTTCTGTCTCCCGGTCTTCTCTTGGCCATTGACTAGCTGTGAGTCATTGGGACAAGCCTTATGTTCTTCAACCATAAAATAAATGGACTGGAATAGACGATGCTTAAGTCCTGTTTAAACCCAAAGGTTCTCTAAAGTAATTTTTATTCTTTTCAACAGTTTCTCAGTCTCTAAGGGGAATTGGAGACAGATATATAAGTACCTTTATATATCTTAACTCAGCGTTTGTGAGTAGGACAAGGAGTGTGAATATGTATGATAATTAAACCTCACAGATCTGCAACATGAACATTGTAGATTTAAACACACATACGGAACTCATACTAAATAGTACATAATACATTTTTATATATGCCAGGATACTAAACTAGCTATCCAGAATACCCTTATGTGCCAACATAGTGAGTCAAATCTATATTTTTTAACTTAAAAAAATGTTTTTTGAATTCCTACTTTACTTACCCTTGAAAGATGCTCTGATTAAATGCATAATTTGGAAAAAGGTAAAAACTGGCTGAAGGCTTTAGTCCAGAAAAAATTCAAATATGTGTTAACTAAAATTCTATTAACATTTAAATGACCTATGATAATAATTTCTTGGAATGTTCGATTGAGGCTGAAAACAAGCAATGATTGCCATAAAATGGCAATGTGTTTCAGGAGCACTTTTAATTTTTATTATGTAAATTTCATAGCAAGTAGGAAGTGAGGATACACTTTGGTTGGCCAAAACTTGGTAATAATTGCAAGGATTTAATTAAGCCAAGAAATGATTATTCTTCATATTCAAATACAAATAATGCCCTGATTTATGATCTGGATTTTTTTTTCTCTTTAAGAATATTCAGAGATGGGAACAAATCGTCTACAGCAGCTCATTTTTCTGGTCTTTGGTTTTGCTATTGGTTATTTTCAGCCCACCTGATCTATCCCTTACCACCCAAATCACTAAAAAGGGAAAAATAAATGACTAACCATGATGCTGTGATGCCTTGCCAATCACTTGGAGTATGTGTTCATTTTATGAGGGAGAATTCAATTATTCCATCATCAGTTATGTAAGCTGTCCATTTGTTTAAAATAAAGACACAATTCTTTCTGTCTCTGGGTAACAACCCAAACCCAAGCAGTTTTCCTTGCACAGCATGAATGTATGTGGGCATGTATGGACTGAAATATACACAGTACTTTCTCCAGGAGAAAAGAACAATCTCTGTGTGAGGAACCCATGGTGGGAAATAACCAAGTCACGTGGACGGGGGCATGTATATAGTAGGCAATTATAAGATTGCCAGTGACTGGCAGAAGGTCAAGGGGAAATGCCTTCCTGGAAGAGAGAATGCCTTGTGTAAACATCAAAGTGTTCCTTCTGAGAGGGGCAATTTTTGTATTGCTGTTGGCAGAGATGGATACCCAATCGCACCGCTCAAAGGCCCTACAAAAGCTTGGCGTATTCTGAACTTGGCAGGAGCTGGCTGCAACTGTGGCATTTATCCCCTTCCAGTCCTTTAAACTGACCTGACGCCTCCCTGTCTCCTGTGTCAGACTGGCCGCTTGGGGTGGTCACTTTCAAGCCACTGTGACAGGAGCAGACTTTGTGGTGGTTTTGTATTTGGTGCAGCAAGGCAGCATCTAGAGCTGAAACACAGTGACGATCGAGAGAGGCTGCCGTTAGCTGGAAACTTCCTACCTCGTTCCATTGCCATGTTCAGTGGTCTCTCGAGTGGGCTGCCTGCTCCCCGAGGGTGGGGATGAGATTATTAGGATGGCATTTACACTGCCTTACATTTCATTTCTGTTTTGTATATATTTATGATACATAATATATTAGTGCAATTGTACATGTATTATAAATAAACACATACATTTTGGGGGGAACAATCTAAGACATTTTTATTAACAAGGCTACATAGTGAAATAAGTTTGCAGATCGCTGGGGTTCTTTCTCAGGTTAACGTATGCATTTTTTGACAAGGGTCTTTCTTTGTTCCGGAAAGATTTCCTCAGATTCTGTCTTTGGGCCACTCTTTCTCATTGTTATTAATCATCTTTTTGCAAAAATGCCACCTATCCTGTATCTACAGGTATTCTATAATCTCTCACCGTGTTTTAGGAGCTAGCTCTTCAATATTTTAACTTTCACAAACATAAAGGGAGGTATAATTTATGGGAGACTCTTAACTGAGTTGAATGGTATTAGGAATCAGTAGTGTAAGTGGGAAATGATTAGGTACTGCAAGATGCAATATATCCTGGGCTATTTTAAGGGGCTTTATCTTTTATCTATATGTGCTGTAAATATAAAATGAAGAATAAAATGAGAATGTGTGAGTACATATGAAGTATTTGGGTAGTTTTCAGAATAAGAAAGTAAACAGTAAACAGAAAAAAAACAATAGAAAACAAAACAAATACCCGAAGCATATGAACATAAAACTCTCATTGGTAGGTGCCATTATTGGCAGAAATACAATAAATCTTCCATTTATTTTTGAAAATTATTAAAACAAAAAGGTGTTTCAATGGAATTCAGTTGCATTTGTCTTCACTGTTGGTTCCGAATGCCTTCTTCACTGTGCTGGATCATGCTATGCTTTCTCCCAAAGGCCTCTCTGCGTGGACTCTTGTCCAAGTGTTGAACAATATCTTAATCAATGTCTGTATGTAAAATTGTAAAGGGATGGAAAAAGATGTGAAAATAAAACAAATAAAAATAATTGTAATAGAGTGACAAAATCGTACATTATTTTTCCCTTAATATTTTTATTTGAATGGACTATCACAATAGTCTATCAAAATATAAAAAAGCAAGTAAAATAAAAATTTGGAAGTACTCATTGCGGTATTCTGCTGACCAGTAAATACCTACCTGGGTGAATTTAACTCAAGAAGAGGGAAGACATTCTTCAAATCAACTAGGTTCTTGTACAGATTCTGTGTAAACCTACACTATACATGATAAATGAGGCTCATGCCTTTGGGGGCATCTCCAGGTTCCTTGTTCTTGCTGTTTACTCAGATTTCTTCTGAGAATGAAGCCAGAAACTAGATGGTTTTAGAGGTGGAGAAAGTACCAGCTTTCATGCGAAGCAGCTGTGCTAATCACCAGCCTCTTGACAGAGCTGATCCACTGTATGAGACGCAGAAACACGTTGGGGAGGTTCTGAAAGCTCTCTTGCAGTTACCGACTCAACATCTTGTATGTCCAGCGATCTCTCCAACTCAACACGTCCCAAAGGAGATTTCCCTCCTCCCAAACCTGCTGTATCCATGACCTCTCTCATGCGTGTTGACAACCCTTCTTCTGGTGGGTGGGCCAAAACTTTGGAGATAGCCTTGACTCCTCTTTGTCTTTCACACATAAATAACATATCAGGGAATCCCATAGACTCAACTGTCAGAACATACCTACCACTTCTTGCTGCCTCTGGTGCCATGGCCCACCTGGACCGCCATTATCAATTGCTGGGAATACTGCAATTCTCCCAACAGTTCTCACTGCTTCTACCTTTGCCTCAGCACAGTCCCCACAGAGCAGTAATACATTAAAAGTATAAATCAGATTATGTCACTGTCCTAACTGAAATCTGCATTGGCTCCCCTTTTCACTGAGTGTGAGGATACAACCCCTATATGATCCACTCTACCATCGTGTCACTGACTTTTGTCCTGTCATTCTCTACTTGTTGCCCTTTTTCCAACAACTCCCATCTGCTTGCTTTCTTCAAAACTGCTTCCTTTTTAGGGATATGTGCTAGTTCTTCTACATGCTGGAAACTTCTTTACTGCAGTATCTCGTTGGCCCATGCCTTTCCCTCACCTACCTTAATAAGCCCTAATTTAGCTACCTTATTGCTACTACAACCTGCCCCCATGCTCCCACCACCCCACAATACAACAAGCTCTCTCACTCTTCTCTGTTATTTCTCTTCTTATGTACTCTATAAATATAAATATATGTATTTACATGTATAGTGTATATATTTATATTTATTCCATGTGTTGTGTATTATCTGGCTGCCCAGGAAGAATGTAAGCTCCATGATGGCAGAACCCATTTTCCATGTTGTCCCCTAATGTGTCCTAAGAGACTAAACCAGTGACTATGATCTAGCAGGTGTACTGTATTGGCTGAGTGAAATTAATGAGACCTTTCAACCAAAGGCTTTATTCCAGCCCCCTGTATTCTATGTAAGTGGGAATTTAAATGACAACTATCATAAAATTGAGTATCCCTGAATTGTCCTCATTATTCAACTTATTGGAGATGTTTTCCAAATTTCAGTGTTACAGAAAGACCAACACAGTGCATTAACTCAATAACCTTCTTCTCCAGAGGATATATTTGAGGAATTCCTAAATGATTCCTCTTCAGTTATTAGAGATAGGGTCCTTTGAATTACTGTTTTTGTATCTCCTGAAGTCTCCTGTTAAGGTGTGAATGGCACTGGGGAGGTGACACACTTGGGCACAGTTGCTTCTTATATTGCTTTCATGCCAGGGAGCTGCCAGTTCCTCTGTATAAAAAGCACAGCTGATTTTTTATGTTGATTTTTGTATCCTGATTTCATTTATTAATTTTTAACAGTGTTTTTGGAGGGATCTTCAGGATTTGCTCTGGAGAGAGACAATTTTCATTCTTCCTTTCTGATTTAGGTCCCTTTTATTTCTTTTTCTTGCCCAATTACTCTGGCTAGGACTTCTGGTATTATGTTGACTAGAAGTGGTGAGAGAGGGTATCCTTATCTTATTCCCGATCTTTGAGGAAATGCTTTCAGCTTTTACCATTGAATATAATGTTGACTGTAAGCTTACCATATATGGCTTTTATTATGTTGAGGTACATTCTTTCTATACTTATTTTGTTGATAATTTTTTTAATATATATTTATTTTTGAAAGACAGAGAGAGACAGATCATGAGCAGTAGAGGGTCAGAGAGAGAGGGACACACAGAATCGGAAGCAGGCTCCAGGCTCTGAGCTTTCAGCATAGAGCCTGATGCAGGGCCCGAACCCACAAACTGTGAGATCATGACCTGAGCTCAAGTTGGACGCTCAACCAACTGAGCTACCCAGGTGCCCCTGTTGATAATTTTTATCATGAGAAAATGTCAAATTTTGTCAGGTGCTTTTTTGATCTATTGAAATCATATGATTTTTGCCTCATTCTGTTAATATAATATATCACATTTATTGATTTTCATGTGCTTATTTATTCTCTGTGTATATAGAGGGATACCCTGCTTTAAAAAAGCATTTAATATAAAAAATCTGTGTTTGCTAAACAACCCAACTGAAAGAAGAATATTTCCTCTATATGCAAATTAAAGCTCTTTCTTTAAACACAGAGTTCTTCCTTCACATTATCAATTCATTGTACATGCTGGGTTTTCAGGAGCACAGTGACTGAAGAGAAGAGCAGAATCAAGATCTCACTGTTTTCCCTTTTGGCTCTGCTGATTTTTCACCATCTATCCAGAAATCTCCTTTTATATTCACCGTCAAACGTCCATAGCCCCTTTCCTTCTCAATAATATCAGTGTGGCAAGTGAAGGCTTGTTTTATTATTCTTCAACTTGAGATATACAGACCTCATTTTCTTCTCTGTAATTTTTGCGTGTTTGTTTAGAGACATAAAACTTGCTCTTCATGCTTGCCTTTGTCAAGAAAAACAAGCTAATTCCTTTTTTTATCTACATGATCAATGGACCTGTGGGATTTTTGAAGGCCAATTCTGAGTGTGGGCTCTGACAAATGGAGAACTGTCCCTCCTATGTGGGAATATGAAGAAGACGAAGTTACCCCAGGTTTATTAGCAGTGCCATGGTCATGTGTCTTCACAGCTTTGAAAAGGAATGCAATGAAAAATATGGCACCCAGATATGACCAATGTTTCTGGTCAGCTACCATAGCATTTGTTTCATTGTTAGGCATTTTCACATTTTCACCAGAGTTGAATGCTAAGAGGTGGGCTTCATCCCATTCTATTCATGAAGACATAGAAGCCCCCTGATAGGACAGGCAGAATCAGAACTCAAACTCAGAGCTTGGACTCCAACTCCAAGCTTCCTGGGTCTCCTGTCACATTTTCCCTCATAAGCCACCAACCCAGGTGGGCTTCAAAGCTTTTCAAACCCCTCAGGAAGGGCTCGCTGGTGGTCTGTTGCTAGGACAAAGTTAACACAGATCATTTACCAGGCAGCAGCCTCGGGGGCTGCCTGCATCAGATCGGGGCCTTCTGTTTGTAAAAGACTTCACTGAATTCCATCTGTCCCTGCTTAGTGCTCTTGTATCACTCTGAGTGTGGAACTCACTGCCATTCACAAGTATAACATTCATTCACTTTCACTGCTCGGAAAATTTCTGCCTGCCTTAGGGTCTGAAGTTCCTAAAAGTTAACTTAGGGTCATTGACAATAGTTATTAAGAGTGGAAATGTGTTGGTACAAAAAGTTCACTGATACCAATGAACGCAGCACAGTAGTACATCAAACATGTGCAAAAGGTGAATTAAATGGATGAGACTATGTTAATTATATACTTTAGTGATATACTTTAATTATATAATTACTACTTTATACTACTACTACACAAGTTATATAAATAATATCTTAATTGAATGAATAAGCCAATTATCTAGCAAAGCTCAGAAGTAATATCATTTAAGGTATTTGGGGTGTGGCATGCATTTGTTCTTGTTTTATTTTGCTGTTGTGTGTGTGTATGTGTGTGTGTGTTTGAGAAAGAAAATTACCAAGAGGGGAAAATATGGGCTACTTGAAGCACTTAGAAGCAGGTGAGATATTCTGAGAATCTTAGACCTTACAAAGAAGAGATTTAGAAACACCATTCCCCTCAAAAACAACAACAAAAATTTTTAAATATATCCTCCTAGATATTTAACCTACTTGGGGTAAAGGCATACAAGAACAAAAATGAATATACAAGTTGTAAACATACATAGCATTTTAGAAGGTGAGAAGAAAATAGACGTAAGAAGATATGGAGGGAAATTGAGTATAGAAGGAGAATAGGAATGCATTGCACATAAGTCAGGCAGTGAAAATTTAGAAAACTCTTAAATTGTATTCTGAAGAAAAACTTGGTAACTTTTTTTTACAGACAATTGTTCATTTCATGCCCATGTGCTCAGAGATGGAGAAAGACTCAGGAAGAGAAGAAGAACAGAGAATATGTTTTTACAACTTATTCTATTAGCAAAGATTCCCTTATCAGATTCGTTCCCCAAAATACTGAATAAGGAAGTTTCCCAACTTCACAGAATCTAGTAAAGCAATGAAGCCAAGATTCACAATCCAGGCAGCCCTTTCATGACCCATTTTTAAACCTTGTCTATATAGAGCTGTTTTCTTGAGAGTATTCCTATAATTTTACACCTTTCTCCAAAACTGAATGACTAGAAAGAAGAATTGGAAGAAAAATCATCTTTTATTTAGCATAAAAGCCAAATTACTTTGGCACAGGGATGCTCACTACTTCTGCGCTCCACTCCATCTAAGCTACTGGTCATAATTTCTGTTGGCATTCATGGGAGACAGGAAAAAGGTAGAGAGAAGTCTTTACCACTCTTGAAGACCTTCTTCTTCCTGCATGCCTCCACTATTACTATTTCAGTCAATAGATATTTTAAATTCATCCTTCTTTGAGAACTCCACAAGCATGGCCATGAACATGAACATAGTCACCATATGCATGAATCTCACTGGGTCATAAATATTACTCCACCTCCTTGAAGCTTGGCTGCTGAGGGCCCAAGAACGCCTCAATCATGATGCCTCATGACGTTCTGTATGCTCGCCTGTCTCTGTACTTTATGGACCCAAGGTGAGTATGTGTGGTCTATTTCCTTTGTTCAGGCAGCTAGACATGAATAGGCTACGGGCCTGTCATCATCATAGTGATAAAAAAAGCAGTCTGAAGTCTGACACCTGAGCTCCCACAGGAATACCTGCGGGGGTGTGGCAGGTGATGCAGAAGGTGGAACAGGCAGGAGAGAAAGAGAGGTGTATGTGATGTGAGGTAATGAAAGAAATGCTTTATGGGCTCAAAGCCCGAGGGAGTATGACCGTTCCATGCACAACAAAGAACCAAAACACTTTAGTTAGTGAACTTGCCCTGACACATTGTGGTGAATCTTTTAAGATACATGGAGGTGTTCCTGCTAATAGAAAGAGGCTACACCTTGAAAGCAGGGAGAGATACAAAGCTATGGCTTATGCATTTTAAAATGGAAATTTTAAGAAGGTGAGCCTACCTGAGAGCCTAAATGGTGACCTACTGGCAGAAGAGAGAGAGCACCTGAATGTTCCGACCTCCCCAGTTGGCATGGCAACAGAGAGGCTAAGTTGCTCCCAGGTGAGAGCAGCGCCAGATGCTGGGAGCTCAGACAAGAAGCCTTTTCCTTCAGTGACCCAGGGGGAGAGTCCCACCGCACACAGAGCTCGGTGGGGGACTCCCTGGAGACCCTCATTCCCTGCCTTCTTCTTCCCCGCCATGTTTTCTAAGCAGAGCACATCGGCCCCATCTGGCTGCTCTCCTCTAGCCTGAGTGCCTTGCACTCACCTGCTATATTAGTGTCCTGGGCTGCTGCAACAAAGCACAGGAAGCTGGGTGGCTTAAACAACAGGAACTTGATGTCCCATGGTTCTGGAGGTGAGAAGTCTGGAATCGAGGTGTTGGTGGGGCTACTTCCTGCCGAGGGCTGTGAGAGAAGGCTCTGTTCCAGGCCTCTGTTCATGGTTTATAGAGAGCCGTCTTCTCCCTGTTTCCCTGTTTCTCCACTTGGTCTTCTAACTCTATGTGTCTGTTTCTATCCTAACTGAAATGGACACCAGAAATATTATAATAAGGCCTAAACTAATGACTTTATTTAAGCCTGATTATCTCTGTAAAGACTCTGACTTCAGGTAAGGTCACATTCTGAGGTCCTGGGAGTTAGGATTCACACACACGCACGCGTGCGCACACACACCCACACACCCACACACACATATATGTGTAACAATCAAAGGATGATACCACACTATTGGGTAAAAATAGTGGAGGGAAAGGTAAGGAAAACATATGAAAATATTGCTCAGCTTACGTTATGGGTTGAATTGTATACACACACACACATACACACATGTACATTCATATATATATATACATTCATATTTATATATACATGTATACATTCATAAACATACATGTGTATATATGTATATGTGTTGTGTGTATGCTAAGAAAATATGTACTTAAACCACTAACAATTGCATATGTATATTATATATGTATTGTATTATATATAATACATATACAATATGTTAAATACACATAATACATACATATATACTTATATGTTTGTGTGTGTTTTTTTTTATGGAGCCAAGAAAGCTTTTATTGGGATATGCAATTCCTGGGCGAGGTTCTGTGACTCCAGGAGTGGAGAGTCAGGGAAGTTGCCTATATGTATGTATTTTTAATGGCTTGAATGTATATGCACTCAATATATAATATATACAATATATAAAGAGAATATATAGAATATTTATGTATATAATATTTATACAATATATGTATCCATTTTATGTATATAAAGAGAAAACACTTCAATAAAAATTTAGCTACTTAAATGTATTTTTAATCATTTCTTTCATAACTGAAGTGAAACTAAAATCACATTAATCAGAGGTGCCTGGGTAGCTCAGTCGGTTAAGTGTCTGACTTCAGCTTGAGTTCTGGTTTCATGGTTCATGGGTTCAAGCCCCGCATCCAGTAGCCTGGAGCCTACTTCAGATTCTGTGTCTCTCTCTCTCTGTTCTTCTCCTGCTCACACGGTATCTCTCTCTGTCTCAAAAAAATAAACATGAAAAAAAACTTAAAAAAATAAAATCACATTTATCATTTAAGTTAGGATATATTCACTTTGGTTGCCAAGAAATTTCTATATTTTAGAAATTAAGAAGCTTCAGATGAAAATATTCAGTAGATTGAAGAAAAATATTCAGTAGATTGGTGTCGCTATATGGACCGGTAACTAGGATATTCCAGTACTTTCTAAACCCCTAACTCTCTAATAAAAAGAAGACTGAATACCTTTCATCTCTCACCTCTTTGGATTTACCCTGCTATGGTCTAAATACTTGTGTCCCCCTCTTATTTCATACTTTGAAATACTAAACCTTATGAGGTGGAGCCTTTGGGAGATGATTAGGTCTTGAGAGCTGAGCCTTCATAAGTGGTATCAGTGCCCTTATAGAATAGGCCCCCAGTAGATCCCTCACTTCCTTCTACCATGTGAGGATACAAGAAGTCTGCAGCAGAAGAGAGCCCCCCTCAACCATGCCAACACTTCCAGCCTCCAGAACTGTGAGAAATACATTTCTGTTATTTAAAAGATACCCAATCTGTTGTATTTTGTTATGGCGGCCACAAAGCACTAAGACCTGAATCATCTTCCTACCAGAACTTCTGGTCCACTTCTGGCAAGGAAGAGCACACCTCTGCAGTCATTTTGTGGTCACTTTGAGTGATGAAGGGTCACATTAGGAAGCCAGAATATACATCTAGGAATGAATGTATATCTTGAGTATCCCAGTGGAAGACATGCTTGCAATGCAACCCATAATTGTAGATATTCTCTTGTAGATATGGTCAATTTAAAAGAGCCAAGATCTGGATTGATCCATCCCTCTTCAGAAGGTCAGAATCTTCCCCATGACAGATTGCCACCTTGAGCCCTCACAGACATCCCAACAGAGAAAACTCAGCCATGCTGATTCTGACTATAAACAGAATATAGGACTGTCCACATGGTAAGATTGGAGGAACATGTGATGGAAAGTCTAGTCATTGTTGGATTCCTTATCCAATGCCCTGCCAAGAGGTTGACATTCACACTTTAAGGATTACTTTCAGTTGAGAATAAAAGAATAAAGCAAATATGTTACTGGGAAGAGTTAATATTGTGAGTCATTATCAATCATCAATTCCTTAGAACAAATTAGTTTATTATGTTTGTTAATCATAAATCTTCAATTTATGAAGATTGAAAGAATAAATGGCAAACTATGAGGGTCAGTGGGGGATATATGTAGTAAATCATGCTGCTCTTTGTGTAAGAAAAAAAGAGCAATGGCCTTCATGTATATGTTGCTTGGGAGCTTGGGAGATATGAGCTTGGGAGATCTGCTTCATTGTCCATTGATGTATTAGTCTTGAGCGAGAAGTTCCATAAAGCAGCATTAAAAGAGGCAAGTTAGGATGTGGATTGTTTGTGTCACTGTTGGTAGGCTAAAGCTGCATGAACAACCTATTTGAATGGAAATGGCTTAACAGAAGGGGAATCCAGCTCCTTGCTGCTGGGGTGTGGGGGAGCTCCCACTATCACACAAAGATGAGGTACTGCACACTGGGGCTAACACTAGACGGTTTAAGAATGACCTTACCTGCTGTGAAGCCCTCACTGGCCTCCCTTTGCTACCTAGATTACATGAAGCTCCCAGCCGGGCATCAAGAGCCTTCCATGATGGACGCTGTTGACCTCTTTGGCCCTAATCTCAGGGGATATACTTTTTGCTTCAGCACCACAAATCTGCCATCTCTTTATATCTTGTGATTTTTTTCCCTCTTCTGCTTGTCTCACTTTAGTTTATCCTTTTTGGATATCCTAATTTGGACATCACTTCTTGGTGGAAACTTCCTTGACTCTCCCAGGTCCCAGGAGCCTCTTCTTCCTCTTTCTGTAAATCCTGGTATCTGTCCCTTATTATTACATCTACAGCATGGGTTAGGTGTCGGTCTCTTCCATTATTCTACAAAGTCTTTGTGGAGAGGGACTACGCTTTATTTATCTCTGTTTCCTAGAGCCTAAGATAATAAACAAATAATTGGATGGATGGATGGAAAGATTTGGCTGGTGTGATTCCAAACCATTTTGGAGACACTTTTATTATCATCCATGATTTGGTTGGGCTAAGCCATGAGAAGTGGGTCCAGAGTGGGTGTTTAGAACTTGTACTGACAGTTTGATTGCCCCTAAATTACCACAGTTGAATTTTAGTTGGAGTCTCTGAAACCATTTTCTTTTCTTTTCTTTTCACTTTTTTATTTTGGCTTAAAAATTTACTGGTTCTAGAAAGGATTTTTGGATAAACTATGTCTCTATTTCTTATAGTTTCTTTTTTTTCCCCAACAATTATTTAAGTAATTGGCACACTTTGAATTTAAAAAAATTTTTAACATTTTTTAAATGTTTATTTATACTTGAGAGAGAGAGAGAAGGAAAGAGAGAGACAGAACATGAGCAGAGGAGTGGCAGAAAGACAGAGACACAGAATTTGAAGCAGGCTCCAGGGTCTGAGCTGTTAGCACAGAGCCCAACATTGGGCTTGAACTCACAGACTGAGAGACCATGACCTGAGCCAAAGTTAGATGCTTAACTGACTCAGCCACACAGGCACCCCCGCATTTTTTCATGTACTGCTTTTTATTATCTTCCAGTTATATTTTT
>NC_043702.1:118833549-118861736 GCF_006229205.1 Suricata suricatta
CTCTCTCTCTCTCAAAATAAATAATAAACTTAAAAATGTTATATGTTAATCATATCTCAATAAACAAGGGGAAAAAAGGAAAAAATGGGAGTATGCATGCTATAACATGGTTAAAGCAGTGCCTAGCATGTAATCAACTAAAGTTAAGTTTGTTTATTAAATTTCCTTCACATGATAATTGGTAATATCTTATACATGCTCAGTATTTTACTAAGTTCCCTTAATGATGAATGAAAAAGAACTCATACTGAAGCACATCATTAGACAATTTCAGAATACTGACTATAAAGACATCTTCAGTACTTCTTGAGACAGGCAACAAACAAGAAAACAAACATAAATGAACAAAAAAGCTCACTATAAATAACTTGAAATAGAATGGTACTGAATTTATCAATAGCAAATCTAAAATTAGAAGATAATGGAGAAATGCATTTCAAAGACTGAGGAAAATTTAAATTCCAACCTACAGTTGAATATCCAGATAAACTATCACTGAAAAAAGAGAGTAGAATAAAGAGATTTTCATTTATATGCAAAGTCTCAAAACATTTATCCCTCTTTGACCTGGTCTTAGTTCATCTGTGCTGCTATAATAAGAATACCATGGGGTAGCTTAAAAAACAGATATTTCTTTCTCATAGTTCTGGAGGCTGGGAAGTCCAAGATCAAAGTGTTGGCGGATTTGGTATCTACTGAGAACCTGTTTCCTCATTCATAGACAACTGTCTTCTTGTCTTGTCCTTACATGGTGGGAAGGGTGAGGGAGCACTCTGCTATCTCTTGATAAGGACTCAAATGACCTAGTCATCTCCCAAAGGCCTCACTTCCAAATACCATCCCACGAGGTATAAATTTCTAATATGAATTTGAAAGAGACTTCATCAATAGCATAGTCTTTCTTAGAAAGTTGCTAAAGAATACTTTTCATCAAAAAGGAGAATAAACAAAAAATAAGGAGGAACAGAAGTTTAGAATCCAAGAGGCAATAACCAACACAGAAAAAACACAAAGAACTTTTTTTTTTGAGAGAAAGAGAGAATGAGGGAGCGGCAGAGGGAGAAAGAGAGAGAGAATCATGGAACAGAGAATCAGAATTGCCCAGCCTGGAGCCTGATGCAGGGCCTGATCTCATAACCCTGGGATCATGACCTGAACCAAAGTCAAGAGTCAAATGCTCAGCCGACTGAGTCACCCAGGTTCCCCCAAAGGACATTTTTGAAAATACTGATGAAGAGAAACCCAAGAAAATGTCTCTTTAGCAAGATAGTGAACAACCAGCATGGATAGGAGCAAAAGGGAGAAAAGCTCCAGAGGTGATATTTTCGCACACAAAAAGGCAATATATATACATATACACATTTTGTGATGTACTTGACTATGAACAGTGGAATCTTACAGATCTGATAGAGAGTCTAGAAGTGAATTAGTAATAGGACATTAAAAACTAAGCTAATAACCACAAAAAAGTGATGACTAATTCCACTGACAGAAAAATCTGCATAAGAAATATAATACAATGACTCCATTCAGCCCAGCTATTAATATAATCATAACATGGCAGGTCCTGAATATATTGATATAACCAAATTTGTGACAATATATATATTGATATAACCAAATTTGTGACAATAATATCCTCAGATTAAGAGGCAAGGGGAAGTGTAAGTGTGCTGAGGGGATGGGAAGTAAACAAGTTAAAGCTTCATTTTCTATCATAGGAAATCAACTAAGTAAAATTGAAAAACCAAGAAACAGCAGTGCAAGTATTTTTCTAGAAAGATGGAAGTAAAAAACAAGAAAGAGCTAAGGAATTAAATGGTCACATAATTGGAGTCGAAAACAGGAATGGGAAAAGTTGGAGCTGAGAATAACTGCATTTTATTATAAACCTTATAGCACTGTTTGAATTTTTAGACTACATACATGTATTGTTCTGACACACATTAGAACTTAATTAAAAACTGTGAAGCAAATTAAATACATAAGCACTTAATGGTAGGGAGTTTTAAGAATTTTGATGCAAGATTTGTTTTTTTTAATATCAATTTGGGCACGACTGTGTAGGAATCTAAATCTAATTATATATTTAATAAAATATCTAATTTCTTCTTTCTTTAATTTTTAAGAGAAATCATAAATTGTGATCCATTTCCATTGCCTATTACGATGCTGTTAATGGTTCTAGTAAATGCTGCGCTTGGGAAACTAGAACATCCAAACTTTCCTCTTGGCATACATTAGGGTATGAATCATCAACATAGATGCAGAATGTTCTGAGCTAACCCCCACCTCTCCACTAGCATTTAGCATTCATTGATGCCATCACCACACCAAATGAGTGTAACAAAGAGATTACATTAACCCAGGGCAAGACTGAGGGACATTTAGAATGCTTTAATTAGGTTTATTGACTAAAGGAAACAAAACTTCCACTTCTTCCATTAGCCCACTTTCTCAGAGTACATCTAATGAAAGAAAAGCAAATTTTTACGTTTGCTAAAAGTCTTTTCACATATTCCTTGGAAATCTTGGGAAGGAGGAGAAATAATATGCCAGCAATGGCAATATTCTATCAAACTAATTTTCAGGACAACTGGGAGAAAGGCACACTGACGCTAGTGTATATAAATTACATAAAATGAATGGATATTTTCATAGTATGGGGACTTTAAGTAACAAATAGAGAGAAGAAAGCACAGAGGAGAGAAAGAAGGAGAACAGTAGAGGGAAGAGAGAAATAACAGGACTGGGAAGGAAAAGGGGAGGGAATGAAGGGAAAGAGAGGTACTGATCCACTGTACTGAACACTTGGCCATGCTCCCAGCCTCTCTTGTATTACCTAATAACCTAACAATTTTTCTGACCTCATCTCTTTGTCTGTAGCCAAATGGACTTAAATACTCCAATTCTAACCCAGACCCAATGTTTTTACTTATTTCCAGAAAATTCCTTTCATAGACTTCCAAGGACTTTGTGTTCCTGGCCTAGGACCACAGGATCCCCAGGCCAGCGGGCCCACAGTTTCACCTATCCTTTGATAAATAAGTGGATCTTGCCTTTCTTCTATTCTCACACTAGGGGAAAAGAATAATATACCATAAGCTCTACTCCTTCTAGAATGGCTCAGAGTACTTAATGGACATTCTTAGTTTTTTGCAGTAGGGCCATGTAAGAGGGTGACAGGGATATAAGTATAGATGTGTATGGGTGTGGTATTTGTGGAATGTGGGTCTGTTGCTGTAAGTGTGTGTGTGTGTGTGTGTGTGTGTGTGTGTGTGTGTGTGTACATGTAGGTGTCTCTAACTTATGAACAGTCTTCTAATATCTTGTGGTTCTTGACTGTGAGTTCACATAGAAAGAGGAGGCTTTAAATAGTCAAGTAGGAACTCTCTCTGCATGGGGAGAGTTTCTGAGCCAGTGGGGCTCACTTACAGAGTGATAAGACTTGGACACAACGGATGGTCCAATGGTCCCCAAAGGTATCCATGATCCATGTCCTAATCCCACACTTGTGAATATACTACATTATGTACAAAGAGGAATTAAGGTTGTAAGTGAAATTAAGGTTGCTAATCAGTTGACCTAAAAATAAGGAAATTGTCCTATATTACCTGTGTTAGGCCCAGTGAAATTACAAGGACCTAGTGGGTGCTTATAAGTGGAAGAGGGAACTGAAAGAGATGACAGACAGATAACAGCATAAAAAGGACTTGGTCTGATGTTTCTGGCTTTGAAGAAAAAGGACATAAGTTAAGGAACATGTCAAACCTCTAGAAGCAGGAAATGGCAAGGAAACAGATGACCCCATGAGTGCCCAAAAGGCCAACACCTTGAGTTTAGTCCGGTGATGCCCATTTTGAGTTTCTTGGCTCTAAAGCTGGAAGACAGTAATTTTTATTATTTTAAGCTGACAAATTTGTGGTCATTTGTTACAGCAGCAGTAGGAGCGAATACACTCTGAATAGCAGAATGTATAGACCTTTTCTTTTGCCCAGAAGTTTCTCCAGAAAGGAGAAAAATAATTCTTACTTCTTGAAGTCTTTGAACCAAGCAGAGGGTCTTACCATTCAGTTTGCAGATTTCCTTTTACCTCCCTGTTGTTTGATGTTTGTTTGTTTGTTTGTTTGTTTGTTTTTAGAGAGAAATCACAAGTGCCAATGGGGAAGAGGGACAGAAGGAGAGAGAAAAAGAGTGCATTTTTGCTTCTCACAAGGTCTCCTTCTGCCAGCCACATTATTCAGCCTTGGACTGCGTTTCCTCAAAGATGGAATATTCCTCCGGGTTGCACGACGGTGATATATAAGTTAATGATGGCCTTATAGGAATTAACCATCAGTTAATCTCCATGAATGAGGCTGTTCAGCAAGCCACTACCCTGTGGACGTATCATCCATAGATACTAGAAACTGGACAATTTAGAACAGTCCAGCACAGTGCTCAAGAAGTGAGTTTGATCATTGGACAAGTCAGTCATGTTTGGAAAATGCTTTAAAATCTTGCATCTTGGTGTGAGAAAATGAGGTTTCCTTACTTGTTTAAAAGCTAACTCTGATAAGACACATTAGGGACAAGAGATGAATCTGATCACAAACCAAAAGCTAAAATTTCCAGCTGGATGTAATTCTTCCAGGAAAAGTACAATGCTATGGGGAAATTAGGAATAGCTAGACAGGTAATTCAATTAGCCCTTTGCAAACGGAGTTTGCTTAAATATTTTAAGCTAAAAATAATCTTCATTGTGTCCTTTCTCCTCCTATCCAAAAATATAGCCTGATGGTTAGGTGGCCAAAACACATTTTTATATTGTCCTTCGTTTAATTTTGAATCAACATCTTGGATGCTCAATGGATACTTAGAAAACACTGTAACTTAGAGGATGAGTATGATGAGAAGGAGGAGAAAAGAAGAAAGAACTGAAGAAAAAGAGACTGGTGCTCTGACCCTGAGATCTACTCAAGGCTGTCTAGACTGCCTTGCTTGAGAATACAGATATGCATGACACCCTTGCTTGACTGAGCCAGGGGCTGAATTTTCCATCTCTAGAAGCACTCAAGCAGACTGGGAGTCCATGTTTTTAGAGTTAACACTACTTAGAGTTGAAAGTTAGGGGAAATGATTGGTGAAGACTCTTCTAAACCTAAGACTCAATGACAAAACAAAATGGCCGCCAATGTGTCTGTTACATCTGGAGGCCCATCAGGAGCCAATTTTTCTTACCCCTGGGAATTCAACCCACAGGAAGATGGTGGATGTGCTATGGTGTGGAGGATGAAAGCAAAATTTTGCCTGCTATAGGGACACAAACAGTTCTCCTTTGATTTAAAGCAGTAAGCACTTCCTTCGCTTGCCTGCATCAGGCTGTCAGCCTTTGAGCTCTTTGCCGAGGTGCCATTGTTAGAATCAAATTACTAAAAAGGTCAGCATCATTAATATGTGGCTTGAAAGGGGTGAAAATGCCAGACAGAAAATCTGTGAGCATTTAGAACCTTGCATCAACAGACTTGCTCTGGTATGTTTATTTTACTGTTACATATTATTATTTGTTCCAAAGTGCACATATCAAAATCACTAGCCTAATACCACCTATGGAAACTTTCAAATCATATGGTCATGTAGCCTGCTTCTTCCTGAATGAAACACACCTACTGAACATACCGTCTTCCCAGACAGATGGAAACTCCGTGGTGGTGGAGACCCTACCTCTCTGTATCTCAGATGGCAATTATCTTGAGCCATTTATAAATACTTGAGCATGGATTAATTTACTAGCTTAAAACTTACACACAGGTGGGAATATTGTATGAAATAAATGTCCCCTTGTCCCCTGAAGAAGTTCTGAGACTTAAGATGAAGACTTCAAGGAGAAGGTCCATAATCTGAGTCCTGGTCTCAGCTGAACCTATATTTTAGATCAGTCACTTCCCCTAGAAACCATTAGCTTTTCTATCTTGTAAAATGAAAATTGCTTTCTTTTTCATGTGACTTGAGAGAGAAAAAATTGTAACACGTAACTGGTTCGTGATCAATAATCAGGATTTTTTCCTTCATATAATGAGATCCATTAACTATCAGTTTAACATCATTTCTTAGAGATTAAATTCGTTCAGAATAGTAGACAAGTGATCATTCTTGAGGAGTGCTAAGAACTGTAGCTTATGCATCAAAAGACCTAAATGTTAGTCTCACATAACTTGGTGCTGCTAGTTGGCTGCTAGCTGGATTGATGACTTTGGATAAGTTGTGTTTGTTTCTTGGTTGCTTGTTGACTTGTTTGTGTTTGTACCTCTCCAGGCCTCAGTTTCTTTATTTTTAAATGACAGTATCATATTAGATGACTTCCAAGGTTCCTCTCAGCTTTAAAATTCTGTGATTCCAAAGGAGACTCTGTAAATGAAGCAGCATGCTGTATAATATATTTTGATTACCAGATTGTACTGGTGAACAGAATTCCCATGATTTGAACCATTGCTTCTGACCACGAGTTTCAAAATGGCCTGGTGCTCCCTTCTTTAAATATGTAACACCAGAGAAAAACAGCCCACTACAATTATAATTTTTTGGCCACTTGCTTATCAAGCAAATTAGCTATGGACCAACAGACAGTGGGTTCTTTAAGAATTGAGACCCAAGAATGGTTTATACTAATGTAAGTAGAATGTTCCAGAATATAAATGTTGCCCGGGCAAAAAAAGCTAATAACAAACTCTTAGCTTCAGAGTTTTGCCAAGAGTAGATGTGGTTCTCAACTTGCTTCGAAAAGGTAAAAAAGACATTAGTCATCATGAAAATTATTTCTTTGGAAAAGAAAAGACAATGAGTAACATGTTATGATAAGAAATGTCACTAATTAGTAATAATTACTGCTTGTTAAAATCACTAAGATAATTACTCATAGTTTTTAGTAGTAAAGCAGAGGAGAGAACAAAGTCATGAAAAGTTAATATAAATAGACCAAAGGCAGAGAACTTCATCTGTTCACTTGCATATGCATTTACTAAAATGTTGGACTCTTCCTCAGAAATTTTGCATTAGCCTACCTGTTTCTCAAGATCTATGTGCAATAACATTTCTTTCTTAATACCATTGATCTTCCCAACAAGATATGCTCTTTTCCCTATATCCAGTTAAAGAAGCATTTATGGAAGCTACTCTAAATCAGGAACTGTGTTCAATATTGTAAGAACTGAAAAGACTCCTGATCACTTCATTTTCTGAAACCTTCCCAGAATTTTGTTTATACCAGTATTTTACATTTTTTCATACTTAAGGCATGTACTATGTTTTAACTTGGTTAAGGTATACTTCTTTACCTGGCACAAACCTTTGGACATAAAGATACTTAATAAACATCTGGAAAATGAAAATAGAGGCAATAATCACTCCCAACAGCAGACCATTAAGTAATAAGGATAAATACTATCATCTCTAAGATTATAACATAACTGAATGAAAAATACGATTTTATCTATCAAAATTTAGTTACATAAGAACTTTGGGGATAATGATACTAATGTGACATACTTATTACTATTACTGGTGTGAATACTTATATCTTTTTAAAAACATGCTTGGGTTAATTCAGGCAAAATAGCAATCAAGGCTCACAGACTGATCCTCTATCATTAGCTACAACACTGCCCTGTAAATCAAATGTTCTCAAGACAGCTGAGGATCAGAGAGACCAAAAACAACCTTGTAAATCTCATACTTGCCTATGAACAATGAAGGCTCTATAAATAACCCTTATAAATCAAATCAAATCTCTGAAAGCCTTGGGCAAAAGTTGGGAGATTACGTAAATGGACATTTTTTGTGCAAAACTGGGGAAGTGGGAGACTTGAGACCGGGCCCATGGGGTTGGGAACTCTACCGAGCTGTGGCATGTAAGTGGGTCCCACTCAGGTCTTAGGATGCTTCCCTGAGGGCGAGTTTCCATCCATTGTTAGACACTGACATGCTTAACAGAGAAATGGAAATCCAGCACAGGTGGCGGTGTGGGAGGGGGAGGAAGGGCTCTACCAAGATATAAACAAATAGCTAAGTGTTATGTCTGGGGAAACGTTTAGTTAAGGAAAGCGTTTGACCCTAACGCAAGCCAACAGATGCCTGCCACATTTTCATGATTCCAAGAGTATAAGCAATTTCTTGCACCCCTATCATCCTGTGGGGATTGAGATTTGGGGTATCAGAAGACAGTTACTCATGCAGCAGACTGCATTACAGAAGAGGTGCCCTGAGCTCAGGGAGCCTATATGTTTTCTATAGTAAACCCTCCTGGGTTTTGCTGTAGAGGCAAAAACTATCTCCAACTTCCAAATGTACGAAGAAAGATAGTCTGGACATGCAGAAACAAGAGAGACTTCTGGAGAAATGTCTCCCAACACATTGATCTTACATTCTAGTGACAAAGACAAAAATATCAATGAATGAATGGATGGATGAAGGGAACTGGACAGTAAATAGGTGACGTGAAAGAGAGTATCAGAATATGGCCATGAAGATTGATTAGAAAAGCTATTCTCAGAAGTTTTGTTAGAGAAGGCTTTTAGGAGAAGCTATTACCTGAGCAGAGATCTGAATTCGTTGAAGGTCAGTCATGTAATTACCTGCCTCAAGTGTATTCTAGGGTGAAAGAATACCCAGCGTTAGTGTTGAAAGAACAACAACAAATGCAGGAGAAACTCCTTTGGTATGTTCAACAGTCAGAAACGGAGTGTGGACCAGGCAAAAGCTAGATCAAACTTTGGGCTCAACTCCCCACTTTGCAAAAACTCCCCACTGTCACTCACTCTGTCACTGTCACGCTCTTAAACTTTTTTGCTAAAGTTTACTTATTTTGAGAGAGAAAAAAAGGATGTGAGCAGGAGAGGAGCAGAGAGAGAAGGGAGACAGGGAATTCCAAACAGTCTCCGTGCTGTCATCATAGAACCTGTTGTGGTGCTGAATCCACCAGCTGGGTGATCATGACCTGAGCCAACATCAAGGGTGGGATGCTTAGCCCCCTGAGCCACCAACGGATGCCAGCAGCCCTCTCCTCACAGGAGTGGCGGCCACCAGTCACGCCACCTCAGAAGAAGAGCCTTTGAGCTCTTGTGCAGATAATCACACTTGCTGGTGGAAACAGACAGGACAGGCTTAGGGCTGGCTTCTTTACTCCTGACTTCTGGCTGCTTTAAGCTCCTGGAGTTCTGGCAGCCAGCGCTCCCCTCTGCTACCTGTCCCCTGCCAGGGTGAAGAACAGGAAACCGGAGGCCATTCTGCCAGAGCCCTCAACCCCAGCAGGCTCCTTCCTGCCCCCGTGGGGCTGATGAGACACGAGGCCACGGGGAACAAGCCCCCTCTGGGCCCAACACACCATGTGTTGTCCTCCTCTTACAAAAACAAAGCCGTGTGTGTCTCCTCCTTCCCCCGCCCCGATTGGAAAACAAACAAGTCAGATCAGCAAGGGCAGCAGCTCTTCTGCTGTTGGGAGATCCCGGATCACAGACACGTGAGTTGGTGGCTGGGACACCTCCCTGCCAACTGCAAACACTTCCTCCCGCAGGCAGTGTGTCACCTCAGATCTTACCTTTCGGGAGTTGTGTTTTTGAGTTTCTATTAAATCCCAGACTTCAATGGACTCCATATGAGCTACATGGAATCACCTCAAGCAAATATTAGCTACCGATCACACACGCCAGTGTACCGGGATTAGTATCCTCAGGAGACCCTGGCTCAACGTTGCTAGTGGGTAATCAGTGTGGCCCAGGCAACCCTGGGGGTGGTAGGACAGCAGGGCCTCCGAGAAGCCAGAGGGAGCCAGAGGATGGAGGAATCTTGGTCAGGTTGAGGGAAAGGATTACAAAGCAAACCTTACCTCCCTGTTTAGCACCGTGCATGCCCTAATAAATCAGGGTTATTCTGACAGTAACCGGTAACCCTATGAACTTCAGAATCCATTCAGGCAGTCACATTTCTCCAGGGGTGGAACAAAAACGTCTTTGAAGCTCGGCAATTCCTCTCACGCTGGTTAAACATTACATAACACATGCCTGCTTCAACCTCACGGGAGAGCAGCGAGCGGGAACCTTGGACTTGGAGCTGCTCTATGACTCAGCTCAACTATCTGAGTTGGAGTCATTTCTAGTGGTCTGACCTTGAGTGAGCGCCGCTTCTCTGGATTTTAGTATCATTCACAACTGTACTTTCTCAGAATCTCCTACAGACAATATTCCCGAGTTCTCTTTTCCACCAGGCCCCAATGCTTTCTAAGGGTCTGTATCCTAGAGACGTCAATATGTATCCCTTTTCTCTCTCTTAATAAACTATGATTCCATCAGCGCTCAGGGCATGGAATGCCCACGGCCTGCCCGGCTTACGGTGCACCCTTAGTCCAGGGTGAGTTGCATTACGTGTATATGGTAACCCAAAGGCGTCATAAGTGCTTCTCAGGGACTCTCACGTGGCTCGGGGGAGACAGATCTCAAGCAAGTGTTTCAAAAACCATGAACTAAAGCTCTGTGTGATATTAAGGTGTGGCCATCACTCACGTTGTAATTTTATTTCTCAGGGTACCACAGGTCATGAAAATGAAAGAACCAAAAGCGAGGGGACAAGAAGCACTCAAGCAGGAAGGTAATGGAGAGGAGCTCAGGAGACTTCAAAGTCTTGCCCTGAATCAACTTTCAATATTAGAAACATGGATGACTTTCATATTGATATGCCAGCGGTTTATTTTTCTCAGATTAAGAAAATAAGTGCATGTGATGCCCGTCAGCTGCTTCCGTATTCACCTGGGGACCCATGAACATACGTCAAACGTTAACTGAAGCCAAAGCTTACCACACCGTTCATTACATTCTTTGACAGGGATAATACCTTTCTCATCTTTACATCACCCTTTAAGGTCTCTGAGATGCTGTTTATTATTTGCTTTATAATTACCACCATCCTGACGTTAATAGGGTAATTGTTATGAACTATATTTAATAAATAGAGAAACTGAGACCAGAGAGATTTAATAAATTGCCCAAGATTTCAAACACAATGGACAAATCAAGGCTTCAATTCAAGGGACCCAACTACAGCCCTTGGCAGTGGGCGAAACCCATGGACAGGCCCAGAGAGAGTTTTCTGTCCCTCTGTCCTTGAAGAGATCTGGGCTCCCAGGAAAGCTATTACCTCGAACATATGGCTTCTGATCTCTTGTTTACTGCTGTTTGGCTGTGTTATTCACTGAGCTCCAAAGCATGGCTGACAAATACTAAATTTGGAATCAGCCTACCCGGCTTGAATCGGGGCCCTTCCACTAAGTGAGCTGTGTGACTTTGAGGAAAGTCAGTATTCTCACCAAACAGGAATGACACCACACCTGCCTTTCAGGGGTCTTGTGAGTCTCTGATGAGATAATGTAGGAGAAATTGCTTTGTCAATTGTAAGACATTTTATAAATGCCTGGTATTTGCTTACAAGCATGTGAAGGCTACTTTGTAGAAGCACATATTCCCAAGGCCACCAAGAAGATAAGAAAATCTAGGCGAAAACAGATAAAATCACTCCCAAGAGGAGGAAAAAAATATTCCCACTCTACAAGCTACCTCAGTCTGTGGTGATTGGACTCAGTGTTACTTAATATCTATTTACTTTTCCCTCCTGGGACAGTGATGTCTTCCCTCCCCCGCATATCACTCCAACTGTGACAGTCATTCTATCAGCGCAGGTATCAGAGCAAATAAATTTCACTCTCCTGAAGCTTCACAGTAGGATAAGATGTGTTGTCAGTGCCTCCGTTGTTAGTCACTGAAAGGGAATCATAAAAATATTGAGCCTCCTATTATGTTCGGTAATATTGTTTTCATGCAAGAACACAGTAGGGATTAGCTGAAACAGGAAATTCTGCTCTATGTTAGGTAGTGTCCGCAAATCCTGTAACAGCCCAGGCCACGATCAGACTATATACATTTGTAAGTAAAAGAACAGGGAGAAGTGTGTTAGGGAAACATACAACTCAGTGGCCAATGTAGGGAATCTCACCAGAGACAGAAAATGACAGATTACATAGAGTAACAAACTAAACATGGGTGTGGGGCAGGAGCAGTGGGAATGGGGGTGTGCTCAGACCACTCTGTGTCTGCACAATGAGACTCCCATCCTGGAAACTGCTCCTTCTCCCCACCTTCCAACGGATGTCCTAATCTTGCTCTTATAACTTACTAAGTATCTCACATAATTGTTCTAACAGCTTGTCTACATATAGAAAATTTTGTTTCTCCCAATTGATCCTTACTCTTCCTGTTTCACCTCAGACCTCCAGGACAATGATGGACAGAAACAACATTAGCAGGCATCTTTGGCATCCTTACAACTTTAAAGGAAAAGATTCTAAGGTTGCTCTTGTGGACGTCTACTGTATGTATACATTTGTTTGATTCTCTCTTTCTTTTAAATAGTTTATTGTTAAATTGGTTTCCATACAACACCCAGTGCTCTTCCCCATAAGTGCCCTCCTCCATCACCTCCACCTCTTTTCCCCCTCCCCCTTCCCCTTCAACCCTCAGTTCATTTTCAGCATTCAATAGTCTCTCTTATTCAAATTATGGAACTTGTATTTCTTTTATAGTTTGCCAACGGTAGTTGTGTTTAATCCTAGAATGGTTGAATTTTAATCAAATGTCTTCTTCATGCATATTGGGTTGGTTATCTGATTTTTCTCTTTGAATAAGTTAATATGACAAGTTACATTATAGATTTCTCTTTTTCTTTAAGTAGGCTCCACCCCCAGCAAAGAACTCAACGTGGGCCTTGAACTCATGACCCAAAATCAAGACCTGAGCTGAGATCAAGAGTCAGACACTCAACCGACTGAGCCCCTACATGATAGATTTCTTAATGTGAATATATCCCTGAATTTCTGAAATAAACTTTTCCTGGTCATGATGGATTTAAAAAAATAATAAATGGCTAGTTCAGTTTCTGAGTATCCCAAGAAATTCATATTTATGTTTATAAGTGAGAGTTTTCTCTCAATTATTCTTTCTGAAACTGTTCTTTTCTTGTTTTCTGCCCAAGTGAGGATAGTTTCATGAATTGGCTTGGGGGGCCGGTTTCCCTTACTTCCTTTTCTCTGGAAAACTGCTTATCACATGAAGAGTATGTGTCAAGTTCTCTGGTTGATGGCTCAAGTGTTCTCTCCTTGTTTATTAAATCAAGCTCATTAACACTGACATTAAAATATTTTTATTTTCATCAATTGTTATTTGCTATACTTGTCAGTTTCTCTTCATAATATGTAATTATTATATTTTCCTGATGAATTATTCTTTCAATCATTGAGAAATAACCCCTTTTACAACTGTTAATGGTTTTATTTAAAAATAATTTTTTTAATGTTTATTTATTTTGAGAGAGAGACAGAGTGCCAGCAGGGGAGGGGCAGAGAGAGAGGGAGACACAGAATCCGAAGCAGGCTCCAGGTTCTGAGCTGTCAGCACAGAGTCTGACAAGAAGTTTGAACCCATGAGTGGTGAGATCATGACCTGAGCCAAAGTCAGACGCTTAACTGACTGAGCCACCCAGACGCCCCTAAATGGTTGTACCTTAAAATCTAAATTTGTCCAGTAGTAATATTGCAACACTGCTTTTTTTTTTCCCCTGGTATCTCTTTTATTTAAATTTTTTTTTCTATTCTTACCTCTTTGTTACATAAATAATGGATCATTGTGATTCAATTTGACCTGCTCTGCCTTTTATCAGTGAGTCAAAACCCTTACTATTCATGATTACTGCTATATCTGGACTAATTATTTCTATCTTTTTTATGTTTTCTATTTTCCATGCTGCTTAATGGTTTATTTTTTCTTATACAGTATACTATCAAATTTTCTTTCTTTTACCTTTATTAATTTATTCTTTTGAATATATATGTATTTTATTTATATTCTTTAACATGGATACCTAATAAAGGCCAATTTTTAAAAAAATATTTTTAAATTTATTTTTGAGAGAGAGAGAGAGACAGAGTGAGCAGGGGAGGGTCAGAAAGAGAGAGAGACACAGAATCAGAAGCAGGCTCCAGGCTCTGAGCTATCTGTCAGCACAGAGCTTGACGCAGGGCTCGAACTCATGAATGTGAGATCATGACCTGAGCCGAAGTCGGACCCTTAACCGACTGAGCTACCCAGGCGCCCCAATAAAGGCCAATTTTAATCTATATCTCTTATTGACCAATAGAAGGCATTTAGAATGTTTTAATTCCAGACCTTGCATTTTCATGTCATTCTATATCATCTCCATCTTGTTTTCAAACTTGCCCAAATAATCTTTTTGTTGTTGTTTATACCATCAACACTTTTGATTTTCTAGTCTGCTAAAGAAAAATAATTTCTTTATTTTCTATTGCTTTTCATATCTCTCACCTTCCTTCTGGAATAAATTTTCTTTTTCTGAGGTTCACCTTCTAGTAGTTTTTGAAGTGCATGTGATTAGTAACTTCAGTCTTTTTTTGATGCAAATGATTTTATTTTGCCATACCTTTCAATAGAAATCTAGTTTAATATTTTATTTAAAAATTTTTTTAAGGTTTTATTATTTATTTTTGAGAGAGAGAGAGAGGGTGAGCATGAGTGGGGGAGGGGCAGAGAGAGAGGAAGGCACAGAATCTGAAGCAGCTCCAGGCTCTGAGCTGTCAGGACAAAGCCTGACGCGGGGCTCAAACTCATGAACCGCAAGATTATGACCTGAGCCGAAGTCGGACGTTTAACCGACTGAGCCACCCAGGCACTGCAACCTGGTTTAATATTTTAAGGCTAGTATTCCATTTTACTCTGGCTTCTGTTATTACCACAGTAGGCGAGGAGCCCTTAGTTTTCTTTGTGAGTGATCTGTCTTTTCTTACTTTGTCTTACTTTCTGATACATATTAAATCTTCTCATTGTAACGTCCTCCTATTTAATCTCTTTATTGTAGCCCATCTCTACCTTTCCTGCATTCTGGATGAAATGCATTATTCAGATCTATCTCCCATTAGTTAGTTCTGTCCTCAGCTGCATGGTTTTTTACTGTTTAATCCATATTTTGAGATTTTAATCTAATGGCTAAAATTTTTAATTCTAGAAAATATACTTGTTTTTGCTTCTTCTCTTATACTATTTTTCTATCCTCTGATTTCTATTCCTTTGTTCAATGTTCTAAAATGCACATTCTAAATACGTTTGTGTTCTCATTCTCTTTTTCCCAAGTGATGATTTTTCTGCACATGTGGTTGCTAAGTCTTGCTTATGCTCATGGTAATTTTCTCCCTGAATTCCTTGCTCTGGAGATGGTGCTCAGTGGGGAGTTTGCTGTGCTGACTTGTGGTCGGGCACTTACAAAGCACTGTCCCATTTGCTCTGTCAGGACCTCAGGGCTCTCACCGGAGCTGGACAAGTGTTGTGCTAATTTCTAAATCTGGGATTATGCACCACATGGGTAGGGTAAATTTAGACTTTTCACCCATTCCTTATGTAATTTTGAGATTCGGAATTCTTACAGTGGACATTTTTTCCCATCCAGGGCCTCAGTAGGAGGTCAGTTCCTTGTCAGATCCTTGGGTTAGTGTGGTTTTCCTCCTCCATCCCTTTTTCGTGAACAGTATATGCTTTTAAAACTCTTATCAATAAATGTCATCAATGCCTCCTATTAACTGTGTGACCCTAAAAAATTCAGACAAATCTTCTGAGTCTTAGTTTCCTCATGATAAATAAGGACGAAAATAACTCTTTGTAGAGTTATTGTGAAATAGATATATTTACTATGTAGGAAGATGTTCTACTTGAGTTAGCCTGTATCATTATTTATTGAGCAAATGCTTTTGGAAGGCATTATATTTATGATATGATTTACATTTCTGATATCCAGTCCCAGCTGTTGGTTTTAAATTACTGATTTAGAGTTGTCAGATTTAGCAAATAAAAATACCGGACATTAAATTAAAGTTAAATGAAGTTTGAGTTTCAGAGAAACAATGAATAATTTTTTAGCCTAAGTATGTCCCCTGCAATTTTTAGCTCATGTAATATTTGGCACATTCTTATACCAAAAAATAATGTGTTGTTTATTTGAAATTCAAATTTAATTGGGCATTCTGCATTTTATCTGGCAACCAACCTTATGCTGGATCCACCACTTCTAATTTAAACAGTAATAGTCATTTGTGAAAAATCTCCCCCACATGTGGAGATCTGATTTTGCCAGTGTCCTATTTTAAATCTGAAAGCTCAGCTCTGCTGTATTTTCCTATAGAACCTCTGCTCGTGGCATAGGAATTTTTAAGTCAGATGGTTCATTCCTACAACTGAATTCCAGACATGACTTTTGTTTCATTGGTCCTTCCTGTAGATTGAACCATGTTTACAATGACATCAGTAGACTATAAGATTTTCAGACATCCTAAAAGGCAGCTGATGTTAAGAGAAAGGTGACGGAGCCCTCAGCACATGGTAAATTAGAAAGTTAGTGTTCAGAGAGGGACTTTTTCTTGTCTGTGTTTTCTGATTGCTCTGTGGCCTCTGATGGTTACAGGCTATAAGTCACAGCTATGTTACTCACTGGCTAGAGAGCCCTGGAAAAATAACTTTCTCTTCCAAGAGTCTGTTTCTCATCAGAACATCTATGGGTAATCATTCCCACCCACTTGAGGGACCGTGGTGCCGTGAAGTGGAGCAACAGAGTACATACAAATGGATGAGTCTCCAGGACCACAATTGAAACAACAAAGATTTCCAAAACACAAAGAGCAGAACAGGGACACGAGCCACTAGAAGAGCTGAATTGAATCTGTGCCCTCTTGAAGGACCCTGAAGTGGTCCTTCTTGGCCTGGAAATAGGGCTACTTTGCCAGACTGCTCATGAAGGTCTTCACCCAACGGCGGCCCTCTCCTTATCCCCAGGCTCTCTCCCTGCTGGAGAGCTTTGCATTTCTCCCCTTTCTGGTGTCTGTACCTTGTCACTGAGAATCACCACTTCCTTTAAGCTGTCGTGGTCACATAAGCAAGGCCAGAGAGGTGCTGTTGTGTTCACATAAGCAAGGAAAACAAGTGTTTCCCTATAGATATTTCCATTTCTAGTGTATGCGTCACCAAGATCCCTGAGGAGTTGGTGCCCATTACCAGAAACAAATTAAATCTCTAGAAAGTGAGAGTGACAGCAGAGAAAACCATTTATTAAGTGCTTGTCTTTCCTCTGTCTTCTATTCTCGGTAACTAGAGAATATCAATACTGAACTTGATCATAAAATTGAATACAGCTCCGTTGAGAAACCAGGGTAACCAGGGTCCCCAGAGAAGAACAATAGCACTAGATAGAAGGAGGGAAAAAAGGAGGAAGCAGAATGTTTCTATGGCGAATTTCCTATGTTAGAAATCGAAATGGATTCACACGGAACTACCTTGTTTTATGTAGCAAATTTATCCAAAAAGTTGTGAATCGTGAAGTGTTCTGAAAACTGACTTGCATCTCACAGACAGCTGTTAAAATTGAATGTGGGCTCCTCATTTTTGTTTTCCTTTGCAGTGTCTTCTGATCCTTTGCATTTCTCTGTCAGGTATTTACAATAAATCTCAATAAAATCAAGATTCCATTGACAGTGAGGCTACTCATCATTTCTGTCATCTGATCTCCCCAACCTCTTCTACCCCTAGAGGCAGTTGTGCAAAGTGGAAAGGAGCGAGTCTGGGACAGGTTACTTAAGCCATTCTGTGCCTCCAAGCCCCCCCCCCCCCGGCATGGGAAAAATAATAGAACTTATCTGTAGATTAGTTTTTTCTGCTATGTGCTCCCGAAGCATGACGTATTTCCTCCTTCATCACACTCATTGCTCTTATGGTCAATAGACTAGTTCCCTGGGAACTATAAACTCCTTGAGAGAAGGGACTGTGTCTATGTCTCTTTCCCCACTGTATCTCTGACACCTGCCGCTAGGCCTGACACACAGCACATAGTAATTAAATGTAGCTACTCCTACTGTTATTGTCTAGCTCAGGGATGACAAACACAGTCAATTCTTGTTATTCACCGAAGTTGTGTTCTATAAAGTCCCTGCAAACAATGAATTTTGGAATACTAAGCCATTTTTCTTAGGAGAAACACAGGGTTAGATCCCTGTGAGCCTCTGGTCACAACATTTTTGTCAACCAATCAATACATAACTTTATTTTATGCATGTGTTTGTTAAAGATGCCTTATTCAGTATCTATTGTTGATTCATTAACATTAAGCTCATGGCCAATGGCACTATAACTCATGCCTGTCTGAACTCATCCCACATATGTATGTTTTCTGGGAGGACACCACAGTCCTGTGCTCAGGAACACGAGACTACTGCAGCACTATGCCTGGGGTGCAGTTTAAACAGTGAAACCACCAGCAAAAAGCACAAAATGCAAAAAAGATATGGCAATACATACACAGCAAAAGGGATACAGTTATCTACAGTATGAGAGCTAAAAAAAAAAAAAGGCAGTGTATCCCTTGTTTGATCTCAAGGAAGGTGTGACCTTGGAGATCATGTGTGTTGAATGACTTAAATGTTTTTTGGCTCTAAACCAGTCCATGGATGACTGGGAAAGCACCGTGAGTATTGATCCTGGAGTTACAAATAAATTTCAACAAATAGGTGAATTTGCAAATATGTAACCATCAATAATAAAAATTAACTATACTTGGAAAACTTCAGAGTCATGCCTTGTTGCCATGCTATGCCCAGGGCAAGCTTTGTTAAATGACCAAAACATTTCTTCATTCACTAATTCATTTATATTTTTTGATGGATGACTTAGTGCATCTGCAAGATGCATCTGGTGCCCTGCTAAAGCATAAGGTCTGAAGTCAGCCTTCCTGGTTACTTCAGACCATTTACTTGACATCTCTGATCCTCAGTTTTCCTATTTGAAAAATAAGGGCATTAATAGAACCTACCTTAAAAAAGGTGCTGTGAGAATTAAGAAGCACTTAGAGTATCTAATGTATAACGTGGTGACTATAATTGATAAGACTATATTGTATAATTGAAATTGACTAAGAGAGTACACTTAAATATTCCCACTTCTCTCTCTCTCCCCCTCTCCCTTTCTCCCTCACACACACACACACACACACACACACACACACACACACACACACGTAAATGTATAAGATGATGGATTCAGGAATCCTTTCACTAGTAGCTTATCATTTTAGCCTCATGGCTGAGAATGAGTGCCCAACAAATTAAAACTACAGCAATTTTTCCCTGGTATATCTTCCAAGTTTAAAGGCCATTTTTGGGCTGTTATGTTGCTTTAATTTCTATCATGTTTTAAAGGCCATGCCACAAACTTGACATCTCATGAATTTCTATCCTTACTAGTTCTCTTTGCCTTAAATTTTGTTTCCTTCTTAGGCTGGAAACACAGATAAGAGCTTTTTCAATTGTTTTTTTTTTCAAGATGTCCTTATTTCTGCCTTTGCCAAAAGTTGAAATGTTCCAGTGCCCATGGCTTGCTGTAAACAGAAGTTGCTAAAGTCACATTTTCTCTCCTTTCCCTACATCAGTCTGAGCTGGGCTGAGGAGCAGAGGTTGCAGAACTGAAAATATATTGCAAAGTCCTCTTCCTGTGACAGCTCAGAACTGAGTGATCTAGCACTCTCCCACTTGGGCCAATCACTGCCTTCCTTGACAGAGTGAGGACATGAAAACTGGGCCCATGGCTAAGAATATGGAAGCACGTAATGTGAGGGTTTTGACAAGGATCACAGCAGTAGTGGAGCTGTGCTGCTCAAAGTTTTCTTAATCATTGCCTGGCTTAATCATGGTCTCAGTATGCTGGATACACCATCTCTAGGGCCCTGTCTCTGGTTTTCTATGAGAAATTCTTGGCTGGATTCCACTGAAACTGACATGTGGAATTAAATATGCCACAACTACAAGTTAGCCCAGTTTTTGTGCCATACTATTTCTTAGGATAAAGAAGAACACAATCAAACAACAAACAGTAGATACCAAGGTGGGAAAGGAAAATGAATAGGGGAGAGAGTTGTTGTTAATGTCTAAAGACAAACCTGATCTTTCTCTGCACTGAGAGATGATAGGTGTATGAGGAACACTTTTGGACACCTTGGATCTGCTTGGAAACCTCATTTTCATCTCCTCATGCTTCAGTTAGCCTTTTGATAAAGCAAGGACATATTTTGAATTAGTGATTACCTTTCCAGCTTGTTTGAAGAATTAATATGAAGAGTTAAGCAGTTTTGCCAAAATGCATTATAATTTGGAACTTGGCTTCTTGAAGTTCAGTTCCCTATCTGCAAAATAAGGCAAATACTAGATGATCTCTAAGACTGTGTCATCTCTCATTCATAGTTCACAAGCAAGTCTCTGACTCTGTGATTTACTGGACTAGATAGGCTAACTGCTGGCAGCCAATCGTCTTGTCCTATCAACTCTATGTCTAGGACGCTTTCCAGACCTATCTTCCTCTTTCCATTTATAACACATATCCAGTTTATGCTCCAGTTTTTACCTTTTACTAGTGTAAATCCACAGATTTCTATCAGAACTAACTTTCTTAAACACAACTTTGATCATGCCACTGATGTGATCAAAAGCCTTAGTGACTCTGTAACCATCTACAGGATAAATTCCAAACCATTCAGCCCAGGCCACATTCTAACTATGTAATTCCATCTTCTCCACCCCACCAGATTTATCCACATTGTTTCTGATATAATGCCCTTCACTCTTCTTCTTGGGGCCTCAGTTTAAGTTTTGGCTTCTATATGGAGTGTTTTTTACTTCCTTGCTAATCTTCTCCATCACTTATTTATTAAATTCTTCCATTTCCTTTAGGATCTTCTATTTTCTAAGAGGTCTTCTCAGATTCATAGAAGAAGAACAACATCTCTCTCTCATATTCATACTTTAGCACTCATCACAGTTAGATCAATTATTTAGATGTGTTAGTAATTTTAACCAGCTTATGGAATCTTGAGGTCAGAAACCACGTACTTTTCACCCTTGAATCCCCATGCTCAAACACTGATGCTTACACATAGGTGATCAGTAAATGCTTTATTTTTTTCAATTTTTAATGTTCTTATTATTTATTTTAGAGACAGAGAGAGAGATGACAGCATGAGCAGGGAACGGATAGAGAGAGAGACACACACAGAATCTGAAGACAGGCTCCAGGCTCTGAGCTAGCTGTCATCCCAGAGCCCAGAGTGAGGCTCAAACCCATGAACCATGAGATCATGACCTGAGCTGAAGTTGAACGCTTAACCAACTGAGCCACCAAGGCACCCTAGTAGATGCTTTTTAAAAGTGAATTTGATTGCTTTCCTCTTGTGACTCCAGGGTTGAACATAGGCAGTGTAAAGCAGAGATCCCATAAATTGCATTCCCTCTCTAGCCAGCTTGGCTTCTTTCAATAGAGCCAAGGATGCCAGGAAGCCTAGGCATCTGGCTTTGCTTCATATCTTCCCAGATATCCTCCCGATTTGGGATAAGAGCAGAATGGTTGACTTGCTGTAGAAACTAAGGTCCGCCCTTGGTAAACCATGAAATCAAATATTAAGTCCCTTCATTATTGAAAATTCCTGCTAGACCAGTTCTCTCAGCTACATATAATCCTTTTACTTTGAGAGGAGTAAGCTCAGAGAACTCATGTTGGCCATTCAAAACCTCCTCCCTCTGGCCTTAACTTGACTGGTGATAGCATGGCACCTGGAGTCCCTCTGGATAATGAGCCCAGCATTGTTAGTGGCTCTGGCTTCCAGAATACCCTTGCCTGTGGGAGGGAAGAGGATTTCCCTAGCAGACTGGAGCCAGAACCTTCTGGGAAGCAGCAACAAAATGCCTCTTGTCCAGCCCACACTGCTTTGACATGTTTGGGGTTTCTGAGACATTTGTGTCCTCTATCTGTTTTTTCCCTCACTGGGAAAGACTGTGAGCCTGTAGAGTGAGTGGGGGAAGTGGAAAAGGTGAATATGAACAAGATTAGCAGGAGACTCTTCAAGGTGGTTGATTATATCACACAGAGATACCTCTGGGTTAATAAGAAATTATCTCTAAAACACTCTCATATGAATACACCAAAACGAGGAGTCTTAGATAAAGCAATCAAGTCTCAGGTGCAGCTTGTGGAATTAGTTTTACTGCTTTCCAGCTGATAAGTTATGTAAGCTGTAGAGAACAATGTTAGCACATAACTGCAGGTGCTGTTTTCAGGTATACAAGGCAGCATTGGGAAGGACAAGCATTCTCTCTCAATGCACAAGCAAACCTTAAGAATCCTTCAAGAATTCTTTAGCCCATTGCCTGATAGGTTCTTTTCACAGGCCCACTCACTCATCAGTGTCCATGAACGGAGAAGTCAATCTTCATATCAAGAGTTGGATTCCACACAGCCATATTTCCAGAACCATTGAGATTCAGGACTGAAGTCCTAAATAATGTAGTCCATAATCCACAATCACAATGCAGTCAAATTAAAAAATTAAACCTTTGAAAATGTAAAAGCTAAGTCTCAGAAGAGACAAGTGTGAGTTACCCAGTCACACAGCCATGGTTAGAACTCAGCTATCACAACATCCAAACCTGCATATTCTCCACTATACCACCACTCCACCAGGAGTGTATGTCATTGGTTCTACTTCCTACTTTCCATTCCCCACCTCCATGCTGACTCTGTTTTCCAGAAGCTGGAAGCCCAAGATCTATAATTCTCAGAATCCCAACCAGTGAAGTTCTGAATTAGGTTCCAGAAAGGCAGGTGGAAAATCTGGAAAGCAGAGGAGAAGCAGAACCACTAAGTTTTCCTGAAGCAGCAACAGCCAGTTGTGTAAAGTAGATGTGACACTGTCTGGCAGTTTCCAGATATCCTTCTTCGAAACGTACTCGTTGGTTTGCAAGACCAAAGATGATCAGGAATGCTTCCTAAAGTACCTTGGGCTTCCTGTTTTCTGAAACACCAGTGGTAGCTTTCCTGACCTCTGCTCTGCCAGATCCAGCTTTTATTCCCTATATTAATCCCCTTCCTACTTAAAATACCCACAATGGATTCAGACTCCCGACTCTGCCCTGGCTGATAACTTTATTCTATAATGTTCTTTTTAAATTATCAATTACACACATGGCATTCAAAGGCAGTAAACAGAGTGCACAAAGTGTCCCAGATAATGGCAAATTGAGACAAATATCCCCTTCAAAAAATTAACTTGCTCAAGAATAAGGGCTCAGTAAACAAAATGAGAAACGTGCTTGATGGAATGAATAGCAGGGTGGAAGAAGCAAAGAAATGAATTAGTGACCACAGTAATGGAAAGTAATCAAGCTGAATAAAAGAAAGAGGAATTAAACAAAATGAGAACAAATTCATGGAATTACATAACTCCATCAAATGTAATAACATTCCTATTATAGGACTCCCAGGAAAAAGGGAAAATGGGGCTGGAAATTTATTTCAAGAAATAATAGCTGAAAATTTCCCTGATATGGGGGAAGAAACAGATACCCAGGTCCAGAAGACACAGAGAACTCCCATCAAAAATCAACAGGGGTGACTGGGGGTTCAGTTGGTTAAGTGTCCAACTTTGGCTCAGGTCATGATCTCCCAGTTCACTAGTTTGAGCCCCACATAGGACTGTGTGCTGACAGCTCAGAGCCTGGATCCTGCTTCGGATTCTGTGTCTCCCTCACTCTCTGTCCCTCCCCCACTCATGCTCTGTCTCTCTCTCTTTCTCTCTCTCTCTCTCTCTCTCTTTCAAAGATAAATAAACATTAATTTTTTTAAAAAAATCAACAGAGGTAGACCAACACTGAGACACATTGTAAATAAACTGGCAAACTATAGGGATAAAGAAGAAAAATCTTAAAAGCAGCAAGACAAAAGGAGTTATTAACTTAGAAGGGAAAACCCATAAGGCTAGCAGATTTTTTGGCAGAAATTTTCCAAGTCAGGAGGGCATGGCATAATATATTCAAAATGCTGAAGGGAAAATTCTGCAGCCAAGAATACTATATCCAGCAAAACTATCACACAAAATAGAAGGAAAGATAAAGAGTTTCCCAGAAAAACAAAAACTCAAGGAGTTCATGACCACTAAACCGGCCCTACAAGAAATACTAAAGGGGACACTTTGAGTGGACAGGAAAGAGCAAAAGTGACAGTATAAAGGTAGGAAAGACAACGGCAGTGGCAACAAATATTTATGTAAAAAAATAAGTCAAGGAACTAACAGAATATAATAACATATATCTATGATGAGGAGAGAGAGGAGGAAAAAATGGGTTCAGACTTAAATGACCATAAACTTAATATAGACTGCTATATGTAGAAGAGGTTATATACAAACCTAATGGTAATTATATATCAAAACCAGAATTTTCCCTTCAGCATTTTGAATATATTATGCAGAGAATAAAGAGAAAGAAATCCAAATACATTACTAAAGAAAACCATGAAACCACAAGAGAAAGATAAGAAAGGATCAGAGAAAATCTTCAAAAACAGCCACAAAACATTTTTTTAAATGTCAATTAATACCCATCTATCAGTAATTACTTTGAATGTTAATGGACTAAACATTCCAATCAAATGACATGGGATGACAGAATGGGAGAAAGAAAGGATCCAGCTGTATGCTGCCTATAAGAAACTCATTTTAGACCAAAAATTACCTGTAGATTAAAAGTGAAGAGATGGAGAAACATCTATCATGCAAATGGAATGCCAAAAGAAAGCTAGAGTAGCAATACTTATTTAGACAAGATAGACTTTCAAAGAAAACCTGTCACAAAAGACAAAGGACAGTATATAAAAATAAAGAAGACAATCCAACAAGAAGATAAAACAATTGTAAATATTTATGTAACCAATATGGGAGTGCCCAAATACATAAAACAGTTAATAACAAACAAAAAGGAACTAATCAATAATATACAATAATAATAGAGGACCTAACACCCCACTTACATCAATGGATAGATCATATAAACAGAGTATCAATAAGGAAACAATGGATGGCACACTGAAACAGATGGATTTAACAGATAATTCAGAACATTCCATCCTCCAACTGCAGAATACACATTCTTTCCAAGTGCAAATGGAACATTCTCCAGAATAGATCAATATTAGGACACAAAACCAAGCTTAAAAAATTCAAGAAGATCAAGTCATGCTATGTATCTTTTCTGACCATAATGCTATGAAACTAAAATAATCCCAAGAAAAAATCTGGAAAGACCACAAATACATGAAGGTTAAATAACATGCTATTAAACAATGAATGAAACCAGGAAATAAGTAAAGAAGTAAATGGACACATGAAAATGAAAATACAATGGCCCAAAACTGGTGGGATTTAGCAAAAGTGGTTCTAAGGGGGAAGTTTATAGCACAACAGGCCTACCTTGAGATGCAAGAAAAACTTCAAATAAGCAACCTAACCTTGCACCTAAAGGAGAAAAAACAACCAAAACCTGAAACCAGCAAAAGGACATAAGTAATAAAGATTAGAGCAGAAACAAATGATATAGAAACTAAAAATACAATACAACAGATCAATGAAACCAGCAGCTAGTTCTTTGAAAAAAAAATCAACAAAATTGATAAACCCTTAGCCAGACTTATCAAGAAAAAAGATAGAGGACTCAAATAAATAAAATTACAAATGAGAGAGGAGAAATAACAACCAACACCACAGAAATACAAGCAACCATAAAAGAATATCAAGAAACACTATATGCCAACAAATTGGGAGAAATGGACAAATTTTAGAAACCTATAAACTACCAAAACTGAAAAAGAAAGAAATAGAAATTTGAAAAGACTGATAACCAACAAAGGAATTGAGTCAGTAATCAAAACCCCCAACAAACAAAAGTCCAGGACAGATGATTTACAGGAGAATTCTACCAAATATTTGAAGGAGAATTAATACCCATCCTTTTTAAACTATTCTAAAAAAATAGAAAAAGAAGGAAAAATTACAAATTCATTCTGTGAGGCCAGCATTGCCCTGATACCAAAACCAGAGAAAGACACCACTAAAAAAAAGAATTACAGGCCCATATTCCTGATGAACATAGTTGCAAAAATCCTCAACAAAATACTAGCAAACCAAATCCAGCAATACATTTAAAAAAATCATTCCTGGGTTGCAAGGATGGTTCAATATTCACAAATCAATCAACATGATACATCACATCAATAAGAGAAAGTATAAGAACCATATGGTCATTTCAATAGATGCAGAAAAAGCATTTGACAAAGTACAACATCCTTTTATGATAAGAACCCTCAACAAAGTAGGTTTAGAGGGAACACACCTTAACATAATAAAGGCCATTTGTTTTAAAAACCCATAGCTAATAACATCATCCTCAGTGGGGAAAAACTAAGAGTCAGGAACATGACAGAGATGTCCACCCTCACCACTTTTATTCAACATAGTACTGGAAGTCCTAGACATAGAAATCAGACAACAAAAAGAAGTAAAAGGCATCCAAATCAGTAAGGAAGAAGAACTTTCACTATTTGCAGATGACATGATATTATATATAAAAGACCTGGAAGACTTCCCCAAGAAGCTACTAGAACTGATAAACAACTTCAAAAAAGTCACAGGATACAAAGTCAATCTACAGAAATCTGTTGCATTTCTATACACCAATAATGAATCAACAGAAAGAGAAATTAAGAAAACAGTCTCATTTGTAATTGCACCAAAATAATAAGATACCTAGGAATTAACTTAACCAAAGAGGTGAAAGACTGGTATGCTGAAACTGTAAAACATTGATGAAAGAAACTGGAGAAGACACAATGAACTGAAAAGACATTCCATGCTCATGGTCTGGAAGAACAAATATTGTTAAAATGTCTATACTACCCAATGCAATTTACACATTTAATGCAATCTCCATCAAAATACCAATAGCATTTTTCGCAGAGCTAGATCAAACAATCCTAAAGTTTGTATGGAACCACAAAAGACCTTGAATAGCCAAAGCAATCTTGAAAAAAAAAAAAAAAAAGCAATGCTGAAGACATCACAGTTCTGGACTTCAAGTTCTATTACAAAGCTGTAGTGATCAAAACAGTATGGTATTGGCACAAAAATAGACACATAGATCAAACTAAGAGAATAGAAAATCCAGAAATAAACCCACAACTATATGGTCAGTTAGTCTTCAACAAAGCAGGATAGAATGAATACGCAATGGGAAAAAAACAAGGCTCTTCAACAAATCATGTTGGGAAAACTGGACCACCTTCTTATACCCTAAACAAAAATAAATTAAAAATGGAAGAGAGACCTAAACATCAGAGAGGAAACTATCAAAATCCTAGAAAACAACACAGGCAGTAACTTCTTTGATATCAGTCATAGCAGCTTGTTTCTAGATACGTCTCTTGAGGCAAGGAAACAAATGCAAAAATAGACTATTGAGACTACATCAGAATAAAAGGCTTTTGCACAGTGAAGGGAACAATCAACAACACTGAAAGGCAACCTACTGAATGGGAGAAGATATTTGCAAATGACATATCTGATAAAGGGGTAGGGCTCAAAATATATGAATAATTGGTAAACCTTAACATCTAAAAAACAAATAATTAAATGGGCAGAAGACATGAACAGACATTTCTCCAAAGAAAACATATATGAAATACACACATACATACATAATAAATACATACATACATGAAAGAAATCTACATGACCCTAACCTTAAAGCTTTCCTTCTTTTCTGTCCTACCTCCCCTACAACTCCCCTTTGCAAAAAAATCACATCTACTCTGAGGATCATCCTGGTCAACATTATAGACACAGCTAGGAGAGAGTGGAGTCCCTGCTACATTGTCACCAAACCTAACTCTCTTCTCCTAACTCTCTTGTTCCTGCTTCTGGTTTGGCCAACAGACACTTGAAAAGATGCTCATCATCACGTACTATCAGAGAAATACGAATTAAAACTACAAGGAGATATCATCTCACACATGTCAGAATGATTAAAATCAAAAACACAAATGAAACAACAGGTGTTGGCAAGGACGTAGAGAAAAAGGAACCCTCTTGTACTGTTGGTGGGAATGCAAACTGGCGTAGGCACTGTGAAAAATAGTATGGAGATTCCTCAAAAAGTTATAAATAGAACTACCCTGTGGTCCAGCAATTGCACTACT
>NC_043702.1:118861836-118897484 GCF_006229205.1 Suricata suricatta
ATATATATATATATATATATATATATATATATATATATATATATGTATATGTATATATATACACATATACATATATATATGTATATATATACACATATACATATATATGTGTATATATATATATTCTTTATTAACTCAAGAAACAACAAGATTGGGCTGTCCTAGTTATATCTAATAAGTAAAATAACTTCAAAGTTGTGATGAGTCTGCACAGAATTTTGATATGACTTTTCAACAATTGTCATGTGGTAAAATTCTAGTGTTTATTTGTGGTTTGTTACCAGTAATCATAATGGAATGAAGTGATAAATCCCAGTAAATAGCAAAAATAATGGTGTGGGGGTTTTTTTTCCCATCCAAGTTCATGGACCCAAGGTTAAGAACTCCTTGTCTAGATGTGTGGGAGATCCATTTTCATACTCCAATATACTTGACAGGAATCTGGAGGCTGGGATAAGCTTCAGAAGCTCAATGACTAAAATAGAGACATGTTTGCAATCCACAATCTATAATACGTATCTGAGGAGAAAAGAATACTCAGACACAGTGAATGCAATTTCTACAATTTCTTTAATGTAGGGAAAGGTCAAAAGATTGAACAAAAGCTATATGCCATTCCAGCAATGTCTGAGGATGGTTAGATATAGGACTGATGGCATCTCTTTATTGAAAGAATTCCTCTTTCTGCACCTTCCTTTCCCAAGGAGGGAAGAAATGAGCTCCCTGCCTTCACTGTCTCGAGTATGCATGGTTAAGATTTTCCCCAAAAAAGTTACAGCAGGGAATAAAACATATTATTATTCTTCATTATCCTTCCCCAAAGAGATTACTATATTTGATGTAAACATTAATCCTGACCTCCATCCCAACCCTGGAAAAGTGTGAACACTGTGAGAACCCTTAAAATCAATGAGAAAATATCCAATTTCTCTCATACAGTTTGAATAATATGCTTGAAATCTCAGTTCTTTTAAACAACGGAAAATTGCTTGAATATTTAAACATGCATTTGTTCTTGGGAAACAAAATGTTCAGCTCTAGTGGTTGCCACAGCAACTGCCTGGGCTAAAAATACAAAATCCGCCATAAGAAGAAAAAGTATGTACCAAGCAGGAAAGGGGAGAGAAAATGGGAACTTTCCCAAAAGAAGATTATAGGCAGTGATCAACCTGCAAAGACAAGGAAGGAGGTTGATCTTGTGGAGAACGTTTTCCTGTGGGGCACCTGCTCCCGCAGAAATCCACATGACCTTCATCTTAGAGCTTTCCTTCTCTTCTGTCCTACCTCCCCTACAACTCGCCTTTCCAAAAAAATCACATCTACTCTGAGGATCGTCCTGGTCAACTTTATAGACACAGCTAGGAGAGGGTGGAGTCCCTGCTACATCGTCACCAAAGTTAACTCTATTCTCCTCATTGTTCCTGCTTCTAGTTTGGCCTGGCCTTCGGTGTGTTCCTCCCACATGGAGATGGAATGAGTGGTTTGACCTCCTGCCCGGGTCAAAATGGCTTTTTCGCTGACACACGTACCCTAGCTATTCCCGCCTCTCAGCTTCCAGTCTTGCTGTCTCTCCATTTGGAAACTAGTGCTTCCTCCTTGGGTCTATTTAATTCCCCAGCGAATGTCTGGCTGGTTTTAGTTCCTTCCTGCAGCTTCCTGCAGCACTCTTGCTCTCCTCGGTCTCTCCTTTCTCTGAAATGCCCTTTCAAGAGCTGGCACCACACATTTGTTTGTGTGTGCCTCTATTTCGTCTAGATTTCAGGCTCTGGGGAGCAGAGCTCTCATAGCAAATCCCTACTCCAGTCCCAGTGGTGCCCAGCACCGGGGCCCCGAGCACACATGTTGGCAAAATCTGCTCCACCGCTGTCAGGGGAGGAAAAGCGAGGCTGAATTATGGGACAGCGTTTGCCTCCGTGGAAATTTGCAGTTCAGGGCCTTGGGATGTACCTACAATAACGGTCTCTTGATTAAACATGACCCCCGGGATGACTGCGTGTGACTCCACGCAAGAACTCCAAGCAAATGGCAAAGCCTCTCACACCTTCACAACTTCGCTGACCACGCGCTTCTCCCCACTTTGTCTAAGGTAGAGCATAGTGGAAAGAAAACGGATTTAATAATAGTATTAGGTTCCAAGTATACCTGGGGGAGTTTAGATCATGATTCTCCACTGTAGTATAAAGACTAAGGATTTAGAACCAGAAGAGTGAGTCTCAGCCACACCTGGACTCCCCATGGACAACAGGTAATAGACAATGGATGACACCTGGAAATCTATTTCCTCATTTGAACAAAAGGGGTACAGTGCTGTCTTCTTCCGATGGTTGCCGTGGGGATCAAATCAGATGAGGGACATGTTAAAGTGCTTTGAAAAAAACTAACAGGTTGTGCAAATTGAAGGTGTCACCATGAGTTAACACTCTCCAACAAATAAAAATTAAAAGGCATTCTTCTTAGTCTCACAAACCTATTTTTATTCTCATTTCCTTTAGTTTCAGTCTCAATTTCTAAATTCTCTTTACCTCTATGAAATTCCCAGGGCTAATTTTGCATGGTTGATTTCGTCGCAGGCATCATTCCAGAGAGCCATGGGTCATTACTGTGCAACTCTACATTTATCCTTCAAATAATAATGTAGAATATAGTAATGTTCTGTATTTGCATAGCATCTCTTCATGTTGAAAGCCCTCCCACATTCACAGTCAGAGAGGAGAAGCTGTACCATCCATCTTCTGACTTTCTGTTGAAGAGAGTAATACTCTAGGGAGGCTGGAGCTAGAAAGGAAAGGAATTCGGTATGGAAAGCGTACCCTATGAAGATGAGGACACACCGGAAGGACACCATGCGGTAGCCCCTCACACCCACCCCCCTCCCTCCCTGCTTCTGCAGCCGAAGCTAAGGAGTGTGTTTCCAGGCTGGAGGATGAGACTGTATCCAAGCCTGCTCAAGGACAGGGTCTGTGCCCCTGCTGAGCCTCCAGTGAACATCATACGTATCATGTATGCGTTTTCCAGTGATGAGAGGCCCCACGGCACCAAGAAGGCCTCCGAGAGAGGACCCGGTGCACACCCTATGGCCTATAATGCAAACACACCACCTGGAGGAAGGCAGTGCTGCCCAGGGACTCAACAACCTCTTGGGGTACTCTGTGCTTGCTTGCAAATCAGGTTCCTCTGTGACTCGCATGTGAGGCTTTTGTCCACATTTTCCTCTCAGAAAAGGGAGACGAGCGTGCTCAGCGCATTTGCTTTTTTTGATACCTATAGAATATACACCATTATGTTCAATCAACAGTCTGAAGAATTCACTTAAAACATCCTACACAATGGCCTAAAATAGTCCAGGTTCTCTCTCCAAGAGCCTAATTCACACCTAGATCTTGAGGAGAATTTGCATTAACATTTCTTTATGTCAGTTCTCATAATGCCCCAAGGATCTTGGATGACTCAGAAATAAGCCTGCTAAATTCAGACGTGGTGAACATTTTATTTTCTCGTTCATATTTTTAATGATTTGATAAGGACTTACTGAGGGCTTCCATGATGCAGAAACAACCTTGTGTTGGTGACAACATAGTAATCAGTGTTCAAATCTAGGGGGTTGTTGATGGGGCCGGGGAAGGTGCTACTGTCAGAAATTAGCCATTGAGAGGATCAGTCAGTCTACAGTTTGAAAGGTACGCCTTTGTGTTCTCTATTTACACATGCCTTGGATATGAAACTAAGCTTTGTTATTTACTGTGTAATTTTGAGCAAACTGTATAACCTCTCTGAACATCAATGTCCTCATCTATAAAATAGGGATAATTACAGTATCTGTCTCTTCAGGTCTCTATGGAAGGTTAGAAGACATGATGTGTATAAAACCCTTAGCTCAATATCTGATGACAGAAAGGACTCCATAAATGTTGACAAAAAATATTATGGTAGTCTAATTATTTTGATGTCATCTAACTCATTCCACAAATATTTATTTACAATGGTACAGCCACTGGGTTAAGCACTGGGCATTAAAAGATGAGTAGTCTCTTGTTCTAGCTTCTGAATAGCTTGGTATCTACTGTGGTCCGTGAGGAGGCTATTGCCTAAAAAGACACCTGCAATATTGAGCAAGGAGAGCTGCGATGGTCACAAAAGTTACCATTGGAGAAGCGTCAAGTGAAGATAAAATTAAAAAGTTTATTTTTCTTTTTATTAATTTATCTAACCGACAACAGTCTGTTCAAAATAGTAGCAAAAATATATTCAATTACATACACTTATATATAAATGAAATGAATGACAGCAACGATGTAAGAGAAAAGATGTATGTTGTTATTATAACATACTTGTACTACCCATGAAGTGGTAAAATATTATTTGAAAGTGAGCTTGGGTTAGTTTATAAATGTATATTGCAAACTCTAAGGCAATCACTATGAACAGTAAAAAAAAAAAAAGAGAGAGAGAACCGATAGGCTATGAAATGAGAGAAAATGGAATCATATAAAATACTGACTTAAGGGGTGTCTGAGTGGCTCATTTGGTTAAGTGACCAACTTTGGTTCAAGTCATAATCTTGCAGTCTATAAGTTCGAGCCCTGCATCAGGCTCTGTGCTGACAGCTCAGAGCCTAGAGCCTGCTTTGGATTCTGTGTCTCCCTCTCTCTCTGCCCCTCCCCCATGTAAGCTCTGTCTCTCTTTCTCTCAAAAATAAATAAACATTAAAAATATATATATTAAAATACTGACTTAAAACCATGAAAGGAAAAAATGTGTGGAAGACAAAAATAGGAACAAAGAACAGAGGTAACAAATAAGAAAACACGTCAATGGTCTAAATACACCAACTAAAAGACAGATTGTTAGAGATCAAAAAACCATACTTGACTCTATATTAACTTCAAGAAACTTAATTTAAATACAAAGACACATATAGATTAAAAGTAAATGGATGGAAGGGTGACTGTGGCTCAGTTGGTTGAGCGTCTGACTCTTGATATTGGCTCAGGTCATGATTCTAGGGTTGTGGGATTGAGTGCTGTATTGGGCTTTGCACTGAGCATGGAACCTGCTTAAGTTCCTTTCTCTCTCGTTCTCTCTCTCTCTCCCTCTGCTCTTTCCCTTGCTTGCTCTCTCTCTCTTTCTCTCGAATTAAAAGAAAATGTTTAAGTAAATGGACGGAGAAAGATATATCATGCTATCACTGACCAAAAGAAAGCAGGAGTAGCTACATTAATATCAGACAGAGAAGACATCAGAACAAGGAAAGTTGCCAAGGATAAAAAGAAGCATTTCGTAATGATAAAGGGGTCAGTGCTCCAAGAAGACGTAACAGTCTTTAATGTGTATGTCCCAAACAACAAAGCATCAAAATACAAGAGGCAAAAGTGATAGAGCTACAAGTAAAGATAAGTAGATAAGTCCACTGTCATAGATGGAGACTTTTCACCCCTCTCTCAGAAATTAACATATCCTGCTGGCAGATAATAAGGTACTTAGTTAAACTCAATAGCACCATCAGTCAAACACATTTTTCTCAATATCACATAAAATATTCAGGGAGATACATCACATTTTGGTTTATAAAGTGCAACTTCACAAATTTGAAACAAAAGGAATCATAGAAAATCTGCTGTGAAACTACAATGAAATTAAAATAAAAATTGATAAAACAAAGATAGCTAGAAACCGCTCCCCCCAAGTATATGGAGATGAAGCAGCATACTTCTAAATAACACATGGGTCAAGGGAAAAAAAATCTCAAGATGAATGTAAAGATATTTTGAACTAAGTGAAAATGTAAACAAGTTAATGTAATTTGTGGGATGCAGCATAAGCATTGCTTAGAGAGAAATGTATAGCTTTGAATGCAGCTCTTAGAGAAGAAGAAAGATCTAAAGTTGATGATCTAAGCTTCCACCTTATGAGATAGAAGAAAGAAGAGCAATTTAAATCCAAACCCCAGAGAAGAATAGAAATCATAAAAATTAGAGCAGAAATCAGTGAAATTTAAAACAAGAAATTAATGGAGAAAAACAACAAAGCCAAAACCTATTTTTTGAAGAGATCAATAAAATTGATAAGCTTCCAGCCAGCTTACTTAATTTAAAAAGGGAAGACACAAATTACTAATATCAAAAATAAAAAAAATGAAAGAGAAATAGATCCTATGGAAACTCAAATGACAACAAAGATTGATTCAATGTCCACAAATTTAATAACCTAGATAAAATGGACCAATTCAAAAAGACACAATCTGCCAAAACCCACAAAAAACAAAATAGCTAATCTGTATAATCTTGAAGATGAAAAAAGCTGAAACACACCACCAGAAATTGAGACATTATAAAGGTACTTATGATTTGTATAGTTTATCATGATTGTGATATTAATTTTAAAAGTTTTACAGTGAAGATCAGAAAAAATAAAGAATAAGAAAGGATAAGAGGCTTTAGCAATTAGTATATCAGCTTTTTACGTTTATTTATTTGTTTTGATAGAGAGAGAGAGAACAGGAGTGAGGCAGAGACAGGGAGTGAGAGAGAGAGAATCCCAAGAAGGCTCCTCACTGTCAGTGCAGAGCCCAATGTGGGGCTTAATCTCACTAACAGTGAGATTATGACCTGAGCCAAAATCCAGAGTGGAATGCTTAACTGACTGAGACACGCAGGTGCCCCAATAGTGAATTTTAAGAGACCCGTTTTCAAGAGAAGGCAGGGGTGACCAAATTGCTGGAGATTAATATATTAATCTGTGGTAAAATATACCACGCAGCTTTTTGGGAGGAATATAGGATTCTCCTTTGAGGAGCAGTAGGTCAGGAGCACTGTGTACTTCTCTAGAATAAAGGATACTAAATCATAATTTTGATTCATCAATCAACATGCAGAATAGAAAATGGAAAATTTATAGGACTTGGTCTGACAGAGATAAAAGGGAATGAGATTAAATGTACCAGCCTAAGAAAAAAGGGGAAATTCTTCATCCTCTGAGAGAGGGGAAGGGAACAGACAAAGATAAGAAGATATGGAAATAGTCTGAAATCAGGAGCAAGTTGAGACCCTCATAGTAGGTGGCTGGAAAAAATTAAATTAAAAACAATAGGGCGCACAATAGTTTCTCAGTAAACATGCATTGAATTAATGAGTGAATCATTTAAATTATGTATGTATGAATAAATTAAAATCATCTAGTGTAAATGAGGAGTTAGTGGTAGGTGAAGAAGAAATACAAACACAGAAAAGTAAAACTTGAGGTGTGCAGCAGGGGGTCAACTGGAGATAAATGAAAGAATTACTAAGTAAGTATCTGGGGGCCCAGCCCAGGGTGCAGAGCAGGGATGTTTAGAGAAAACACCCTGTGTTTTATTTTACTTTACAGGACTAGAAGTGGAGCACATATACAATGACACTATCTAAGCAGATGTGGAGATACTCAACATAGAAAATAGGTAGAAAGATTTTGGGTGGAGTCCTTCCGTGTCTGGAACTATAACTGATCATTGGGTCCAAGCTTAGTAGGGATGGCAAGTGAAGAAAGAGAGAGATTGAAAGAGGCAAAGAGACACAGACTCAGACACCAGGGAACTGAAGGTTGTGATAAAGGCAAAGGGTAGTGAGCATTTGGGAAGAAGGGCACAGGGAGAATAATAAATGGTCAGAGAGGACAGTTTCAGAGTTTGAGTCTTGGAGGTGGTAGCAAAAGGTGTTAATCCCTATGTACAGCTGCGGTGTGTCTACTCTTTGGTTGGCAAGAACACTAACAGGGAACAAGTCAAAGAGAGCCGATGTGTTAAAGTCACCATAGAAAAACAAAAGGAGGAGCTGTAAGAAAACTAGAAGACTTCAAAACCAGTGAGTTGCCCGAAGGAGACAGTGCAGAGAGAGATCCCCTGAGGTACATTACAAAGGGATCTGCAGGGACCGGGGAGGGGAGTCTGGAGGTACTTAGGGATGAAGAGGATGCGTCAGAAGTGAAGGTACAGAAAAAGGGGAGGTGTGGCGGTTGCTCAGAGAGAAGTTTACGTCGACGATGGATCGGCCATACTGTGTTGTGAAAACTAAAATCCACTACTTTTCCTCCTGGGCATACTCTAGACATCTCCCGGCCTCTCTTGCTGTTAGGTCTGGCCATGTGACTTGAGTTCTGGCCAGATGAATGTGACAGGAGTGCCCACGGCATGTGCAGGACTGGCCTCACAAGCTCTCTGACATGATGTTCCACTTCTTTCTTCATCTGATGGCGTGAAACAGAAATCGGCAGTAGATTCTGCCCTAGGGCCCCAGGAAAGGGATTGGCAGACTTTTCCTTAAAGGACAAGATAACAAATATTTCAAGCCTGCTGGGCCAAGAGGCAAAATCATGGGTAGTATGTATGTACTATTATAGCTATTTAAAACATAACAATTTAAACAGGTAAAAACCATTCTTAGCCCATGGGCTGTACAAAACGGGCGGCAGGCTGAAGTGGCCCACAGACCATCATCTGCTGCTCTCTGCCCAAGGCGGACGGGGAGACCGAGGCTGGGGGGAGCCTGGGTTTCTGAATGACTGTGGAGCAGACCTGCTCCCGGGCCTCCTGCACTTCGCACGAGTGGGAAAGAGGCTTCTGTTAGCGTGAGCCCGTTGTGCTGAGCACCCAATGTAGATGCTCCTTTCTTTATCAGTTAGCTGATCCCGACCCATAAAGTGATGAGAGGAATGTGGAAGACAGAAAGGCGTGCACTGAAATGGGGTCTTAGTGTTTGCTGTCAGACTCATGCAGTATCACAGTTAACGTTCACAAAATAGCAGGTTGGTACTTTAATCACGTGCATTTTACAGATGAAGAAAGGACAGGATAGGTGAATTAACTTTAAGTCCCAGGGCTACAAGGTGTGAATATGGATTGGATCCTGTTACTCTGGCTCTGCTTGCTCTCGTTAGTATTCCTACTACGTTGCTCCCAGGAATGGAATGGGTTGTTGGAGAATGTACTGTGTAGGGCTGAGTTCTGTTTACTTAATTATTTATCCACTCATTCATAATTCATGACTTGCCTAGATCCAAGAATGACGTAAGTAAAGGTTTGTTAGTTAGGAGCAGGTAAACAAACTGACCCAAAGTTCCAATTAGGAAACTAATATATGGTTGTAAGCCCTGGAGAAAATGCCTCCCAGAATCTAGTTATTGCTGAAGTAAATAGTGGAGCTCTTTGAGCAGTAAAATTCCAGGCACTGAAGTCTGGCAGACCTTTCTCAGGTTCTTGCCTCTCTTATTCTTCCCTCAGTTCTAACAAATCTGGTCATCTGGTTTCAAAACCCAAAGCCATTATGTTCTTCAGTGAGTGAGAAGCTGCTAAAAACTGGAATGCACACAATTTATGGTGAAAATTTACAGGAGACAGACCATTGGTATGTGGACCACAAAAACACAAATAGGTACTTCCCTTCATCTAAATACAGGGGCAAATGGCTCCATGCCCTCCAATAGCTCCAGAGGTCACCACTCTATCATCAGGGACAGTATAATAACTGATGCTCGTAATGAAACTAGATCATTTTTAAAAATGTAAAAACATGTATAACTACTCTAGTGTTTAAAAAAAATACACATTTGAGTCCATCAAATAGCATCAATTTAAAACTAGCAGTGTGAAGGTGGCTCAGTCAGTTAAGCGTCCGACTTCGGCTCAGGTCAGATCTCACAGTTCGTGGGTGCAGGCCCTGCGTCGGGCTCTGTGTTGACAGCTAGCTCAGAGCCTGGAGCTTGCTTCAGGTTCTGTGTCTCCCTCTCTCCCTGACCCTCCCCTGTTTATGCTATCTCTCTCTGTCTCTCAAAAATTAAAAATTAAAAAAATTAAAAATAAAATAAAGAATAAAAAAACTATCAATGTGCTTTTATAAATATACTAATTGCCTGAAAAATTAATGCATATGACACTTCTCACTCCCCTAAATGTGGGGAAAAGCAAGATATTATCAGAGAGAGTACATATTGCAAGTTCTTAAGCTAATGTGACCTGCTGCTAAAATTTGATAAGTCTTCCAACAATCCTGATTATTCATTTTTCCAAAATAAATTTGGACTTCTGCTCTCCAGACCCTTGGGTAAATTGTGGCAAGAAGACATTTTTCAGGCTTGCATTCACTAGATAATTAGTATGTATGAAACCAGCAAAAAGGATAGAAGACATGAATTCACAAGGTGGTATTTTATTTATTTATTTTTTATGATGGAAAAAGACTATTTTTTTTTTTTTGAGAGAGAGAGACACACACACAGTGTGAGCGGGTGAGGAGGAGAGAGGGAGACAGAATCAGAAGACAGGCTCCAGGCTCCAAACTGTCAGCACAGAGCCTGGCACAGGGCTCGAACCTCTGAACTGTGAGATCATGACCTGAATGGAAATCAGACACTTAACCAACTGAGCCACCCTGACGCCCCTCACAAGGTGTTCTTTTAAATGCCTCTGTTACGTGTTCAAATCCCTGGGACATATATGCCATGTATCAACTGTCACACTGTCCCTTGGTTTATGCTTACAGTCCTAATGGGGAAGAGAAAGAATGGCTCAAAGGTTTGCTTTTAACAAAGAGAGTTGAGAAATGAATTACTGAAAACAAAATACTAACAGCATTTATTATAGAGGAAACCTCCGAGTAGCAGTATAAAGGGTCAAGGTCATATAAAGTAAAAGCAATGAAGAGAGAATCCAGGGTAGCTTTTTGCAGTCAATTATTAGGCAAGTCACTGTCCCTCCTCAGGCCTCAGTTTCCCCACCTATAAAAGTGATGGATTTAATAGAAAAATCTCTATGGTCCCTTCCAGCTCCGACACACTAAATGTTCTATTGCTTCCTGACACCACTATTGTCTTGATAACTCAAAAAGAAGTATTGGAAGTTCTAAAATAAACCTGATATCTATCTTTTGATTTATTTATGGGTCTTGGATTTCTAAAATGAATCTAATATCTATCTTTTGTTTTATTTATAGGTCTCGGATCTTTTCATTTCTATCAACCAAGTCATTAAATCTTTGAGTCTAAGAAATCTTAACTATTATCCAATCCCCAATTATTGAGATGAGGAGCCTTGGGATTTAGGAATTTGTCCAAGGTCACATTAGACGGCACAGTCCAGACTAACCAGGTTTCCTGACCACCAATCTTCTGTTCGCTATTCTGTGATACTGCTCCCTTACCGTAGGTTTGAGATAGTATCCACAAGCTTCTGGAGTTAGCATGAGAACCAAGAGAGTCCATTTATTTATGATGAAGTAGAAGTTCTTTGAAAAAAAATTAATAAAACATTGTTTAAGGGGTTAGGTGCCTCCAGGGATAAGGATCTGGCCTCCTTTGCCAACACAGAACTCAATGAAAACGAAGTCTTATGTATAAATGTATTTTGCTGATGTTTTTCCATTGAGAATGAGGAGGGCGAACTGATTTAGATAAAATGAGAACTGACCTCAACTGACCCAAAACTTTTGCCCAAGGCACAAAACAAAGCCCCAATCAAACTCTAGTCTCGGTTCAGAAAAAGGGCAGGAAAGGGGAGGGCGGCTGAGGATGGCGACTGAGAAATGAAAACATTCGTATGTCCTCCCTTCCTGACCAGAAAACTCGCTGCCAAACTGTCATAAGAAAGGCTGTTTATACAGATATCCAGCCCAGATAAAACAAAAGTAGGAGTCAACTCATCGGACTTTTGACTTGTTTCCCAGAGAAAGAATAGTTAAGTGAACCTTCTGGATTTCTGGCCTCCTAAATAAACACGTTTCTCCTAGGTCTTCTCCTGTGTCTTGAAGTGAAAAAGGTTTGTACCTCTTTCCCGGGAAAGCAGGGTCTGAAAAAATTATTTAATGTTCAAGTGTACTAAAGACTCAAAGCAGGGGCCAAGGACACCCCACTTGAAACCTACTTTCTTAGGTCTGCTGAGACAGAGGCTGAAAGTAGATCAATGTCTACAAGATCAGAGTTAGAATACAAACTTGATCCCAAAAACTATGGACAGTATTTGACATTCCCTAATAGAAACCCAGGAAAGATTAAGATTAAATTATGATGGTGAATCCCTAAGAGGATTTGAAAAATTGTTTTTGTGGTTTAAATTTATGCCCCACAGAAGTTTGGGGTGAATGGACAGAAGTTTGGGTTAAATGGATCAATATTTTGATTTCTTATGCCATATGCCACATTTCATATGGATTTTCCAGTTACCGCTTGAAAGGCAAAAATAAGTGATTTGGGCCAAGCATGTGTAGGTGCAGCAGTCATCAAAGTGACTTTAGTTAATCAACTTAAAATACAGTTCATATACCCTCATGCTGCATCGTTAACTGAAAACGTGGCTCCAGGCAGGGTGAAGAAGAGCAGGCAGTAAGTCCTAGGCACCCAGGCCTCCCTGCCCACTGTGAAGGCTGGTGTCTGTGGAGGATGACTTGCATTTTGGGGGAGGAAAAGTAAACATTGGAAGTTCTGGCTTGGAAGAAAGGGATAAGGTACCACAGACATCTGGGATAGTTTTCCCCACTAGCCCTTCATTACCAGCACAAACCATTGAGTTTGTTTTGCAATAATAATATCAAGAGCTAATGGCTGCTGAGCACTTACACTGAGTATCATGCTTACAGAAAGGCCCAGAGAAAAGCTCCGTCAGTTATCAGTACACGCATGTGGAGTACTAATTCGTGCAAGGGATTGTGCAGTGTAGGCAAATGAAAGGGTGACTATGAATTGACCCTGTCCTTAAGAAGGTTCTGGTCCCGTGGCTAGGAGGTACAGATGGTCGTGGGGCCTGAACCCCGAGAGCAGCCAGATTTTATCTCTACAGAAACATGGAATCCAAGGGAGGGCTGAGACTCACTCACCCTTTGAACTTCACCTCTCTACCTTCATGGGGAAGAGGGAATTGGTGGAACAGACAATTTTTATAAGGCACCTGCTGAGTTCCAGGCAGGCATTGCGCAAGTGAACGTGAGAAGGACTAACTTTTTTTAGTTTTCTGTTTTCAGGGTCTCATTTGGTCATTATAACACACCTCAAAGGAAGGGATGGTTATGTCAATGTTATTGAGTCCCAGAGAGTTCAAATTATTACAGTTCCTTGCAGTTAGTTTTAATAATAATAATAATAAGCAACATGTATTATTTCAGCACTAAGCCTTTACATATGTCGACTCACTTCACCTCCATTAAGTATATGGTACTCAAGGACTGATTTTGCAGGAAATAAAACAGAGGAGGCATGGGGGGTAGAGGGATGAGCTAAGTGCTCTCATAAATGGCACACTAGGATCTGAGTCCAGATAGTCTGGCTCTCAACTCTATCACCAGACATTGGCAAACCTGAGATACTAATCTTGGTGTGTCTGACTCCAAACCTTGTTTTTCATACACAGCACATTTCCGTCTATGTCAAAGATACATGTATTTCATTATAGTGACTTTGGTTTAAAATAAGAAATCGTTTTTTAACAAAAAGAATTTCCCCCAAGGAAATAGATTGTAAGTAGTGAGCCTCCTGCCATAGAATGTGTTGAAGCAGAGTCTAGATACTCAAAGTCACTGTAGAAGGAAGCCAAGCATTACAACAGAAGGTCATGGGATTAAACTAAATGGCTTTCAAATCATTTGTAATTCATGAGTCCAGAATAATGCATGTAACCCTTAGTAAGACATAACTTGGATTCCATATGGTTTTAAATCAACCAGCTTGGAGTCTTTGTAATTTCAAAATAACACCCTAAAACAATGTGAAAATTCTTTCCCAAACACTTCTAGTATTATTTCCATAATAAGTCTCATGGCAGGAGCTGGGCTCATGGGAAAGCAAAAGACTTCTGTTCTGAATTTGAAAGCTTCTACTCCTCTCACCTTAATCCTGGTGCCTGGGGGTGCTCATCACTGCTGCCTCCTCCCCACCACCCCCTGGTCTTGACCCTTCTTCCTCGCAGAACTCAAATTCTGTTCAGTTGTTGAGCAATCAGTTATTCCAGGGAACACCAAAGCCATAAGACGTTAGGTCTTGACTGGATGGAGTCAAACATGGTAACTCCATGACCCTTGGGAAACGATTAGTTTAGGTGTGGGCATGTGGCATGATGTTGGCTGAAGAGATATAAGGGGTTCTGTTGGTGAGGCTCTGGGAAGCTTTTTCCCGCTCCTAAAAACAGACACAAGTTTTATAGTTTCCTTTTTCCACCTCTGGATGTTGTCACCTACAATGAAAGAACCATCTGGTATCATTAGGGAAGCCAGCCGAAGGACAAGCCAAATTGCTGCAGATGACAGAATAGAAAGATGGATGGATACTGGGTCCTTGATGACGTCATTGAGCTGCTGAGTGAACCATCTTTGGAACTTCTCTATCTCTGGGCTTCTCCTTAAGAGAGAAAACAGCCTGTTTTCACTTGTTTGTGTGTGTGTGTGCCATTTGTCTTTTTTTTTTTTTTAACTCTCATCTGAAAGCATCCTGATAAATTAAACTACCATATAATTATTTCTCTGGGAAAGGTATGAAGTAAAAATTAACAGTAAAAATAATAAAATCATTGTAATTATTATCACTAAGCATAATGAAAAGCATACATTTGGGAACAAGTTAGATCTAAATTTAAAACTCAGTTCTTGGGGTGCCTGGGTGGCTCAGTCGGTTGAGCATCCGACTTCAGCTCAGGTTATGATCTCATGTTCCATGGGTTGGAGCCCAGCTTCGGGCTCTGTGCTGATGGCTCAGAGCCTAGAGCCTGCTTCAGACTCTGTGTCTCCCTCTCTCTCTCTGCCCCTCCCCTGATTGCTCTTGGTCTCTCTCTCTCTCTCAAAATAAATCCATAAAAAATTAATAAAATAAAATAAAACTCAGCTCTTTATCTTTCCAGCTTGGTGATCTTGGGAAAATTATTTGACTTCTCTGCTGTTGACACCTCATATTTTTAATTTTTATTTTACATTTTTACTTGAGAGAAAGAGAGAGGAACATGAACATGGGAGAGGGGCAGGGAGAGAGAGAGAGAGAGAGAGAGAGAGAGAGAAAGAGAGAGAGAGAGATAGAAAGTGAATCTTAAGCAGGATCCATGCTCAGCACAGAGCCTGATGCAGGGTTAGATCCCATGACCCTGAGCCAGCCAGGTGCCCCAACACCTCATATTTTAAGGTAAGGTGTGTAACATGATTTTTGTTATATGAAATGTGATAATGTACATAAAGCATCTGAAAACAATAATTGGTGGTTCTATTGATCTCAATTTTCTCGTCTATAAAATTGGGATAATAAAACTTAGCTCATATGATATACATGAGAATTAAAAGAGACAAGGAATATATATATAATCAGCACATTTTACATAATTATAATAGTCTTTTGGGGGAGTGAGGTTACTCATGCTGTCTGATGAGGGGCTGGAAGACACTGCTGGGCTCTGTTGTTAGGAGTGGTACACCCAGGAGGGGACCAGAGACAGCCCTTACCTTCTTCAGTATTTGACCAGGGGCTAGCTCTCCTTAGAACTAGGAAGCAGAAAGTAAAATTCATATTATAGAGTCATCAAAATTGATAGGCTAGGTGGACCACTAAAAAAGGACTTCTTCAATACATCTGAGTGGTTCTTCCCTTTCTCTTCCCCCCCTTCTTTCTCTCTCTCTCTCTCTCTCTCTCTCTCTCTCTCTCTCTCTTTCATGAAATACCCACTTTTACTCTGTGCTTAGACATTCAGTGACTGTCAGGAGTTCTGAAGAACTTCTTCAAAGGTTTTTATACCTTTCCACTAAAAGAAAAAAATGAAGGCTGATTATCTTAACTTTGGTGTCAAGCCAAGGCCAAGCAGGCTTTTCTTCAAAGAATGCTGGCATTTGTGACCCTACTGATGAATTCCAGAAACCACATCAACCTAGGAGTTCTACTTTCTACTAAGAAGTAGACTTATGGTGACTTTGAAAGGACGCTTTACTTATCAGCGTCATCATTTCCTTGCCTATAAAACAAGAGAGATTGCATTAAGTCCCTTCTCTGAACTGAGAATCACCACTAGGCCCCTCTTTGTAACCAACCAATCCTATTTGTCATTTTTTGAAATGATATATGAATATATGAAATGATGTCTCTCTGCGCAGCTATCATGTTGTATAAACTTCTCCCTGTGCATATTTCTGCCATGCCCCAAAGACCTAGATGAGATTGTCAACTCATTTTCTTTTCATCTTTTGTATACAGTTAAACTATATTTCTTGGCCACCTTGCAGAAGTGGGGCCCCATATCTGAGTTCTGGTCAGTGTAACGTGAGACAAATTGATATAACACCTCTAGGAATGACCGTTAGAACAATGTCCCACCTTCTCTGTCTCTTTCCTCATGTGCTGGAGGATCCCATGGAGGACACTGAGGTCCTTAAATGCCATGGCGCCACATGATGGAAGCAATCTGTCCCACCTCTCTCCTCTTCCCCATCCCCACCCCCAATCCTGCCACCCCTCAATGGAGATGACATAAGTGAGAAATACACATTTATTATGTGAAACCACTGAAATCTTCTGATTGTACAACTCAACTCTAAAGAGTCTCTTTAGACACCACATACATATTGTCATCCATTAAAAATTAAGGCAGATTATAGGTCCAGTTAGATTATTTGGATTCAACAAAATGGTAGTAACATGTTGTTTAAAGAAATAATAACAAAAAGAGGAAAAGTAAAGACAAGTTTTCTCAAATTAAAAAGGAGATTTTTTTTAATGCCAATGTTTTCTCTGCAATTAACAGTGTATCAATTCTGGAAACCTGGAACAAAGAGCTAGAAGGTCATAGTCCCTCTTTCACTGTCCACTAGCACAAAAGACTTCAGTGATAACCCTGAGAATATTGAGTGTTCTGTGTATCTGAGATCTGGAATGGGACTTAGATGCTCTTCTCTCCAGGCTCATCATGACTCATGTGAAGAAACTGAGGGCCAGAGGTGCTCAAGTCACACAACAAGCTAATGGAAGAACTGACTCCAACACTCCTCCCTTTGCATCAAACATTTTATGGGTTTTTAATGAAACATTCACTAAAATCAAATTTAGAAATGTTAAGATAATAGATTTTACATGGATATTGGTTGGAGCTGAAAAGGTTTCACAATGAAGTAGAGGAATATCAGCTGATACTCTGAATTAAATGATAGGGCAACTCCAGAAATATGGAGATGTTGTCTGATAGAAAATAAGCTTAAGAATGCTGAATGTGTCTTAAACATAAGGAGATCATTTGTTGATTGGCCTTCTCACTCAGAAAAGCCAACTTGCAAAAAGGAAATGATATACCAAAACTCACTAATAAGTAGAGAATATCGAGGCGTTCTACTTGGCCAGCATCACTTTTTTCAGAGAGCAGAAAAGCAACTGCATTCCACATCTTCCTATAAGAATGTTTTATATTCCAGGACAGGGAAATGGGGACCCAATAGATACTGAGAAAGTAATTACATATTTAGGGCATTGTAAGATCTTAATAAAAATCTAATGGGTATGGATTATCTGTTGCGCTTATCCATTTATTTAACAAACATTACAAATTGCCCCATAATGTACTAGGTCCTGGTCTAGGCACTAGGAATACAAAGATGAATAAATGTATTCATTGCCTATTAGGTTTTCAGAAGCTAGGGGGCCAGAAAACTAAGATTAAATGAGATGGGTACCACTAGAGCTCATAAAGGAGCCCCAACCCTGACTAACTTTATAGCCAAGAATTCTAGGAGACCAACTAAGGCTTTCATTACTTCTTGAAGGATAGGTAATATTAACAAAGCAAGGGAAAGGAAAAGTATTCCTGGTAGAAAGAATAGCCCATTCAAGACTCCAGAACATAGCATGATCGGGAAACTATAACAAATTATTCTTTTTCTAGTGTATATTGTTGGTAGGCATTTGGAGAAAGGACAGGTGTGTATCATTCTACACTTACTTGACTGTAAGTGACAAAAATCTAACACAAAGCCATATAAGGAAAATGAGAATTTATTCATTCACATACCTGAAAAATCTAAGGGTAGGCTTTCAAGAATGGTTAGATTTAAGTCAGTGTCTCTCTCCCCATCTGGCTCTGAGTTCCATTCTGTTGGCCCATTTTCTAGTAGGCTATCTACATAAAGATGATGGCTGCTTCAGTCTTAAATCATCCATATTGCCAGCAATCCTAACAAAAAAGAAAAAATATTATATCTCAATAGTTCTAGCAAGTCTTGGAATTACAGCCTATGAACCTGGCTTGAGTCACATGTGCATTCCTGAATTACTGTCCTGATAACACAACGCTCATTCCTACCACCCTGCCTTCGCCCTTCAATTCTTCATACTCTTCTCTGTACCTCAGCCCAACTTATTATTTTTTTATTTATATCTAGTTTAATTTCTTTTTTATTTTTTATCGTTTATTATCAAGTTGGTTTCCATATAACACCCAGTGCTCATCCCAACAAGTGCCCTCCTCCATGCCTATCACCCATTTCCCCCCTCCCCCACCCCCATCAACCCTCAGTTTGTTCTCAGTATTTAAGAGTCTCTTATGGTTTGCCTCCCTCCCTCTTCTTAACTATTTTTCTCCCTTCTCCTCCTGCATGATCCTCTGTTAGGTTTCTCCTGTTACACGTATCAGTGAAAACATATGGTAGTTGTCCTTCTCCACTTGACTTATTTCATTTAGCATGATACCCTGAAGGTACATGTACATTGCCACAAATGGCCAGATTTCATTCTTTCTCATTGCCATGTATTATTCCATTGTATATATAAACCACATCTTCATGATCCATTTGTCAGTTGATGGAAATTTAGGCTGTTTCCATGATTTGTCTCAGCCCATCTTATATTGAAGTTGCACTTAGCTTTGCCCTAGAGTGTAGACTCAGAACATATCAGACTTATGCAAGAAAAAGAATTAGTTGGACCCCTCCTTAATACCACACACAAAAAAATAACCCCAAATTAACAAGAGACCTACATGTAAGCACTAAAACCAAAGAACACTTAGAAGAAAACATACTGGTAAATCTTTGTGACCTTGGGTTGGGCAAAGCCTTCTTAAATATGATGTCAAAAGCAAAAGTAACCCATATATACATATATATATATACATATACATATATATATACTTATATATACATATATATACACATATATATGTATGTATATAAATTTGACTTTGTGAAAAATAAGAATATATTGCTGCAAAGATACCCTTAAGAAACTAAGCACCACTCCACAGAATGGGAAAAAATTTGAAAATTATATATCTGATAAGGGACCTGTATTCAGAATATATAAAGAACTCTTACAACTCAATGATAAAAGACAGATAACTCAATTAAAACATGGTAAATGGATCCAAATAAACATTTCTCCAGAGAAGATATACCTATGGCCAATAAGCCATGAAGAGATGCTTAACATCATTACCATTAAGGAAATGCTAATCAAGATCATAAAAGATACTACTTCATACTCTCTAGAATCACTACAACCGAACAGTAACAAGTATTGAAAAAATATGTAGAAATTGGAACCTTCATGCATTGTCAGTTGAAATATAAAGTCTAGCCACTTGGGAAAAACTTTGATGGCTCTCAAAAAGTTAAACATAGTTATGCTAAGCAAAATTAGTCAGAGGAAGACAAATATCATATGACTTCACTCATAAGAGGACTTTAAGATACAAAACATATACAAAACAAAAGGGAAGGAAAGCAAAAATAATATAAAAAGAGGGAGGGAGACAAACATAAGAGACTCAAATATGGAGAGTAAACAGAGGGTTACTGGAAGGGTTTTGGGAGGGGGGATGGGCTAAATGGGTAAGGGGCATTAAGGAATCTACTCCTGAAATCATTGTTGCACTATATGCTAACTAACTTGGATGTAAATTTAACAAAATTAATTTAAAGAAGTTAAATATAGAGTTAACCACATTACTTAGCAATTTCACTTGTAGACATATACCCCAAAGAATTGAAAATAGGTACTCAAACAAATACATGTCTACTCACATCCATAACAACACTATTCACAATAACCAAAGGTGGAAATGACCTGGATATCCATCAAAGGATGAATGGATATATAAAATGTGGTACATCCAGGCAATGAATAATTATTTGACAAAAAAAGGAGTAAGTTCCAATCATGCTACAACATGGATGAGCCTTGAAGACATGTGCTAAGTTGAAGAAACTCACAATCTGTGTGTCTCCCTCTCTTAAAAATAAATAAACATTAAAAAAAAAAAAAGACAGAGAGAGATGGGTCCTGAAGAACAGAAGTTTCTTCTCTTTGCCCACAAAACCATAGCAGCTACTCAGCTATAGAAGGAAAAGTTTACTAGGGAACTTCTGGGGGACAGAGCTACATATTTTAGTTACCTCTGTACCTCCAAAAACCTTAATCTATGGTGGATGTTCAAATCTAAGTGTGTGAAGTCTAGCCAAAGCAAGTAGAATATGCGGTACTTCAAAGACTCCTGCCAAACATCAGATCCACCAGAGGCAGCAAGAATGCAAGCTTTCACTGCACCCCGCCAAAAATGCATCTCCCAGCCTAAAGTTAGGGAGCTACCCCAAATAGGAAGTGGTAGACAAGAATGCATTATTAATTTATCACGATGGGCAAAGAAACATTTGGAAGGGCTGGTTCCACATAGAATCATAACTCAGGGTGTCATACACAGACTCACAAAAATGGTCAGAAACCTTGCCCACTGATTTCTTCAGAAACAGTTTCCTCTAGGTGAGATGAGTCCACAAGTGAAACTCCAACTCTACCTATAACAGGAAGTCATCTAAACACACATCCTGATATTTTCAAAACAAGTCAGGTTGTAAATAGTGCATCTTATTCAGGACATGCATTAAAGGGGAAAAGAGGTGGTGGTGATGGTGGAGGGCACTTAAGGGGAAGAGCACTGGGTGTTGTATGGAAAACAATTTGACAATAAAATATTATGGAAAAAAAAGGTTATTCTCTGAAGGAAGATTTAGAAAATTATCCAGTCTTAGTCATGTCCCTGGTGCAATGAGAGATAAGAAGATATCCACTTTCTAACATGTTGAAGACTCGATCAGACAACTCCAAAGCACACTCATTAGGAAGCTGTGCAGAAAATTCACCCCAGACAGATCCCAATACTGTCTACTTCTAGAAGGATTTATGTGCCAAAGCCCTTATTTGGAGCCCAGGTGAGCCAGGCTGGACTGCACAGAGCTGAGGGAATTCTTCAGCTCTTTAACAGAAGACACTAGAGTAATCCATGTGCAAACTCCAAGTCTGGCCTTCTGAATCTTATCATGACTTATGCTAGTAGAGACATGGAGAGTTGAACCCAACAAAAAGTGTCTTCATGTGATTTTGAAAGAATAAAGCCAAGATTTGCTCCAGGAAAGACCAACGTGTACAAGAATGAGAAAGCTCTGCTATCTGGTAATGTAGTTTTATTGTCTCCTTGACCAACTCCATCCTTACCCTCCAGAGAAGGTGGTGTGAGGCTTTGGTGTGGGTGTGGGTGTGGTGTGGACTTTGAGTTTCCCTCCTGTGTACAGGAGTTCTCACAGCTCAGTATCTCTGCTTCCCCAGAGATGAGTCCAGCAGCATGACAAGAGATGCAAGAAAGACACCTCCTCTTTGCCTGATCCCTTCCTGGCGCCATGAGAGTGACATTCTATCATAGAGAATTACTTAGTGTACAATATGGCTGTGGCTATGTGTGCCTCTTTAAAATGCAAATACTAGAGTTCCTAGATAGCTAAATTCATTGAGCGTCTGACTTTGGTTCAGGTCATGATCTCCCTGTTTGTGAGTTCGAGCCCTGCCACATCAATGCAGAACCTGCTTCGGATCCTCTGTCCCTTCCTTTCCCTGACCCTCCCCCACTTTTACGCTCTCTCAAAAATAAATAAAACACTAAAAAAAAAATAAAGTAAAATAAAAAACACATATTCATGGAGACATAACATGGAAGTCACTTAACTCCTTGCAAATTCTGTTTGTAGGTGCTTTTCTCACTGCAGGAAAAAAATGGATCAACAGGAGTTCAGATGATGCGCAAACGAAGGGAAGGTTGACAGGTCTGGAAAGGGTGAAGCAGCTCTCAAGATGCGCAGTAGCTTTCTTATTCTTTATAGCAGCACAAAGAAGGGAGATGTGAGGTCTGACACGTTTGTGGTTTGCGTCAGCCATGCAATCAAGTCTGACTCTAATATTTTGATAGAGGACTTGAAAGAATAATATATAATGACAGCTCTTATTCATTTGAAGCATCTTTATTTTAAGACAGGGTTCTGTCTTGAACCCAGGTTGGTAGGCAGGGTTTCAAGATGGCACCCAGTGTCTCCGATTCGTGTGTAAACCCCTCCCTTTAGTGTGGCGGGACCCTGTGAATATGAGGTATTATTCTCCTAATGGTATCACATTATGTGGCAAAGGGATCTTGCAGTTGTTACCAAGGTTGTAAATGAGTTGATCAGATCCTGGGAGGGTCTGATCCATTCAGATGAGCCTTTCCAAGCATATTTAAAGCAGTGGAGTTTTCTCTGGCCAGCTTTGAAGGAAGAGAGAAAACAGCTGTGTTGTAAGCTGCTTAGAGAGAAAGGCAGGGGTTTCCGATTGGTGAGAGGGTTCCTGGCTGATAGCTAGCAAGAAAACATGGGCTTGTCATGTAATCACCTGGGAGTAGATTCTGCCAGCCGCCTGGAAGACCTTGGAAGAAGACCTCCCAGATGAGACCCCCAGCCCCGACTGACACCTTGCTAACAGCCTGTGAAGCCTGAACAGAGGACCCAGCTGAGCTGTGCCCAACCTCCTCACCCGTGGAAATGAGTGTATGTCTGTTGCCTCAGCTGCAAAGTCTGTGGTAATTTGCAACACAGTAAGAGAAAACTGAAATAGGACCAACATTGTCCACTTCTGCATAGGGACTAGTTTTGCTGATAAGTACAACCGTGCTGAGTTAGAACTTTCAATGAGGAGACAATTTTTAATTATCTGGGTATCCAAACATTAAAGGACTTAGGTGGGGTATTTTTTTAAGCAACAATAAAACATTGATTTTCCTAACTCCAAAAACTCAAAAATAGCTAAAGAAATATTCTTTAGAACTTTCCAGAAATAAAGGTTTTCTTTGGGGGTGAAATCAGCCTGGGAAATGTTAATCTGGAATGAAAATTACTTAAGTTGTGTAGATAGCCCAAAATAGGCTATGTGGTCATGACCTATGGAGAAAATTACTCATTGTTTAGAACAGCAGAAATATTGGGCCACCGTGGTTGCATGCAAGGTGCCGCAAGAAGCCATATGCTGGGTGAAATTCTAGTCACTCCAAAGATTGGACCTCAGCTAACAGGACGTCCCTTTGTCTTTACTAAATGCAATTCCAAAATATACTCACATGCCTGGTGCACAAGGTGTGCAGGGTCACGGTCTTCTTATACAGCTTTAAAGAGGGTTGTGACTAAGTCAACATAACAAGAATATACTTTTGCTTTTTCAAACTCTTCAGAGAGTAAGTCCATTAACCTTCCTAGGTCCATGGTTTCTCTTCTCTAAAAAGGATGTTTAGCCTGGTCTTCAGGAGCGTTTCAGTTTTGTGATTCGGCCACAAGTCTCCTCCATCATTTTCTCTCCACCCAGTTGATCAGTGTTGTTGCATGAAGCTGAACAGGAAAAGCTTCTGGTACATTGTAACCACTCAACAAACGTCAAACAAACGTCACTTCGTGGTGCTAAAGAATCTACTCAGCTTTGGCTCCTGGTATAGCTATTGTAAAGTCTTCCTTTGTAGGTCTGATTTTCTAAAAATTTTCATTACCTTTCCAGAGCATTATGCTTGACTTCTCTGTAATTACATGGAGCATGTAAAGGCTGCGCTGATCCTTTAGAAAGAATGAGCTATGGGACACCTGGGTGACTCAGTCGGTTGAGCATCTGACTCTTGATTAGGGCTGAGGTCATGATCTCAGGGTCATTGAAGTGAGCCCCATGTGGGGCTCCTTGCTGAGTGTGGATTCTCTCTCCCTCCCTCCCACTGCCCCTCTTTCCCATTTGTGCTCTTTCTAAAATTAAAAAATGAATAAATAAATAAAAAAGAATCCATGATAATAGAATTCCCCAAAGAATCTTCTCACTTGGGGCTTCTGGGTGGCTCAGTCGGTTAAGCGTCTGGCTTCAGCTCAGGTCATGATCTCACGGTTCATGGGTCGGAGCCCCGTGTCAGGATCTGAGCTGACAGCTAGCTCAGAGCCTGGAGCCTGCTTCAGATTCTGTGTCTCCCTCTGTCTCTGACCCTCCCCTGCTCACGCTGTCTCTCTCTGTCTCTCGAAAATAAATTTTAAAAAAAATTAAAAAAAAAAAGAGTCTTCTTACTTGACCTTGACCTCTACTTATACATTTTATTCAGGATTACTTGTAACTTTCAGCGCCATATTGATTTCCATACCCTGCTAGATGTCTCTTCCTGGATGCTTCACCTGCTCTTCATGCTCAACTTACCTAAAATTAAATATATTGTTTTTCTTCCCTAATCAGCCTATCCCTGTATCCATACATATAAAAGCCTCCCTCCCTCTCCTTTTATTTAAGATCAGTAAAATTTTAATTTTTCAAAAATGTGTTGAAACCAAAGCACTTGGGAAAGTGTTTTACACCTTTTCCTTTCCATTCCCACAGCTTCCAATGGAACGTATGTGCTTTATACTGGGGCTGTTGCACAATCCTCCTCCTGGCCTCTGTTTCCCCTCTGTGATTCATCATACAAAGTTCCATCTGATTTGTCCTCCTTGAACTCTTCATTGTGCATATCCCCCAATCTGTTCAAAGAGCAAGTGTACCTGCATTGCTCACACAATGAAACCCAAATCCCATTAGGTTGTTTTCCCAAGCCCTTGCCAATCTGACTATGGCATGGAGTTAGGCTGAAAGACTGGGGTTGCTGCCTTGACTCTGAATCTAGGCAAGTCCTTTGCACCCCTGAGCTCAGCTTTCTCGCTCTAATATTAGCATAATGATCCCTGCACGCAACAGAAGCATCGTGGGCTCGTCAATTATGTGCAAACCATTTCACATAAAACACATGTTAGGAGGTTGGTGATTTCTCTCCAATTATTTCCTCTACTCTATTTCACAATGTGTAACTGTTCTGCTTATTTCAAAAGTACATTATAAGCCCTCCTTCCTCTGCCTATTTACTTATCCCCAATTCCTCTGAATGGATTTATGTCTCTTTCTCTTTTTTTCCTGTTTCAGCTGGGCTTTTCCTTTAAAATCCAAATACATTTCATCTGTGCTGTGAACCTTCTGAATTTCTGCCACTCTGGTGGCACTTAGCTTTGCACAACGCAGAAGCCCTTAGCTTTTTACGCACGCCTCGGGGCCCTAATAAAAACATAAACTCTTTCAGAACCAGGACCTCCCTGCTAGCCCAGCATCCTGCAGAGGCAGACATGCTAGAAATACTCAATGATTTAGATGACAATGGTCACAGCTCGGTTGTGAAGCATAATCATTCTTGGGAAATTGGAGACTCTCAATGTCAACAGGCTGACACTCTTGATGAATTCCTAATTAGCACACTGGCAATTTACACTTCGCAGATGTATGCTCAGGGAACTTCAGAATTGTTCCTAGTTTTTATCAAGATGGTCTCAGGAGGTGAGTGATAATGATAATGCCCCCTCCCTTCTTTTCTCTAAATTGAGAAAAGCAACGTGCTTTTCTGAGATATATGGGGAATATGGAGTATAGAAATGGACATGAGAGAGTAGAAGAAATTACTTTCCTTGCCCCCTACCCCGTGCCAATGACAATGTTTCTCTAGCAATTTTTGTTTCCCGGAAGGTATATAGTGATTGATTTGGTTTAATGGAGCTGCTAGCAGTCTTTGGAGATTGGGAGAGTCTCTAGTCTTCTTTCTTCAAACTGAAACATTTTACTTTAATACCTAAAAAAGAGAGAATTTTAGTGTGTCTTGGAGTCATATTTGTTTTTCATTTATTGCTTTCTTCTGATTAAGATAATGTAAATCAAACCAAAAGTAAGTGGAAGGAATGAAATAATAAACAACAGAAAATAATGAAAACATATGAAATTTAAAAATAGATAAAAGAATAAAATCAATAAAATTGATAAACCGCTAGCCACAGGAAACAAAGAGAGATACAAATTGACAATATCAATCATAAGAGGGATAACATCATTATAGTTCCTACAACGTATAAAAAAGTTTTATGCCAATAAATTCAATAGCTTAGATAAAAGTGAAAAAAAATCTTGAAAAAAGCCAACGACTCTAGCTAACACAAGAACAAAAAAAGGTAACATGAATGGCTTCTTTGCCTATGAAGGAAACTGAATTAGTAAAAATCTTCCATGAAAGAAAACTCTAGGCCCAGATGATTTCATCATTTAGCTCTACCAAACATTTATTGAATAAATAATGTCAATTTTACACAAACGGTATGGCAAATAGAAGAGAGAGAATGTCTTAACTCATTTTAAGAGACCAATATCACCCTAAAACCAAAACCAGAAAAATACACTGAGAAAATAAAGTACACATCAATATCCTTCAAAACATAGAAAATTCCTTAAGAACTTTTTGGCAACTGAAATTTAAAAACATACTTAAAAAGGTAATACAGCATGAAAAACAGAGTTTAGTTCAGGAGTTCAAGGGCTTTATTTATTTTAATATTTAAAAAATAATGTAATTTACTCTGTTAATAGGCATAAAGTCAAATAAAAGATCTCAATGGTTGCAGAAAACATGTGTGATAAAATTCAATACTCATACATGATTTAAAAAATCTCAGGAGTGCCTGGTGGCTCAGTCAGTGAATCATTCAACTTCAGCTCATGTGATGATCTCATTGCTTATGAGTTCAAGCCCCACATCAGACTCTGTGCTGACAGCTCAGAGCCTGGAGCCTATTTCGGATTCTATGTCTCTCTCTCTCTCTCTCTCTCTCTCTGCCCCTCCTCTGCTCATGCTCTGTCTCTCTCTCAAAAATAAAATAAATCTTAAGAAAATTATTTTAAAAAATTTCAGAAAACAAAGGCAATTTCTCAAACATGATAAAAGGCACAAACAAAATGGATCATAGATATAAATGTAAAAGCTAAAACTATAAGAGTTTTAGAAGAAGATAAAGGAGAATATCTTGGTAATTTGGAGTTAGGCAAAGATTTCTGGAACCTCTTTCACAAAAAGCATGAGCTATAGGAGAAAAGAATTGTTAAGTTGTACTTTATCAAAATTTGAAAATTTTTCTCTCCAAAATATATTGTTAAGAAAACAAAAAGTCACAGACTAAGAAAAATATTTGCTAAACACATATACAGTAAATAAATGTATATATGCAGGATATTTAACACTTAGAACATAATAAGAAAACAACCCAATAAATGATGGGGTCTGGGAGTAAAAGGGTAAGATTTTGATAGATTTTCACCAAAGAAGGCATACTAAAGATGGCATATAAACGTATGAAAAGATGCTCAGCACCATCAGTCATGAGGAAAACATGCATTAAAACCACACTGAGCTTCCACTGTGAATCCACTGGCATGGCTAAAATAAAAGCAATGAACAATTCTAAGTGTTGACAAAGATATGGAACAATTGGAACTCTCATTGCGAAAGATTCAGCCACTTTAGAAAAGGTCTACACAGTTCCTTATAAAGTTAACACCAAATAATCTACTCCTTCCATATCTATAGATTTACCCAAGAGAGATGAACACTATGCCCTCTACACACATCTTCATTGCAGCTTTATTCATTATAGTAAAAAACTTGAGGGGCGCCTTGGTGGCTCAGTCGGTTAAGCGTCCGGCCTCGGCTCAGGTCATGATCTCACGGTTTGTAGGTTCAAGCCCCACGTCATGCTGTGTGCTGACAGCTCAGAGCCTGGAGCCTGTCTTAAGATTCTGTGTCTCCCTCTCTCTCTGACCCTCTCCTGCTCGCACTGTCTCTCTCTGTCTCTCAAAAATAAATAAATAAATAAGTAAATAAATAAATAAATAAGAAACTTGAAACAACCCAAATGACTAGCAACTGAAGTCCAAATTGTAGTAGGTGTGTACAGTGGAATACTACTCAGCAATACAGAGGGATGAAGGGCTCATAGGGCAGCGCAGAAGAATCACAAAAGCATTACATTAGCCACAAAAGCCTATATAAGATTTTGCTTATGTGAAATGCTAGAAAAGGCAAAACCATAGTGACAGAAAGCAGATTGTGGTTGTCAAGGGTTGGGGAGCTAGAGGAATGGAATGCAAAGGGGCATAAGGAAATATTTTAGTGTGATTGAAATATTCTATATCTTTACTGTGGTAATGTTTAAAGGTTTAAACATTTGTCAAAACATAAATTTGTACACTTACAATGGTGAATTGTATTGTATCTAAATTATACCTGGATACCGTTGTTAAAAGTAATGCATATTATTACAGAGAATTTTGTTATATTTCCCTCCTTGTAGATATACTTTCCATATGATTTTAAAAACTAAAAAATTCATGTGTTTTATTTTCTACTTTCTAACTTAATATCATAAACATTTCTCCTGTTCCTGAAAACTGGCAACATTGAAGTCTTGCATAAGATTCCATTTATTAACATGCCTCCCTTAATAAATCATTCCCTTATTGGTGGAAATCTAGATTTTGTTCAGTTTTTCTCAATATTAAATAATGTTCTGATATACTTTGTGTTTATATTCTTGCAGGGCTGTTTGGATTTTTTCTTAAAATGCATTTTTTGGATGTAAGTTTTAGGTCAAAGTTTAAGAACATAAAAAAAATCTTAAATGTGCTATTAAATCATTTCCAAGAGGGTGGTACTGATTTAACTCTCACTGGTAGTATATGAAGGGAGTGGTTTGCCTGCATTCCTGCCAGAATGAAATATTATCATTAATTATTATTTGAAATAGTTGCTTAAACCCTCCACTTCAGTGTGGTACTGGGCTGTACCTCTTTTCTCTAAGTCTGTGCATAAATAGCTGGTCCATAGTATTTGCCTTCCTGTGGGGTAGAGTTCATTCCATCCATTACTGAGGATTGGAGACATTTGCAGACCTTTTGGATGGTGTGAAGGTCTGCTCTGGCATCCTCCTTTTTTTTTTTTAAATTTTTTAATGTTCTTTATTTATTTTTGAGAGACAGAAAAAGACAGCCCAAGCAGAGCAGGATCAGAGAGAGAGGGGGAAACAGAATCCGAAGCAGGCTCCAGGCTCTGAGCTAGCTGTCAGCACAGAGCTGGACGCGGGGCTCAAAGCCACAAACCATGAGATCATGACCTGAGCTGAAGTCGGCCGCTTAACCAACTGAGCCACCCAGGCGCCCCTAGGCATCCTCCTCCTGATATTCCTCAGCCAGAGTCTGTCTCCCACTTTTACTTCTGTCTGCCTAGTTATTTCATGATGTTTTTTGAATCTTCAATGTATATATCATCGCTAGTGCTTAAGATTTTAACCTAACACAATGGGGCATATTGAAGCTATTCTATGAGCACATCTTTCCCTGTGATACAACTCAACAACACAGCAAAACGCATCTTCCAAATGGCAGAGCTGTGGTTGGTCCTTCCCTTCTATTTGCCTCTCCATCCCCATCTTTTCTCATGGTTCTCCTCTCAGCGTGCCCAACTAGCACCTCCTTCCTAGTTACCAGCACCAATCCTACAAATAGAGAGACAGTTGGAGATAATACAATGAGGTCTGGGGTGGGGGGGAGGTGAAAAAGGTGATGGGAATTAAGGAGGCACCTGTCATGATGAGCTCTGGGTGATGTAAGAAAGCGTTGATTCACTATATTGTGATTCAAACTGACAGAGCACTGTATGTTCACTAACTGGAATTCAAATCAAAACATAAAACAAGAGAGAGAGCTGAGCGCTCTCCTTTCTGTGGCTAGGCTAGGTCAAATTTCAGCCCATCTTCTTCAGGTCCTTCTCTGCAGGAACTCCATGTTCCCTTCCTCCTCCCGCCAAGTTAATCCTGTCCAAATCCTGAGTCAGTCAGTACTGACCACAGCTGCCTCAGCTCCATCAGGCTCCAACTGGCTTTGAAGTTGGTTTGGGGCAGGACAAATGTTTAATTCTCATTCAACCTGTGAGGCCCAGCTTGAGTGTCACTCCTGGATGAGCACTCCAGGGGTGGCCGATGCCCTTCCTTCCTGTGTGTTGCCCATTATTTTACCCATTTTACCCATTGCCCATTATTTATTTGCCTACAGTTACCTGGTCACAAGACAGTCTACCCCACTGGAGACATGAACTCCAGGAGACCGACAAGCAGCTGTGTCCCCTGTCTACCTCTGCACAGTCCCTGGTCTTGTTTCCTGGATCTCTTTCCACTCCTGTCTTCCTACAACATTCCCTTCACACAGCAGCCATGGTGATCTTTCAAAAACATATTCCTGCTTTCTCTTGAATTGACTAATTTCTAGACGAAGTGGTTGGTGTCCTACTTTCTTGCAGGGGCTATCAGGGTATTTGTTTTTCCTTTAGCTAGTGGTTCTCAACCTCTTCGTACATTTTGTCTGTACCATTATGAACTTATGCACTTTTAGAACATATTCAATATGAGCCAGTCAATTGCAGTTGTTATTTGTTTTGATTCTCAAATTTCCCGCTGAGATCTTTAGGACACAGTCCCAGGTTCAGATTTTTGTTTGTTTGTTTTTGATAGAGTCTCTGCATACTGGCTCCAGAAGGGTTCTTATCATCTTATTTCCAGCCTCAGACTTGGGGTCATCCTTTTCTTTACAAAGCCCTGGCTCCTTTCAGTGTATAATGTTACTTAGAGACTGCCATCTGGGCCTTATGGATATGCCTTGCCACTAGTCTGTCATTGCATCAAGGACAAGTTTGGGGAATATGCATTTATCTGACTTGTCCTGTATGGCTATGTTTCAGAGTAATCAAAAAAAAGCCCCAGTTGATGAGGATCTGTTGTTGTTGTTAGAGAAGGATTCCTGCTATTAAATGGAGATGAATTAATAAATTTGGAGCATCACCATTTACAACCACTAATGAAATAATAACTCAGGCAATGTGCATCCAGGGATGCTAAAGGCATTAGGAGAAGGGATGATAGAAATATTTACAATAGAGATCTCAGGCTACCCTATGTGAACCCACTGATCAATTTTAGCATGTCTCCGAATGAGACAAGCAGACATTATGTACCACATGATGTGCTGTAATAAGAAATACACAGCACCACTTATGAAATATTCTTGCCAAAAAATGTTAAACCTGAATTTAATCAAGATTTAAATCTAACCTTTGGTTTGCAGGGCAGGAAGAGAACAAACAGACAAATCCGGAATTTGGTACAAGTTATAGGACAGCTAAGCCAGTTTATTAAAAGTCAAGGACCAAAAGAATAGGGGGAAGGCTGTACCAGATCTGTTGCAAATTAAAAGAGACTTAAAGGCATTACAGTCAAATGCAGTGATTGGACCTCATTTGGGTCCTGATTCAAATAAATTGACTGTAAAAGTCTTCTTTGGGATAACTGAGAAAATGGGAAGGCACAATTGGAATCAGATGCTACTAATGAATTTTTGTTAGTTTTGCTAGACATGCAAATAGAATCGTGGTTATAGAAGAAAATGCCCCTTTTATAAGAAACACATATGGAAATAGTTAGGGTTAAAATGAGATGATGATAGGCATATGCTTTAAAATGATGCAGAAAAGAACTATTAGGCATTTACCCAAAGGATATAAAAATACAATGCTGCCATAAAAGCAACATTATCAACAATAGCCAAACTATGGAAAGAGCCCAAATGTCCATTGACTGATGACTGGATAAAGAAGATGTGGAAAGATATATATATCTCCATCCTACATGGACCTCTACACCACTGAACACCCCTCCCGCAAACCTCAGTTTGTTCTCTGTATTTAAAGTTTGTTCTCTGTATTTAAGAGTGTCTTGTGGTTTGTTAGCACAAGAGGCTCTTAGCGACATAGATAGACAACAAACTGAGGGCTGATGGAGGGAGGGAGGTGGGGGATGGGCTAGATGGGTGATGGGTATTAAGGAGGGTACTTGTTGAGATAGCACTGGGTGTTATATGTAGGTGATGAATCACTGGATTCTTCTCCTGAAACCAGTATTGCACTGTATGTTGGCTAACTAAAATTTAAATTTAAAAAAATAATGCAGAGAAGAAAGAAAGAAAGAGGAAAAAGGAGAAAGAAAGAAAGAAGATAAGGTAAGGCAAGGCAAGGAAAGGAAAGGAAAGGGAAAAGAAAAGAAAACAGGAAGGAAGGAGCGAGGGAGGAGGGAAGGAAAGGAAGAGGGAGGAAGAAAGAAAATAGGAGGGCAGAAGGAAATAAGGAAGAAAGAAGGGAAGCAGGAAAAAATGGGTTCTCAGAAAGGATAACCATACCGCTCTCTCTACTTTTGTGTCTATTTAACATTTTTAACTTGTAAGTCTTAAGCACATATTATTTTAGACCATTCCCCTTTTGTCTTCCCAGTTTGACACATGACTATTAGGTAAGCATGTCCGCTGGAAGGGGTGGGGCCAGAAAGGATGGCATTCAGACACGTAGAAAAAAGAAAAAGGCAAACACCCGTGGTCAGGTTGCCCAGTGGTAACCAGCATTGCCATTTAGGACAGTCCTCTCCCAGGCTTCCCCCACCTTCACACCAATGATGGTTATTGCTTTATGCTCTCAGTGTCAAACCAGTCCCAATGGCTTCTCTTGCTGTTGTAAGTGGCATTACTTTCATTACTAGAAAAGAAGAACATTCTTTTTTTTATAAATTCTTTTAAATGTTTATTTATTTTTGAGACAGAGAGAGACAGAGCGTGAGCAAGGGAGGGACAGAGAAAGAGGGAGACACAGAATCCAAAGCAGCTAGAGCTCAATGCAGGGCTTGAACCCACAAACTGCGAGATCATAACCTGAGCAGAAGTCGGTCACTTAACCGAATGAACCACCCAGGTGCCCCAGCAGAACATTCTTTCATGTGTTCATTGGCCATTTGTATTTCTTTTGTGAATTACTCGTTTTTAGGGTCAGTCTTCCTGTACATTACAAACGCATTTTGCTGCAGTTGCTACATAGTTGCATACAAATGTGCACATACCATGTGCTTCACCATTAACACGATAAGGCAAAGGAGCCACAGAGTTCCACAGCTCTGAGGCTCTCAGCGTCCTGGGTCTCTGGAGACCCAGCCAAGCCTCCCTGATTCCCAGGGCAACCATGTTGCACAACCCCAGGGAACATCATTCACCTAAAGACAATGTGCTACTCTATTCTGAAAGTGTAAACAGAATCCGTTGAAGAGTCGTAGTTTTTCTTGGCTGCAAACCTCTATAAGAGATGAAATATAAAACAAGTCTGGCAAGCAGGGGAAATTTAAAATATGGATTACATTTTGATGAACAATATTTTTTTAAAGTGACAAACCTCCTGGGAGATGTAGTTTTTCAATGATTTTCCTCCTCCTATTCAAAGAACATTCAGTTTCAGAAAGGTAGTAAGAATACAAAGACATTGCAACAAGGTAACACTAGTTTTGGCAAAGCAAGGCAGCAGGCTTTTATCGTTAAGGTGTCTCCTCTCTGAACTGGTATTTGTTCTCTGTTTTCTGTTCTGCAATCACTTTCTGGCCCTGTCTCCAGGATTCCATTCCTAAAACCATCTAATATAAAACAGTTTCCCCTTCACCTCCCCCCCCCCCCCGCCCCCCCCCCCTTTTTTTTCCTGTTGGGTCTTTCTGAGACAATCTATTACAAGTCAAGATTCTCAGATGGAAAATACTTTCAGGCAACTGTGACGTATTTGTGTAAGTTGTGGGAACTACACAAAAGACAAGTATAGATAAGTCAATGGAGGAAGGGAAGAACATAATAAAGGTCAGCAGCCAAGTGCTTGGAAGAAATTGGCAGAGAAAACCAGAGTTGGGAGGTGGAAAGACAATTCAGAAAGAACCAGAGGATATTTATTGAGCATCTATTCTGTGTTATATCCCTTATTGACATGTTTTCATTTCATCCTCAGCTCTAGAGATAGGTACGTTATCCATATTTCACAGAGGAGGAAATGGCATCTGGAAAGGTTAAGTTTAATGTCACAGCTGGTAGATGTTGTTAGCAACATCCAATACCGGCTCTGTCTGGCCTTTTAGCCCGGGATCTTTCTAAAATCACACTACCTTCCAAAGAAGAAGAGAAGAGAAAGATGGGTCATGGACAAATAATGGATTCTAAAATATCGATATTTGTGAAGTCATAAAAGTGGCAATTCTTCAAAGAGAGCAAGAGCTCTATAGAATTGTTATCTCTAATTCTTGCCATTTTCTCTTGAAAATAATGGTAACAGAGTTATCCAGACTGTACAACTGGCAAACTCAGGCAAGATGTAAATCAAACTTGCTTACATATCTAGGAGATAAGATTCTTCTAATCTCAGGAGAATATTTTATTTCTAGAATGGTCATGGTCTGGAAACAAAGGAAAAATAGGAAGTAAGATATATATTTATGAGCTATATTCCCTGAAAGATATTATGTTGGAAGAAAACTTAAAATCAATGAACTTATTGATTTCTTCTGTAGTGTTCTCCCTCACTTTTCTCATCTGCCTGGAGAACTCCTATTAATCTGCACAGAGGCCAGCTCAGACCTCACCTCCTCCCTCAGCTCCTGTTTGTATCATTTCTGTATCTTTTCCTCACTTTGAGGCTCAGGCAGTGCAGCATTGTCATTTTCCTCCCTTGTTATCTACAGTCTTCTGACTTCCTGGCAGGAGAATGACTTCACAGTCACGGATACCTCAGAAGTCCTGCATCGCCCTGTGTATGTTTCCAGCCCCTAAGGAAAGCCCATCTAACCCACACAGCCCCTCTTGCTGACCATGACCTCTGAGCATTTCTGCGCTCTTGCTTTATTTTTTTTTTAAATAGTTTATTGTCAAATTGGTTTCCATACAACACCCAGTGCTCTTCCCCACAAGTGCCCTCACCATCACCACTACCTCTTTTCCCCCCTCCTCCTTCCCCTTCAACTCTCAGTTCACTTTCAGCATTGAATAGTCTCTCAAGTTTTGTGTCCCTCTCTCTCCGCACTCTCTTTCCCCCATCCCCTCCCCCTGGTCCTCCATTAGGTTTCTTCTGCTCTCCTGTTAGACCTATGAGTGCAAACATATGGTTTCTGTCCTTCTCTGCCTAACTTATTTCACTTAGCATGACACCCTCAAGGTCCATCCACTTTCCTACAAATGGCCATATTTCATTCTTTCTCATTGCCATGTAGTACTCCATTGTGTAGATATACCACATCTTGATCCACTCATCAGGTGATGGACATTTAGGCTCTTTCCATGTTTTGACTATTGTTGACATTGCTGCTATGAACATTGGGGTACATATTCTCCTATGCATCAGCATTTCTGTATCTCTTGGGTAAATCCCTAGCAGGGCTATTGCTGGGTCATAAGGGAGTTCTATGGATAGTTTTTTGAGGAACCTCCACACTGTTTTCCAGAGCGGCTGCACCAGTTTACATTGCCACCAACAGTGTAGGAGGGTGTCCGTCTCTCCACACCCTCACCAGCATCTATAGTCTCTTGATTTGTTCATTTTAGCTACTCTGACTGGCGTGAGGTGTTATCTCAGTGTGGTTTTGATTTGTGTT
>NC_043702.1:118897584-118908769 GCF_006229205.1 Suricata suricatta
CAGGTTCCTCCCCTAACCTCCTGAGCTCCCCATCCACTTTTCCACTGTACATCTCCACATCAATGCCTAACATACACTTTTAGTCCAACACATTCAGTGTTTGCCATTAGTTCTTTCCCACAGTTCAGTGAATGACATCACCATCTCTTTGTTTGCCCAAGTTAGAAATCTGGAACTCATTTTGGATTCCTCCTTCTCCCTTGTCTTACAAATTCAGCACTCAAGCTCCACCTGCTTAACATATTCTGAATCCATCTCCTTCTTTCCAGTCTCACTCCCATTGCCATGCCTAAATTACTGGCAGAGATTCCTAAATAGTCTCTCTGCATATAATCTTGCCTTTTCCACTATCCCCCCAATCTATTTCTGATACCATCATTCTGGATTATGAATTGGATAATGTGACTCTCTGCCTATCCTCAAAACCCTTCAATACAGACCCTGGAACCACTTGATGATTGCTTAATTATTGGAGGATAATAACATAGGAAAATAAGTGGATCAGCATGGCTAGAATTTGACATTGAAGAATAAAATAAAAATAAATATATAAATGAAATCCAAACTCTTTCAACAGTATAATGGACCTTTTCTGAGCCTTCTGCTAACCTTTCCAACCACATCTTTAGCCATTTAGCCCTCACATCTCTCTATTTGGAGCTCCAGAAAGATCCCACATGCCATCTTCTCCCTGTGCTAGTGCTCAGGGGAGCCATCCTCAGTGGAATGCCTGTGATCTCTTCTGCAGCCTTCAAGTTTTACTCTGTTCACCACCTTCCAAAAACAGATTCGTTTCCCTAAGGCTATGTCATCTCACAGGATCTATATGCATTTTCATAATAGCACCCATCATCCTGTGTAATACTCTTCTGTTCATTCATCTGTTTCACCAACTACGTGTTGCTTAGGCAAACATATTGAGCTTTGCATATTATGTCTCATTCATCTTTGAATTCCCAGCACCCAGTGTAGGACCTGATTCCAAAAAACTATGCAAAGTGTTGAAAAGAAAGATCAAATTGATTATTCAAAATATTTTTATTTCTGTCCTTGTTATGCAGTGCTCTATTACGAACCATCCACAAATTCCATGACATAAAGCAGCCTTTTACTATTATCTCTCATGGCTCTGTCCATTGACTAGGCTCAACTGGATGGTTCTTGCTCAAGGTCTCCCTTCTATCAGATGGTAGATGAGGATGGAGTCATCTGGAGGCTCAAATGGGCTCAACAGCCAAGGTAGCCAAATTACATGGTCAACTGTTGGTTGGAACGTTAGCTGAGACTGTCTCCTACAGCTGTGTATGTGGTCTCTCCGTGTGGCTTAGACTTCTCAGAGCATGGCGATGGGTTCCAAGAGCATCTCAAGAGGAAAGTTTCATGAGGTTCAAGTGCAAGCTTCTTCCAGATTTTCTATGACCTTGGAAGAGCTGTGTTTTCATTTCCGTCTCATTCTGTTGATCAATCAAGAACTTCAGGCCATCCCAAATTCAAGGGGAGGGAAATCTGACTTATATCATGATATGTAAATGGCACATAGGCCCAGAGGAGGAAGGGGTTTATGATGGTAAACTTTAGAAACAACCTACCACAGCTTAGAATTAGAAACAACTCTCAATAATACACTAAAATGTGTTCCTAAGACCTTCAGTTTTCTTCAACTTGGGTCATTTTACTCTTGAGAAGCATTTTTGCTTATGGAATAAATAGGATGATATGAAAAGACAACTTTCAAGGGACTACCTAGCACTCTACCAGTTCTATGAAAAGTTTCAACCTGAAGGCTAAAATAAGATTAGGAAATGATCTACTGTTTCCATTATCATTTCATTCTTAAATGGCCAACCATTCAAGTCTTGATTTTTCCGTTTTATTCCTTTGACTTTGTAATTCTGTCATCTTGATCCATAAGAAGATTAACTTCAGGGGTGTCTGGGTGGCTCAGTTGGTTAAGTGTCCAGCTTCCGGCCTCGGCTTGGGTCAAGATCTCACAGTTCATGGGTTTGAGCCCCGCTTCAGGCTCTGTGCTGACCGCTAGCTCAGAGCCTTGAGCCTGTCTTCAGATCCTGTGACTCCTTCTCTCTCTGACCCTCCCCTGCTCATGCTGTCTCTCTGTCTCTCAAAAAAATAAAAAACCATAAAAAAAATTAACTTCAGAAAACAAGTTTCTTTTGGCATGTTAATTTTAATAGAAAGACTCTTTCTATCTTTTTTTTTTACTTAATGTTACTTTAACCATTGTTAAAAGGTGAATGAGTATCTGCTGACTACATCTCAACAAAAATAACATAGTGTTTTAACAGTGACAGAATTAGGTATTCAATATTTTTTTGTTGTATTTCAGGAGTGAATTTTCTGGTAGCCATTGAAGACTGCCCTTGGTGTGGAACATGGCTACTATTTACTTTTAGAGTCACGGCTTAAGATGGGAAGTAAAGAATCCATTATTTATTTTAAGAGAGAGTATCATAGCACCTGGATGTAAGGTAGAGCTAGGCTGAACTGTGTTGCCATTAGAGAGGGGAAACTATAACCTTTAACATGGCCAGGATTGCTTTCTAAAGAAAGTGATGTAATTCAGTATCAGTAAATCTTTATAGTGCTCCCTTCCCTTTCCAGGGACTGGGTCAGGGCTCGGAGAGAAGAGAAAATTTCAGCTGCTACTGCTCTTCAGTACCACTGAAGTGTGAGGCATGAGTAGGTGGCCCGAGTTGAGCAGACACAGTGCAGAGACCGTAGCTAGTAGAGTATGGAGCAGAGAGATACAGGAGATGCAAGGCCTTGCCTGATTACAGGAAAACAAAGTCCTCCTTATCATGGTCAAGTGCCCCACAACCTGGCCACTGCCTATTCATCCTTCACCTTCTACAATTTTGTTAAATTTCTGTCTTCTGTGCTAAAGTGTAAAGACCTAACTAGTGAGGAAATGGCGTGTATACAGAGATGGGATCAAGTAATGGATGGTGTGAAATCCCTCCATCATTTCAAACTTTCAGTAAAGTCTGCCATGCAAGCAAATGTCTTGTGTGTGTGAAGTTTCGGCGGGGGTGGAAGTTAGGGTCCACAGTTTAGGCAATATGATGCAGGTACGTGACACAGGGAATAGCAAGATGCAGCCAGCGGTGAAAAGGGAGAATGTAAGTATTGACCTAACCACCTTCTTGTTCCTACTACCTTCCGTCCTCCCTCCATAATAAATTGTTTTGAAATGACTGAGAGGGATTCAAGGCTACCATTACTTCTAGGTTAGGATTGGAATTGCTCTTATTTGAATCTGAATGGACAGGGTAACTCAGCTGACATGTAGCCCACAGAGTTATTTATTTAGATCTAACTTTCTTAGGCTCTACATTTCCTGAAGCCAAAGAGTTGGAGATAATCTGCCTCAGATTCCGAAGGTCTTGCTTGCTAAAATATATACACATGCTCAATGTTGTTACAATTTAAAAGGGAGGGAGAGAGGGGCACCTGGGTCGGGCAGTCAGTTAAGCATCCGACTTCAGCTCAGGTCATAATCTCACTCACAGTAGTAGGTTTGAGCCCCGCATCAGGCTCTGTGCTGACAGTTCTGGAGCCTGCTTCAGATTCTGTGTTTCTCTTTGCCTCTGCCCCTCCTCCACTTGCTCTCTGTCTCTGTCTCTCAAAAATAAAATAAAGATATAAAAAATTTTTTTTAATAAATAAATAAAAATAAATAAAAGGGAGTAAGGGAGGAAGCAATAAATGATTATTTCATTAACTACATGTTTGGGCTCCAAAGAGCAATTCCCAAGCTCTAAAAATACTACATTAGTATCTTATATGACAGGCATAGGTATAAGAAAAGCAGTCCCTAAGTTACTGATGACAAGTTGATTTTTAAATACACTAGGCCAAGAAAAAATGTCAGAAGTTCTCCTTAGCTAGGCAGATTTGCACAGACATAGATTATTCCTGAAATTAAGTGGTCTAGAGTTAGAAAGTATGACAAAAATATGAACAGTAACAGTAACAAAGACCTCGAACTAAAGCCTGAAGTGTCCATGTAACACTTACTTGGGTGTTTATAGCATTTACCATGATAAATCATCCTTGTGATATTAGAGAGAGTTAGAAAATGGTATCTTACATGCAGATTATTTTATGGTTGACTGTGTAAGCAGGCATTCGAAGAGACTGATGTTGTGCTAGGACCTACCCACAGAGCAGCTATTGGAGCTACAGTGGACCTTTGTCATTGCTCTGTTGGTGAATGAACAATATGACCCCAATGGGATGTCCTATACCCAGTGGGAAGCATTCATTGCAAAACACGTCTAGGCTTGAAAATGACATCAAACAACTCACTCAATAGGATGGCCCATACTCTGAGATCACTGAGTTCAAGGAGAGCAGAGATTCCTTGTGATGAATTGATGGAAGCAGCTGATGCCAAAAAAATCCAAGACTCAACTGCCACACCATCCATTCAATAGTATTATTTTCTATAGGGACCTTAATGTTAGCAAAGTAGACTAAGACAAGCACATTCCTGTGAAAGTATCAAGGTTACCCCTGCCAGAGTTGTCTCTGTGAAATGACTATTCTTAAAAAGCAAGTTTATAACCAATTTGGTTATTATCTTCTTTATCAGTGGACAAAATTCACTCAAATAAATAAAAACTGGATGGAACTGAAATTTTCAACTTTCGCATTTACTGTGACTCATCACAACTCCACATGTCTTTAGCCCCTAGAAACTCTGCACTTGATCTTAGCCAAAAGGCTGAGCAGCGACGTAGCACCTAGAAACTCAAGATTTAAGCCAGACAACCACCATATCTAAGTTGCCCGTGCAAACTTGGATTGTCGTTTTTTCCCCAGCTGCACTATGTCCCTTATCTCATTCTGTCTTCCTAGCTACCAACTCTTCTCCATTTACTTGGGTCTGACTCAACCTTCAAGGAAGGTGCAGTCTTCCAGACACCTCAATAGAATGACCTCTAACCTTCTGCAGCATGTTTATCATTGTATGGTTATTCTCTCTTCTGCCTGCTAAGACCATAACTATTCATACCACTTACTAGTTACTTGGCAGGAGGTACCTCAGCTTGAAGCCATGTGACGGCCCCTGCTTATGATTCCCAGCTCAACTCAAAGACTATGCCCACTGGGACCCTGGGAATCTGACTGCAGTCTGGGAGCAAGAATCCCAAAGTGGTTGCCCCTTCGGGGCTCCCAGACACATTCTGTTTGTCTGGTACGCTGCTTAGAAAATAAATTTTTTCTGACACGCTGCCAGTCTTTTTTCTGGGGAGAAGATAAATGAGGGTTTCAGATACCCATCTCTTGTCATTTCTACTTTTTGTTAAACCCATTATTATCCATAACCAAAACCGAGCTCTTAAAAACCTAGTGGACTTCGCATAACTGTTCTCAAGCCTGAGTTGTTTTAGTATAGCCAGACTCATTTAAGAAAACTTGTTTTAGACCATATGATCCTGAAGCCAGAAAGGGAGTTGCAGATTTGTGATTTCAAATCTTCGTTTCAGTAGAAGATACTAAGGCTTGGGAAAAGTTTAGAATTTATCCAAAGCCCCAAAAGGATATGGGGTTAGAGTCAGACTCAGTGCAGGGGTGTTGCTTCCAGTCTACCAGGCCCCATGTGCCCGTCTGCCTCCCCTGAACTGAAGAATTCCTCTGGCAAATGTATCCTCCTCTTCCCCTTTAAGAGAAGATTGTCTCAGTTGACAAGCCCTTGAGATTGCTGACAAGCCAACTGCATGTTTTTCTCCACCGCAGGTCCCAACAAAGAGCATCAGGGAATCCCAGAGACGGGAAGGTAGAGGAGAGAACACGGACCGGGGAGTCAGCCAGCATTGTGTGCCTCTGCACGCTCGTCTGCAGGATCAAATGGATTAAATGTGATAATGCAAAGAGCCTTACGCACACAGTAGGACAAGAAATACCAGAAACCAACTGTGATCATCAGCAGTGCGCCAGTCTTCTGGAACTGAAAAATAGTAACAGTGGATAAAATAAATGTTTGGTTTTTTTTTTAATTAATATGGGTGAATAGTAACACAAAAAACTGGAAAAACTTTAGGTTAGAGACTTGTCTGTTCTATCTGGACATTAGTCTTTTTCCACTGTAAACTGAGACTGGGTAAATGTTTCACCTTGGACACTGCTGCATGTGCTGGATATAGATTTTCCAATGCTTGATTTTCCATTACAGTTTACATTTCTGAGCAAAACGCCTGAGGGGGCAGCCTGACTAATACATTATATCATTTGTGAGTTCACTTTTTAAAGCTGAGTTTAAAAGATGGGAAGTGAGATTTAGAAGGTCAAAGAATGAAGAGATTTAAATAGCAAGAAAACTGTAACCCTGTGGCCCTCGGTGATTGTGATGTATTAAATTGACAATTTTTCAAATTCCTAAGTTATCCTCCTTTTTGCTCTTTACTGACAAAAAGATGTTTCCATGACAAAACCAACTGGTTCTTTATTTGCATAGCAATTATATAGGCTGCCATGACTACAGTCAGTGTAAACTTCTTGGAAGCAAGAGAAGGTACTAAGTTTTCAAACATAGAGAAATGGAAATAATAGTGGCTTTGAGTTTCTGCTTGGCACCAAGTTTGCTACTAAGTAATGTTGAATGTATCATTTCCAAGCCATCACCTTTGGGTGGTGGGCATCATTAACCTGCTTCACCGATGAGACACATAGGGTCTGGTTGACTCACCCAAGACCACAAGAGATGGCAAGGGGTGGTGTCGTGAATCAAACCTCCACTACCCGGCCCTGCTGTCTACACTAGGCTGCGTTTCTCACAAGAGGCAATGGAAATATATCTAAATTCAGAGTCAAAAGGTGAGATTTAGGGTTTAGGTCATTACTTGTGTTTAGAGTTTAGTCAAGACATGCCACTTTCTGGGGTTAATTTCTTCATCTATAAAATGAGAAGGCTAACACCTTCTTCACAGGAGGTTAAGAGGATTAAATGAAGTCCTGTGATCTGTGAAAGTAGTTTTTAAGCTGGCAGAGCCATCAAAAGAGAGGTGTTTGAGAGGTAGAGACACTGTCCTTCCCCACTGTAACCGCAGTTACCCACCCGCCTCTCAGCGTTGCCGTGAGGAGTCACTGGATGCTGGGTGTCAATGACAATGTAAGCCTATGCAGTAGCATCCAAATATGAATATTTCACATTCTAGGAGCTTGGCAAAGCTAAGCCACTAAATAAAACAGTGCTTATATGCTTAGCTTTTCTAAGGTAACCAGTGTAACTTTTAGGAGTTGCAGAAGCTCGGAGAGTATCTTCAGACTCTAGTTTGGGAAGCAAAGGCTCAAATAGGACAGTCTCTAGTCGAATCTACCCCATTAGATCTGTGAAGGACCACAGAGACTTCGTGGACTCAAACCTTAGTTTCACAGACTAGTAAAGTGAAATCTGGATACACAGCTAGTCAGTAGCACTGTTAGGACAGAACTCAGATGTCCTGATAGCACAGGAAAAGTTCTCAGTGCAATGCCAGGAAGTGCCGCTCAATGCTCATCGGTTACTATAGAATCCTCAATGTTCTACATGCCCTAGAACTCCCTAGTATGACTCCCTGTGGCCCTCCTCCTTACTATGGTCCCCCAGCCGAGCAGGGAGCCTACCGGAGACAGCCTGGCTGTAACTTGGGCAGACCCTGTTAGTGATCAATCTGCTTATTCCCATTTTGTCCAGTTTGAAGCAATCATAACATTAGAGGCAACGGCTAGGTTTGGAAAGAGGAGAGGAAGTGACGTACTCATTCTGAGTGCTGGAGTCTGAGCAATTGATACAACTGGACCCATTTTACAAATGAGGATGTGCATATCCATTCTTTTCTACCTTGAGGTACTCAAAGCTGTCAGTGTCAATGATAAGGTGTGTTATAAACTATTCATTGCTGTATAAATTTAAAGCAAAGAGAAGAAATGATAGTGTTTTTCTCCCTGTGTTATTACGCCACAGTCTCCTGCTTGAGTGGCTTTTTACTTCCTGTCTTGCACTCAGCACCTGGGGGATTTGGTTTCAGCAATAATGAGTTAGCATTCTATCAATTACATCTGATCTAATGGCCATGAACTTAAGTGTTTGCTCACTTTTAGCAAGAAAAACGTGGTCCTTTTCCTAAGAACATAAGATCCTTCCTAAATAAATTACAAAAGCCTTTTCAATACCCTGCTTGTTCTTTTTAGATAGTTGCTTTGATTCAAGATTATCCTAAAGCCGTGCTGGCCAGCTACCTGCTTTGTGTAGTGTCCCAATAATTTACCCTTTGATTTCATGTTTCTTTCAAAAGCGTCAAAGCACTAGACAAATATTACTCATCAACAAACTGGTTTAATGATGCCCTACTAAATTGAGCCTTTTTTTTTTTTTCTTTTGTGGCTCAGTCACATCTATTCTCAGGGATCTGACCTACATGAGCCAGGAGGGCTCTGGGCAGAAGGGCCACAGTAGAGCGTCCAGGGGGCAATTCGAGGATTCCAGGGCTTCCTTTCTGGCCACCTACACCATTCAGGATTTTCTTTGCCCTTGCTCCTCCCATTACCATCACTTCCTCAGAGTTGTTCTGGACTAGGCACCCATCTGCAGCAGCCAGGAACTGTAATGCTTAAGGAATCTAAGTGCAGGGCCCGGGAGTCTGCATTAACTAGGTAGATTGGTGTCTAAGTACAGTTTCTTTAGGTTCAACCTGAGGAACCTGTGGTCAGTGTTGGCCTCAGCCTCCTCCCAAGCCCATGCTTTCCTCCCGCCCATGATCCATGGCTGGCTGACGTGGGACCATGAGTTAAGAGTAGCTGCCTGTAAGGTACTCTCACCGTCATGCTCCAGACCCCCCTGCCCTCCCTTTCCTCCCTCCCCCCACTCAGCCCCCTCCTTCACAAACCCACAGATTCCAATCCCAGGAGCTTGCTCCTCCGGGAGCAGCTGGCCAAGTGGAGGGAGAAATGAGGTAGCCGAGAGGCTCCAACATGGCCCTTCTTCCAATGGTTTCAGTCCCACTAGGGTGTAAAAAAAAATGCAGTTGGAGACTGATCAGCTTTTTATCACTCCACATGCATGGTGAATGGTCTCTGCTGATAATTCCTGCTTCCAATTAATGAAGTGAGAATTGGAGGGCCCAGGAGCTAAAGTGACAACTGTCTGGCTCCAACAGTCATCACTTTTAGATGAAACAGAAGTAGGTGGATCCCACAGCACTAATCAATGTGCTAATATTTAATCTGTTAAAATAAACATTTGCCATCCCTCAGGTGAAATACACTTTGCTTAATCTTCTTCTCTTTCCTATTTGTCAATATTTCATCAACAGTAACTTGTAACTGGGAATATGTTCTTGCTTATGGTTTGGTTTTCACAAAGGAAAGTACATGACAATGCAGTTTACCTGAAATGACTATCGTAAGCACCGCCACTCCTGAGATCCCATGACCCCAGAGGTAAATCTGAGCCCAACTTGATAGTATATCTCTTCCATCTGTGGCTTTATTTGTTTCCAAGGGAGGGGCTTCTTGAAATAACTACAGTAATTAAACAGAGAATTCCTAGACCCTCTAGATTATATGAAGACAGAAGCTAAAGGTTGCTTTAAAATTTTTTTTAACATTTATTTATTTTCAGAAACAGAGTGCAAGTGGAAGAAGGGCAGAGAGAAAGGGAGACACAGAATCCAAAGCAGGCGTCAGGCCCTGAGCTATCAGCACAGAGCCCAACACGGGGCTCAAATGCATGAACCGCAAGATCATGACCTGAGCCAAAGTTGGACACTTAACTCATTGAGCCACCCAGGCATCCTGATAAAGGTTACTTTTGAGCAGGGAGAAGTTTTGTTGATTAATGTGTCTGCCTTCAGCAGAGCCTGATGAATAAGTGCATCTGACAATAGACTCAACACTACCCCCATCCCACAGCCTTTTAAAACAAGCAGTATTGATCGCAAAGGGGCAGTAGAAGGGCCCCTGTGTGGCTCAGTTGGTAAAGCTCCCGACTCTTGATTTTGTCTCACGTCATGATCTCACAGTTCATGGGTTCGAGCCCCACGTCAGGATCTGCGCTGACAGTGCAAAGCCTGCTTGGGATTCTCTTTCTCCCTCTCTCTATGCCCCTGTCCCACTTGCGTGCATGCTTTCATATGAGTACTCTCTCACTCTCTCAAAATAAATAAATAAACTTTTTTTTATAGAGGCAGTGGAAAGCACAGACTTCCAATGGAAGACTCAGAGGTTCAAAACTGACTCTTTCATTTACCATCTGTATAACTTGGGAAAGGTTATTTAACCTCTCTCTTTCTTCATCTGTAAACATAAGTATTAGTAGTACTTGTCTCTCAGGCCTGTTTTGAGGATATGATTTTACACACACATACACACACACACACACACACTACTGCATGTAAATAACATAACATGTCTATATAACATTACATATATACATGCATGCATATACACACACAATACATATAGACACACCTACAGTAGTACTCAATAAATGTCGGGTATTGTTATTATTGCTAATATTTGTTGAGTTAAAACTATGCAGCAGTGCAGTGCTGTGCATTTTAGATGGGTAAACACAGCTATTCCTCATAACCATCCTAAGATGTAAGTAGTAATGCTAGGTACTTTGCAAGATGAAGATACTGGAGATCAAAATGACTTGCCTTAGGTCATACAGATGAGGAGTCACAGAAGTGGCCCTGGAGCCCAGGCCTTAGTCGAGCGCCTTGTGAGGCTCTAAGTGAAAGCCTCCCCCTCCGTGGGCTCTAGAAGAATGCGGGCTGCCAGCTTCAAGCAGTTATTTCTGTGTTGGCGCATGGCCGTGTGTACCCCAAAATACCTAAGATATTTAGTCGTGACCATCTCTACTTTATTCAGTCATTCATTCAAAATTACTCTTCATCATGAGGCTGCTCTATGCTGGCCCCTGTGCAAGTCCCATAGTATCCAGAAATTACCCAGACAAGTCCCCACTCTCTGGAACACTCCAGTTTGAGACAAGAGAATGGAAGTATTAAAGACAATTAAGGGGCGCCTAGGTGGCTCAGTCAGTTAAGTGTCCAACTCTTGATTTCAGCTCAGGTCCTGATTTCAGGATTCATGGGTTCAGGGTCTGTGCTGACGGTACAGAGCCTGCTTGGAATTCTCTCTCTCTCTCTCTCTCTCTCTCTCTCTCTCTCTCTCTCTC